>NW_028145713.1:1090000-1177500 GCF_977016875.1 Pavona decussata
CGTACAACTGGTGTGCTACTGTTCAAACGAACCATAAGCAATGAGAAAGATAGAGTTTCAAGCCTCTAGCAGAGTTGTTTCTAGAAGAAAGCTGAATTTTATTAGCACTTGAATAAACTTATCATCATACCGTATGATCTGTCTACCTATCTTTGATTCCCCTCCGCCCCGCCCCCCCCCCCCCCACCCTTCCTCCTTCTGCATATTATGCCTGTTTCCATCCAATTCAACAGCTGCCGCACCCCCGCCATTTTGAAAATCTACTCAGTCCAGAGTTGATGACTTAAGGTAAATTGGCCAGCTTGAAAAAAATTCGAGAGCTGACGTTTCCAGTATTCGGCCATCGTCAGTCGCACTAACGAAGGTTTATAACGCTCGAAACGTCAGCACTTGACGTCTTTTGAAAGAAAACTGGATCCCACAACAGGGAGAGATATCATGAGACCGTCCCAAATAGCTTAAACTAATTCCAAAACCGCATCACTCGTTGTCCTATAAAAAAGTAAGTCTTAACACCATTTGATAAACGCAATAAAAAAATATGAGACTTGGTCGAGTTGTGAAAAATTGCTATGAATTTTAAGCATGCATGTGCATGTAAAATAATTACGCTCAGTTTTGCCAAGTTATTGTTGAATTATTATTTCATTTTATCATGTCTAAAATCTAACTGGATTTGGAGAAAAAAATCAAACTGGCATTCAGTATGGAGCCAGATCTATAGATCCAACTATAGTTATTTCAATTAATTAAGATAGAATAGGTTAACGTAAAATTAAATTTACCAAGCCAAAAGTAGCTGCCAGTGAAGCTAATGTTTAATTTGTCGGGCGAGGCTGAGAGATGTAGTTCGGAAACTCCATCAGAAGCTCTACTGTTATCTACGAATTATTCAGAATTCAGTGGTTTATTTCGAAGCCAACTTCTTCTTGGAAAATTATTGAATTATTTTTTGTTTAAAACACGTTCATACAAACAGCTGTAACTGTCTGAAATAAAAAAAAAATCAACATTTTCAATATTTGCTACAAGAGACGTGACTGCACCAAAGTGGTTAAAAAAATCATTCAAATCCCTATTTCAATTGCGGCTAACATGGCTAAGTGACCATTATACAAACATATTGTGGAAGGTTGACAAACAAAACAATTGGCATTCGTGAGGTGTAGACGAGCGAGAGACAGACAAAGAGAGGGACTTGTACACAAAGCATCCATATTTTCTTTTACTTCTGCCGTTTTGAAGAAGTCAACTAGAATAAAAAAATGCCACTAGCTCTGAAAAAAATCCTTGCATGCGGATGTATTACTGAAAGAACTATTTTAAATTCCTAGAGAAAGATCTCGCCATTTTAACTACTTAAGGTGCGTTTGATTGTTGATTGACCGGAATAGGAATACATACAAGCCATAAATCCCTCAAAAGTGGTTTTTGGAGTACAAAATCGCTCTTTGTGTCAGCGAAAGTTTGCAGAAATTCCTTCCTAAATTTACCTAAAAAGAGAAATCTAACAGCTATTCCGCTTATTCTTATTCCGGAATACGGTCAATCGAACGCAACCTTAGTCGTCTCCTTTCCCCCCTGAAATTCCATTCAGACTTTTCAGTTTTTCTTACACAAGGTGGTTGTTGAAGATGGACGCAACCTGATGCTCATCCAGGGCGGTGTTGTAGACGCGATATTCGTCTAGGGTCCCCTTGATTTTCCATTCATACAGAGAGCCCAACTCGAGAGGTCTATTGTTAACTAAGTCACCTTGCACTGCTGAGATGTCCATGGTATTTGACTGCTTTATGCTGTTGACGTAAACAAAAGCTTTCTTTTGCTGTTCGCGATCGAACACAACCGCGTAGTGGACCCATTGTCCAAGCAGCTGGGCCGATTGGTAGCCGTTATCAAACACAATCACCTCGGATACCATTGTGTTCTCACTGACCCGAATGCACAAGTGAAGACCATTAGCTCGGTAACCGCGCCCAATTTCCCAACCTGGTAAACTTCCCGGTTGGCCTGAGCCAAAATAACAACCAAACCCTTTCTTAACAGCAAAAGTAGTCAATGGGTACTTCACATCCAAAATCTTGGCCCATCCAGTCACGCTGAAGCTTGAATTGCCAAAATTCAAATTGGCGGTGTTTGGAAATGTTATCTTTCCAGCGGAATCAAAGAAGCGCCCACGTGAGAACTTGGACAGCTTAGGTACCGCGCTATTGGACCAGCCGTGGTTCTCGTAACCTGAGTCATCTGCGACCTCGTTTCCATTTTGCTCATCCATCCGCCAATGTCCGACCAGACCAGGTACAGTGTTGTTATGGCAACCCTTTAGGGGCTGGCATTGAGGAAAATACGGCTTCCACTGCATCTTTGAGCAGACTTCTAAAACGTTGCGACCGTCATCAGTTATGGAGCGAACCATTCCTGAAGTCATGTTGGTGCAATGTTTCTCTTTAAATGATAGAAGGTCAGCACACTGGGAGACGATAAAAGAAAAGATAACAAGTCAATTGTCGGAGAAAAATGGAAGAGTTCGCCGGTCCACTTCAGAGTCCGTTGTAATAAATCCTTATTCCATAAATCTTCGAAAAAAGAAGGGAATATATTTACGTCAAGTTCACCTATCGAAGTACCATTCCTGATCCATTTGAAGATTCGCTTTGTGTAAAATAGTGACGTCATTAGTCACGTGGCTGGCTAAGCCTCATCGGATTTAAAGGGCCCGGAATTATCACGCGAATTTGATGTCATTTCAAAGCCCAAAAATGTTTGTCTATCAACAGAAACAAAAAACATAATTGTCTAGTTTTGTTATAAATTACCACCCCAGTTTAATAAAACTGTCGATCAAGTGCCTTTGACCACAGACAAACGGCGTTGGAATGGATTGAAACTTGAAAACTGTGAGGTTAACATTTTCAATTTCTCGCATTTCGGCTTCCAAAATGCGCTGGAACGAATCACCAGTTGTTCCTTTCAAGAATTGAGTTTATTTCTTTCCTCTATTTCGTAGCTAAGTGAAGGCCTTATTTCACCATTTTTAACGAAATAGCTCAAAAACCCCACGGCACTTCCCCTTTAAGGCCGCATCGTACAATATACTATAAAATATCCTGTGAACAGACTCCCAAGTGGGGTGTAGGGTGAAGACAAAAATTGAGCACGCGCTCTGTTCGCCCGGCTCGCCGATGTTTCTTTTCACCTCATACCCTACTTGGGAACCTGTTCATAGGCTAACTATAAAATTGCATCAAAAGTTCAGGCCAAAGTAAAGTTGCCGGGGTTTGATCCATGCTTTAGCAAATCTCAAAGGCTCTTGAGAAATTAAGAAACAGTGGCCAATGTAATGATCTAAGGAAGTGCCAAGTTAATCAAATGTCTGTTTATTTCTTTAATTCCCCAGGTCTTTAAGTTGATCGCATACATACCGTGCAAACCTCGGTCTCATTTTCCGAAGACGGGGCCGTCGTCGGTTTCTCTGTCGGGGTCGTCAGTGGAAGGGGGGTAGGCACTGGACTTGGTGGAGGTAAAGTCGCTGAGGGTACTGCAGACGTCTGCTGAGATACCAGGCCTTAAAATGAAATTGGAAGCGCAATCGCGATGTAGTTCGCCTTTTCAACGAAAGAAGGATTAAATGACAAAACATGTGTTGGAAGACGCACGCGGAACGAATTTGCTCATAAAGAGTCTTATCAAACGCTAAATGATTTACGAAAAGGTAGTCTTGTGAAACTCCTCTCCCAAATTGGACTGACTTGACCTATTAGCAAACTACAAGAACACACACATACTAGAAACGTCGGAGACCGACACGTATGTTTAATAATGGTTATTGAACTTCGTGTCGTGCAATTTGGTCTGAAATCATACGTGCCACTCTCCCAATCAGAAGTAAGGAGTTTTCTTTATAGTTATATGTCAAATTCTCACTTATCTGTTCTTACAATGTCTCCTTCCTTCGATCTTGAACAAAACACACGAGCTCCTGGCCTGGACGTTTGCACTTTGGTGGCGACACTGCACTGCAACTCTAAATATGCGACCAGTGTTACTCTGGAGAAAAGTAGCACCAGTTTTGACCTGGGAGGGAAATCAAAAAAGAAAGAAAGAAAGAAAGAAATCATTGGTGTAGTTAACGTTTTTTCCTGCAATTTCGATAAGTCGAGGTTTTTTGGTCAGTTACTTATCTATTTATTTATTTATTTATTTATTTATTTATTTATTTATTTATCGTATCTGTTTATACTTTAAATGCAGTCTAATTTTTGTCCCTATAGCTTTGTATTGTATTGGTAATTAAATGAGAGTTCATTTCATCAGTCTCGGAAGAGTCTGTGTAGCTGCGAATGTAGACTAGCTGTAAATTTCAACATTTATTTCGACACGAGGCACCGTAAGACAAACTCGCAATTCCAGTTACACCGATGGGCATTCATTAAAGTCAACTTAAATGCCGTACAAACCGTGAAAAACGGTAAAATGTCGGTGGCCCTCGCCGGGTCTACATTAAAGGCCACCTATGCGCATGTTCGAAACTAAATTGTCTGCGCAGGGAGCCCAGCTGAGAAACGCGAAGTCCAGCAGTAACAGTAGGAATCTCTTCATGAGTTGTGAGGAGTTGAATTTGGTGTTTAAAATTAAAGTAGACTGAAATGTCATTTACAGAACCTGCGTTTTTCATGACTAGCACGAAATTACCCTTAAAGCCCCAATAGAGAAAAGCATCTAACTTCTTGTCATGATATCAAGCCTAATCAAACATACACGTCATAACATGTACAATAAAGGACATGTTCACGTACACCAATAAAAACTCTCACAAACTCTCTCAAATAGTATCATAAGTAATCCTTGGAGAATTGTGAGGAGGATATGCTTGTTGACATTCAGGCAAAAAACGAATCCATTCCTTTAATCGTTCTCTAGACTGCGTAGCAAGCGTTTCCAGCGAGCAAAAAGCTATTTTCCGGTTTCTGGCCACGTGAGAAATAGGGGGAGCGTCCCCCCACCCCTCCACCCCCCCCCCCCCCCCCAAAAAAAAAAAAGGCGCTCGCTCTATTTCTCGCGCGGCCGGAAACCGAAAACTAGCTTTTCGCTCGCTGGAAATGCTTGCTAGCTACGCAGGCGTATCGCTCTCACACTCTGAACTTCGACTTACCCTAATCTGCAGCTAGTTTTTTGACCAACCAGGAGTCACCTCTATGCCGTCAATCACGCTTTGCGTTGGTATTTCGTTCCAGGCTCCGTCACAGCCAAGGTACTGGGCATGAAGTTTGTCACCAAAGTAAAAGCTGCAGGTCTGGTTCACGGGCACGCCAATGACTTTCTGTTGATCCGAGGATGTAGCAAAAAACTCCAAATGTCCGTCAAATGTCTCGCCAGTGAAGAGTAAATCACATTCTGGAAAGAAAAACAAGTCACCTTCATTAAGCTTACTGAAATCAGCTATTGCAGCTACAATGACTCTCTAAAGTAGTTGTAAGTACGCTTGTTCCCCTTCCCCCTTGGCTCAATCTCTAAGTTGAGCAATTTAGCGCGCTCTTCGTCACAGATTGAATTTTTCATTTTTAACCCTTTAACCCATAAATATCAAAGAACAAATTTTCCTATATTGTTCCCATGACCCCAGGGTTTAAATAAAAATTGATATTACAAGGAGAAATTTGATGCTGATCACTGTTAGAGCTTCAAGGGCTATGAACATTTGCTTGGGTGGGGGAGGGAGGGAGACGCTTTGAACAGACAATGTAACATTGTAAGCTTCAACTCCGATGACGGCCGGAAGCAAGAAAAAAGGCGGAAGTTCTCGGGATATTACCGTGTTAGCTGATTGTGGCCTGACAAAAATTTCCGCTCAGATCTCACTCTTAAAGTTAGTTTTCCCAAACATGTAAGAGACCTTTTTGTTCAATAAAAGATTGTTTGTTCACTTCAGAAATGTCATTTCGCTGACATTAAAAATAATTGAAGTGGAGACCTTTTATCACAGCACATAAACAGTCGGTGAGATAAACTCTCATTGGTTTGGATTCTTTACGATGTTAACTTTCAGTGTGCGATTTTTTTTAGTGATTTACCAAATACGAGATCATCGGGTACTAAACATTTCATCACCTAAGTTGTTAGGAATTTTAAGAAATGTTTGTGGTTAATGAAGCAATTTTGGTTGCATGAATCACTGTTTTTGAAAATTACCGTCGTATTGCAGTAAATTGCAAGTAGAAATTACGCACGTAATATGAGGTGAATATTAAAATATGTGGCCATCATATTTAAGCTTTTAGGAAGTTGAGGAGAGCTCTGCGGTACGGCAGGTTAAATATGATGGACATATATTTGAATATTTCTCTTTTATTGTATTTGCAATTGCTATACAATAGTATTGTATTTAGGAATTTAGGGTTTTTGTGGATTGGTTTTAAATAAAGGAATTAAGAAAGCAACATGTAACTTCGCTGTGCGCATGCGTAAGCTGTTTTCTCTATAATGTGACTCTTGCATTACAAATGGTTATTGAACTTGACAATTAACGCTATAACGGGCTTCAACGACATCTAAAAGAGGATACCTTGGTTGGTATGTACAAAACGTTAAATACAAGTGCACAGGCAGCCGTTCATGAAGTTATAAATATTTTTTTATTCAGCATTGATCGACTTCCTCAATTACATCCGATGACCTGGCATCTTCATAGGCTAAATGTAATTCTTTCATGAAGAATAATATTGACGTCGCCACCCATTTTTCTAAAAGGTTAAAAATACGGATGGCAATGCATGACGTTTATTTTCCATATTGAAGCTTAATCATCGATGACAAATGCATGGATACAAACTAGCTGTCCTTCTAGATTTCAAAAGTACTTGCTATCGCTAAGATCTGCTTTTCCCGTAGATACATAGATAGATAGAGAGACAGACAGACAGAAAGATAAACCATACATACTACCAAGATAAATCAATTATACTACATCATGGTCATTATAACCATCAAATAATAAGTTTGACGTCAGCTCTCTGTTGGACGACGGATGTATGCGTTGTTCTTGCTGTTCTATCTATCTAGTTAATTGTCAAATAAATAATTTTTTAGGTGTTAATTAATGATAATTAATTATTAGGTTTTCTTAACTTTACTTAATCTTAGTTGAATAGATTTCACTTTACATTTTTTGTTAGTCTCCCCAATTAGTAGGGCTTGTGCTCGGCATCCAGATTTGAGACTTAAATAAAGTTATTATTATTATTATTATTATTATTATTACTATTATTATTATTATTATTATTATTATTATTATCATCATTATTATTATTATTATTATTATTATTATTATTATTATTATTATTATTATTATTATTATTATTATTATTTAGAGCTTAGATGCTTATCAACTTACCTGCCTTCTGACGGGCGAGGCTGGCTTTAACGCATGTATTGTTCGGCTCAAAAAAAGTATAGTTGCCAGACGGCCTGCTGCACTGACACCAGCAGCCTCCGATTAAGGCAGCATTGTACTTGCCGCATAAAGGACTGAAGCTTAAACCGCTCCTAGGACAGTCAGCAGTGTCTCTCTGCAGGAAGATGTCATCATCGGGATTTCGTCTCTCTCGAACGATACGAATACTCACCGCGGACAATTCTGTCAAGAATAGGAACAACAGGGCTGTGAATAGCAAAGACATTGCCTTGAGAGTCGCTTTGAACTAAAATACAAGCCAGCTAAAGAGCCAAAAAGACTTAAAAACTGTTGCTCAAAGCCGGCGCGTTTACAAGACCTTGTCAAGCGGGCACCAGACTTACACACCTCCTAACACGGATCCGGAAGTCAAGTTTGAATCCCAAACCTATATCCACTGCAGCACTTGAAACACTTCTTTTAAGGATTTTCTCTCCGCAGTAAGGCAACATCAATTGACCTTGCGGCGTAACTTTTTTTATTGGTAAATTAAATATTTTGGCCCTTTGTAGGGTTTGGTTACTTAGTTATCATGTATGCACCTAAAGACAGGGAACTGAGGACCCAGCTTGTCTGGGGTAGGGGTGTTATCGAAGACACCGCCTTTCTCGTGAACATTACCGACAAAATTTTATTGGCTTTGAAATTTGAGTTGACACAGAAATATTCAGCTAGCAAGAGTCAGCATTGCTAGATAAACAAGAAAAGTGAGGTTTGAATCTCACTGTCATTTTTTACTGCTGGATAGAGGGGTGACTATGCAAAAGGACACCATCTCTTGAGGTTGAGGAAGGAGGGTGCAGGCAGAGGCCACCATCTATTTTGGGGTTTGGTGGGTCCTGTGCGAGTATAGAAGTTTTGACCACTTCCTTAAGATCGCCTTCCTTCATGGTATGCTCAACTTGTTACTACAATACTTAGGTCGATCACATGTTCAAGTGACGTGGCCATAATTTTTGTTTAATTGACGTGTTTAAAGGCCGTTTGTAAACTCACCATATTTACGAATATCTGTGAAGAGGACAAATTTAGGATCGTCTCTGAAGCAGATGATCCAACCTGAAACGAGCACCAAATTAAAGTCATTTTCCTCTGACGATTTAAGCGGAATTGGGCAGGCCATCACGCCGAAAGGAAGTACTTGTTAGAGGGTCTCAGTGGGGGGTAGCTTTGACGTTTGACGTTAAATTGTACCAATATCGGCGGTTGACGGTTAAATTTTGGAGCTTTTTGGTTTTAAAATGACATCAAATTCGCGTGATACTTCTCCTTTAAGACCGTTAAATGAGTATTTTTGAGAACATGGAAACTGGTTTACCAGTTTAAACGATTCTTAGAAATCCAGAAGCCTGGGATAAGCAGCTGAAATAGTAATATTTAAAAAGACCCTTAAAAACCGTTTGACGGCTAATAACAACTGCTTTCTTTGGCTGTTGACGGTAAAGACTGCCCTGTTTTTACGGTTGACCATTAAATTTTAGGCTGTTCAAAACAGCTGACGGTTAGCTCCTTTGAGACCCTCCTGTTAGTGGAAAATGTTTGGTAAAGCGGGGTTATCGCGCAGAATAGTTATGGCTAATTATGTTGCCCAGAAGTGTGGAAGGCTGAAACGACGCTTCAGTATGTTAGGCTATAGACAGATACATTTTATTTAGTTATAAAGCTCAGGGTAGTCGCCTGCTATCAATAGGGGCCCTGAAAATATTACATATATATAGCTTAGATTTAATAAAACCACTTGGAAACGACGCGGGAGAGCAAGAGTCATGATGATGATTACTTTTAGAGCCACTTTTCAGGTCTCAAGCATATCTGTTGAAATTGACCATGGACACTCAGTGGGTAAACTAATTTTTTCTTTCTGTACCGTCGGTATGTGAGCGCTAATGAAGAGCTATTGGCTAGTTTTAATTATTTTTAAATAATTAAAATTATTTAGTTGTTTATAGGCCACCTTCTAATCTGTTATCGAATCAGTTGCTTTTATTTTCGAATTGTAAATGTAATGTAAATCTTTAACTGTAATAGTGTACTGCCTACTTTTTTTTCTGCCCGCCTCGATTAGCATTCGCCATATGTGGCCAGTCTTTGTCTGTACCGTGATGAAAATAACTTTTTAATAAAATTATATGAATGAATGAATGAATGAATGAATTAATAATAATAATAATAATAATAATAATAATAATAATAATAATTATAATAAAAATAATAATAATAATAATAATAATAATAATAATAATAATGATGATGATAATAAATAAATAAATAAATAAATAAATAAAAATGCTATCTCAGTTCTAGGGTTGTCAGTCTGGGGGCGTTCTCCTCCACGAACTTTTTTAATTGATGGCTTTGGAAGTGCCATCTAGCTCCTGCGAAAAATAAGGGGCATTTTACAGAACGCCGATCGCCGAATCCATAGAAGTCCTATAATGTTAAATGTCTGCCGTAACAACAACCAAAAGCTAACCGTCCGTTTAATCAGGGCTTAACCCTAGAAAGTATGAGAAGTCCTTAAGACTAAATAGTATCGTTCTTCGCCTAACCCCAATTGCTGTTGCAGATGGTCTAAAATGCGACATTCGGCGTTCGGCATTCTGCCAAATACACCTGCCCCAGGCTGCGTTTTCCAGGGAAGAAATTTTTCATAAATCATAATCCACCGGGTAACAGTGCGGACACTCAACACCTATGCAAAGTGCACAGTAATGCTTCCTTATTAGTCTTCCCCACTGAGTCCTCATTGTTGCACAGCACCAAATGTCGATTAGACTGCAAGCGCGCGGTCCCTTTCTGGATAGTCAAGAAGACGCGAAATAGTCAAGCGAAAAAGCGGCAAGGCTGGAGCGAACGAACGGAGGGGGGCTGATGGGAGAGGAGCCTACTCCCGACCGCCGACTCTCGCGCTGCCCCATTTTCGCGCTCCCCCGACGAAAAGAACGCCTCCTTCCCGTTTCTTCTCCTCGCCCCAGTCTCGCCGCTTTTTCACTCGGCTATTTCACGCCCTCTCGAGGGACCGCTTGCAGTAAATGTCAATTTCAGGACTTGCAAGGGGATACAAAGTTAAAAGGGGGGAGGGAGTGGGGGCTTCTAGCGAATTTTATGGGTTCGATAATTTTTCGCACAGGCAGAAAACGTCACCATGCAAGGAAATTAGTTTAGGATAAATTCCGTTTCCTCCAATCGAAGTGCTGTAATCGATTAGGCAATATGTTTACTCAGACCGTGTTGTAATTGTCGGCAAGGTTCCGCTGTTACTAAGATACATACTAAGTCCTTTGTAAAATGTTATTTGGTTACGTTCGAGAATAAAATCTACTGTACATGTAGGATTCTTACAAAAGCCTCTTTTAGAAAGAGGGCCACTGAACTGGATGGCAGGCCTAGAGACAGCTTTACGGAAACTTGACCAAGCTAAATGACATTAGTATTTTTTTTTTAAATGACAACTTAGTTAACTATTGACATATTCATCAGCTACTGCAAAAACGAAGGACTTCCATAAGGAATCAAAAGATAATTAGCATCATTCGATTATTTAGGAAAATATAGAAGGGTAAAACCTAATTGGCGATAAATCTCGTAGCAGTAGATCGATAATCAATCAGGGAGTCCAATGAAAAATGTCTAGTGTTTTGGACTGTTCAATATCGCTTTGCGTGACTTTTGTCAATGATCCACGTAAAAGTTGAGAGGATAAATGACGACATGACTTTATCCGGAGAAGAATTTTTATAACCTACAAAGAGGTGTAATAATTTGCACGCAATGTTTCAGTTGGTACAGACCTAGAAAACCGAAGGTAAGCGCGATTGGTGAGTTTCTCTTTGGACAGTACAATGGTTTAATAGAGATGTAACGGGTGATTAACGTCCTCAGTAGTTTAATTTAAACCTTGTGATTACGTGACAAAAAGTGGCGTGACGAATGTCTGTGATTCTTTCACGTGATAAATTTCCCACCTTTCGTACTTTGCTCGATCAAGGAAGCTAGAGTAATTGCAGTCGCTTCGATCTTAGATTATCCCGAGTTGTCTCCTTCTTGCCGTGTTCAGGTAAGTCTGTTTGAAATTTGTGGGCACAAACTTGTGTTTAAACTGGAACAACAGCATCTATTGTTACCGCCAAATGTTTGGAGTGTTTTTGAGTCTGTTGCGGCTCGCGTCGATTTGATCGCTAATTGATGCTAATTTCAGACACGGTTCGAATTAGCATCAATATCATAACAATGTCGGCCGTATTTCCCCTCGCAGACATTGGAGCAACTTACCTTGCTTTCACAAAAGTTCTTTAACACGGCGAGGATGCGAATCCAGGTGAATAAATTTGAATGCTTGAATGAGAACAGCCATTATATTTTAATTAGCGTGCCGAATGTTTTAAATTTCACACGGAAGTTATTGTTCTGGATCACTTTGAGTTTGAGCACTTTGGATACGCTAAGAATCACACACTCAATCAGGTTTCGATTTTACAATCACACGCCGGGAAATATTATATCTGTGGAAGCATGGTTTTGACAATGCATTCCGTAACTGAGGATCCGCCCCCATTTTTGAAAACACCCTGTTCATCGTGCAAGGTGTGATCCAGTGATCGTCTTGAGATAAAGCTCTGTTGACAGTAGGTGGTTGTTTTCATCATCATCATCATCATCATCACCATCATCATTATCAGGTTTCTCAGCAAAAGAAAAGGATGATTAAACCACAAAACCCTTCTATTTGTTACATATTTATTCTATTTGTTACTCTATTTCTGGTTATGGTGAACATGAATTAATTGGCACCGTAGAATATTAGAACCGAGAATGCAAAATTGGAACCAAAAACATGTTTATCATTGGCAAATCGACCAGCCTGTTAATTCACTGGTAACTAGTGCTATGGTAGAAATTATATTGTCTATACTGCGATATACTTTACTATACATGTTTTTTTTTACTGTACTTTGCTGGGCTTGTATGTTATAATATGCAATGCCATTGCTATGCTTTTGCTATGCTAGCTATTGCTATGTTGTGCTGTGCTGTGTTGTGCCATGTTGTGCTTTATGCTGTGCTGTGCTATACTATGTAATTGATATATTACTATGCTATATTGTGCTCTTGCTAGGGCTACACTATGCTATGTCGTACCATATTGTGAAGTACTGTGTTATGCAATATGCTATTCTATTGCTATGCTATGCTATGCTATGCCATGCTATATTATGCTATTGCTATGCCCTCTATGCTATGCTATATTGCTATGGCCGCTGAGCTAATTGCTATGCCATGCTATGCTGTGCTGTGCTATCCTTTGCTGTGCTATGCTATGCTAAGATGCAATCCTATGCTATGGCACTGTGCTGTCAGCTGTGCTATGCTATGCTATGTTATGCTATGCTGTGCTATGCTATGCTGTTGTGCTGTGCTGTGACCACTGTGCTGTGCTATGCTGTGCTATATATTGCTATGTTGTGCTGTGCTATGCTATCAGCTATGCTGTGCCGTGCTTTGCTGTGCTATTAACTGTGCTGTGCTATGCTGTGTTATACTGTGCTGCGCTATGCTATGTTATGCTATGCTTATATGCTTTGCTGTGCAACACTGTGCTGTGCTGTTCCGTGCCATGCTATGCTGTGCTGTGCTGTGTTGTGCTGTGCTATAGCTTTGTTATGCTGTGCTGTGCTGTGCTGTGCTATGCTATGCTATGCTGTGCTATGTTGTGCGGTGCTGTGCTGTGGTGTGGTGTGGTATGCTGTGCTGTTCTGTGCTATGCTATGTTGTGCTGTGTTGTGCTTTTTTATGCTATGTGCTATGTTGTGCGGTGAACGTGCTGATATGCTATAACATGTGGTATGCTAATATGCTATGCTGTGCTGTGCTATGCTATGCTGTGCTTTGCCATGCCATGTTATGCTGTGCTGTGCTATCATGCCGTGCTTTGCCATGCCATGTTATGCTGTGCTGTGCTGTGCTATGCTATGCCGTGCTTTGCCATGCCATGTTATGCTGTGCTAATAATGCCATGCCGTGCTTTGCCATGCCATGTTATGCTGTTCTGTGCTATGCTATGCCATGCTTTGCCATGCCATTGTTATGCTATGCTGTGCTGTGCTATGTTATGCCGTGCTTTGCCATGCCATGTTATGCTGTGCTGTGCTATGCTATGCCATGCCATTGTTATGCTATGCTGTGCTGTGCTGTGCTATGCTTTGCCATGCCATGTTATGCTGTGCTGTGCTGTGCTATGCTATGCTATGCTATGCTATGCTATGCTATGCTGTGCTATGTAATAAATGTGCTGTGCTGTGCTATATTATTCTGTGCTGTGATATGCTGTCTATGCTGTGCTGTGCTATGCTATGCTATGCTGTGCTGTGCTGTGCTATGCTATGCTTTGCCATGCTATATTATGCTGTGCTGTGCTATGCTGCACCGACTATGGTTTGCCAATTGCTGAGCTACTGCTATGCTTTTAATGCTCTGCCATGCCATGTTATGAACTGTACTAAACTATACTATGTTGTGCTATGCTGTGCTATGCTATTACTTAATGCTGGCTGTGCTATGGTATGTTGTATCCCCATGCTATGCTGTGCTACAGGTGCTAATGCAGGTGCAGTATGCTAATACAATTATACTGCTGCAATATGTGGTGCCATACTGTGCTGCGGTTTACTTACCACTATTGCTTTTATTACTGCTATGCTATGCTGTGCTTTGCTGTGCCATGCTATGCTATACAATCTTATCCCATTGCTGTGTTATATATGCTGTACTGTTGTACATGTTGTACTATGCTATTCCTATGCCAGCTATGTTACTACTATGTTTCACTATATGCTGTGCTATGCTGTGTCATGCTGTGCTTAATGCTATGCTTTGCCATGCTCTGCTGTGCTAAGTTAAGCTTTTCCATGCTATGCTGTGCTGTGTTGTACTGTGCTTTCCATGCTATATGCTATATGCTATATGCTTTACTATATTATGTTGTTATATGCTATGCTGTTCTATGCTGTGCTGTGCTTTGCTATGCTGTGTTATGCTATGTTATGTGATGCTATGCTGTGATATGTTATGCTGCTGTGCTTTGCTATGCCATGCTATGAGATACGATGCTATACTGTGCTGTACTTTGTTAAGGTATACTATGTTATGGTATGCTGTGCTATGGTATGCTAGGCGATTTTATGCTTTGCTACATGTATGCTATATATGCTGTGCTTTGCTATGCTATGCTATGCTGTGCTGTGCTGTGCTATGCTAATTGCTTTGCTATGCTATGCTATGCTGTTCTTTGCTATGCTATGCTGTGCTTAATGCTATGCTATGCCATGCTGTGCTTGGCTATGCTATTTTGTACTATACCATGCTTTATTTAGCTATGCTGTGCTATGCTATGCCATCTATGTTATGATATGTTACGCTATGCTACGCTATGCTACGCTATCTATGTTATGCTATGTTCTGCTATGCTTTGCTAATAAGGTATGCTATGCTATGCTATGCTATGCTATGCTGTGCTGTGCTATGCTATGCTATGCTGTGCTGTGCTGTGCTATGCTATGCTAATTGCTTTGCTATGCTATGGTATGCTATGCTGTGCTGTGCTTTGCTATGCTATGCTGTGCTTAATGCTATGCTATGCCATACTGTGCTATGCTATGCTGTGCTGTACTATGCCATGCCTTGTTTAGCTATGCTGTGCTATGCTATCTATGTCATGCTATGTTATGCTATGCTTTGTTATGCTGTGCTATGTTATGCTATGTTCTGCTATGCTTTGCTATGGTATGCTATGTTATGCTGTGCTGTGCTGTGCTGTGCTGTGCTGTGCTGTGCTTTGCTACGCTATGTTATGCTATGCTGTGCTGTGCTTGGCTATGTTATGCTATGCTGTGCTGTACTATGCCATGCCTTGTTTAGCTATGCTGTGCTACGCTTTGTTATCTATATGTTATGCTATGTTATGCTATGCTTTGCTATGCTATGCTGTGCTGTGCTGTGCTGTGCTGTGCTGTGCTTGGCTATGCTATGCTATGCTATGCTATGCTATGCTATGCTATACTATGCTATGCTATACTATGCTATGCTATACTATGCTATGCTGTGCTTTGCTGTGTTATGCCATGCTATGCTATGTTGTACTGTGCTGTGCTATGCTATGCTATGCTATGCTATGTTCTGCTATGCTATGCTATGCTTTGCTATGGTGTGCTGTGCTGTGCTATGCTATGCTATGCTATGCTATGCTATGCTATGCTATGCTATGCTATGCTATGCTATGCTATGCTATGCTATGCTATGCTATGCTATGCATTGTTCCGGCTATGCTATGCTATGTTATGCTGTGCTATGCTATGCTATGTTATGCTGTGGTATGCTATGCTATGCTATGCTATGCTATGCTGTGTTCTGCTATGCTATGCTATGCTATGCTTTGCTATGGTGTGCTGTGCTGTGCTATGCTATGCTATGCTATGCTATGCTATGCTATGCTATGCATTGTTCCGGCTATGCTACGCTATGTTATGCTGTGCTATGCTATGCTATGTTATGCTGTGGTATGCTATGCTATGCTATTGCTTTGTCAGCTATGCTGCTATGCTATGCCATGCCATTGCCTTGCCAGCTATGCTTTGTCAGCTTTGTCAACCATTGTGAGTCTTCGTGAATAAACTTTCATTTCATTTACCCACACGAACGCATTGAAAAAAAAACACACGAACGTCAGAACGGGTGACATTTAACTTGGACTGAAACGTAACGTCACCAGGACATTTCGGAGTCGAAATCCCTGGTTGATCTAACACCTTCTGTAGTACGTGAACCGGATAGTGTAAAAGGCTTGTAAAGCTTGACAAAATGTCTTTAAGTCTGTTTTCCAGTGAGATTTCGGTGGGTGCAGTGATAAGCTCTCTCTTCCTGCTGGTAAAAATCCTGTTTTCTTGCTTCTAGCTAGCCTGTGAATCCAGGCGTATTTCCGGCTGTCGCTTCTCTGTGTTCGTAGGCTAGTTTCTAACCACATGAACGAGATTTTCCCTCCGTTGTTTGCTGCCCTTGGGCTAGCATGTTTGTTTGTAGGTGGCGAAACAGAAAGGGCCTATTATAGGGGGTCGTACTTTCCGTAAACCACCATATTTTGTTCCTTCGAATCCGCAAACCACTTTCGTTTTCTTCTAAAAACCGACACCGCCCTACAGCTTGTAAAATAAGGCAACACGTTTTTAAAATTATATCGACATTCGCCACATTATCCGCCATCTTTCCACGTGCTTTTGTGACCCTTTCGAAGCTTTGAAGCCTGACCTTATGTCAAATTATTTCCCCAACCCTCCCCACATGGCCGGGGACACAGTGGAAAGCCCTGACTCAACTCGTATCCAGAGTCTTCAGGCTTTTTGGTCAGCGGGGCAACACCGGGAAGACTCTGGGGACATCGAAAAAATTAAAATTTTTTGATTGGCTGTTCCGTAACGTTTTCCATTGTTACCACAGAAATCCTGCAGTAAAAAATTCGATGTCCCCAGAGTCTCTCCTGGCGACTAACCGCTGGCCAAAGAGCCTGAGGACTCTGGGTACGAGATTGTGACTGACTTGGTCCAGCCCCCAAAAGGCAACCCTTTGTTAAGAGAGAAGCTATAAGCACGATAAAGTTACCGCTCAGTCTCCTAAGCCTTTTAACTCTGTTTGAATAACCGCCATAAAAACACTAAAAAACCGAAAACCGCGAGCTAAATTGACGATTTTCTGCAACCGCACGATAATTTCTTAACCGTAATAAAACCACTAGATAAATGTGAATGAAACCGCAAAACGGCACTCAAAATTGGCTTAAACCGCCAAACCGACACACTATAAAAGACCCTCATGAGAGGACATTCCTCAAAATTGTGGTCAGGCTGTACGGACCATAACACCATTATCCCGTTTTATGGGAAAGTAGATTTTAAATAAAAGAGTTTAAATTTCCGCTGAGAATTATTAGGGAGAGTTTTGTTCTGTGAGATCAAGGTAAACACGCTGATTTAAACATGCTTTTCCTTTAGGAGAACAAGTGTTTGTCCTGATCTTGAACTTGATGGCAATACAGTCTGCGTCGCTGCTACCAACTGCAACATGCCAAAACAAAAACAAAAACAAAAACGAAAACGGAAAAAGCGAACACGTGTTGGTGGTGCCGCCAAGCGATTCGTTTGCAGCTACTGTAAGCGGAAGTTTAAAGAGTCAGCGAAACTAAAGAATCATGTGAGAACACACACGGGGGAGAAACCTTATCAATGCCAGTATTGCGAAAAACGTTTCTCCAGTCACTCGGCTTACAGGTCCCACGAGCGGATACATACCGGAGAAAGACCTTACAAATGCAGTTACTGCGACAAGAGGTTTGTTAATTCAACGAATTTGCTGGTGCACGTACGAACGCACACCGGGGAGAAGCCTTACAAGTGCAAGTTCTGCAAGAAGCCCTTTACCCAATCAGCAGATTGCAAGGAACATGAACGAAGGCACATAGGAGAGAGACCTTACGCCTGCAAACATTGTGATAAATCCTTTTATTCCTCATCAAGTTGCACGCAACATGAAAAAATACATACAGGGAGAAGGCCCCATAAGTGCACGTATTGCGGCAAGGCCTTTAACGATCCGTCAGCTTGTAGAGGACACGAGCGAATACATACAGGGGAGAAAAAGTATAAGTGCCAATATTGTGATAAGCGGTTTGGCTATTCCGCGCGTTGTAAAGTACACGAACGGGTGCACACAGGAGAAAAACCGCATAAGTGCAATTACTGCGATAAGTGGTTTACCGATATAGGAAATTGCAGGGTTCACGAACGACTTCACACTGGAGAGAAACCTCACCAATGCAAGTACTGCGAAGTGCGTTTCACCCATAGGTCATCTCTCCAGCGACATGAACGACTTCATACTGGAGAGAAAACCCCTAAGCCTTATAAATGCAGTTACTGTGATAAGTATCATACCACGAAAGCACATTGCAGGCAACATGAACGAACACATACAGGGGAAAAGCCATTCAAGTGTCAGTATTGCGACAAGTGGTTCGCTGCTAAAGCGTTTTGCAAGCGACATGAACGAGTACATACGTATACGGGTGAGAAACCATACGAATGCAAGATTTGTGGTAAGTGTTTTAAGGATTTAGCAGGCGTCAGGGCACATGAATGGCGACATTCTGGAGAAAAACCTTACAAGTGTAAGTTTTGTGATAAGCGCTTCAACCAGACCGCAAATTGCAAGACACATGAACGCAAACACTCTGACGAGAGACCTTTTAAATGCAGTCATTGCGACAAGAGCTTTAAAACTCCTTACGCTGTCAAGACACACGAACGAAGACATACCGGAAACAAACCTCATAAGTGCAAGCATTGCAGCAAGCGATTCACCGATTTCTCAAATTGCAGGGTTCATGAACGGGTCCACACAGGAGAAAAACCATACAAATGCAAGTACTGCCAAAAGGCCTTTAGCCAAACGACAACTCGTAAGCGGCATGAACTAATTCATACGAGAAACCAACCTTACAAGTGCAAGCATTGTGATCAAACATTTGCCCGGGCACCATCTTGCAAGAGACACGAACGATCCCATACGGCCGAAGAGGAATAATGAAACTGCCAGGCTGTTTCAAAATTATGGTAAGCAGTGGCCCTCACCCTATTTGAAAGCTAACGTTGTAAAACTGTCTCTAAAATGTTTTCAGATTACACTAACAGAATGCTAACCGGCTATTATCAAACTCATTAATAATTCATCAAGAGAAAACAAAGAAAATCACTACCGTGACCGTGGTTTGGATATGTGATCCTAATTACCATAAAATCTTGCCAACTTTAGCCTTGAATTTCTCCAAGAATTATTGATCATTTGAGAAGCCATATCAAACGCTCGAAAGTGTGTTTCATCAGATATCCAAACACCTCGAAGTCGTTTAAAAAAACTTGGCTCTGCCTCGTTTTTTCAACCTTCTTCTCAGTGTTTGGATATCTGATGAAACACTCTTCCTCGTGTTTGATATATTACTTATCAAACTCATTAATAATTCAAAAGCCAAAGACAAAGGAAATCTGCACCGTGACGTATTAGGGATATCATATGATATCTCGTTTTTGCATCCTTAATTTCTCCTTCAAAATCAGTTTGTTTGAGAAGTTATATCAAACCCTCGTCACAGTGTTTCATCACAATATCAAAAACCTCGAAGTACGTCAAAAATACTCCGCTACGCGTCGTATTTTCAACTCTCTTCTCGGTGTTTGATATGTGATGAAACACAGCGTCTCGTGTTTGATATATTACATAAAAATCAATACTAATCACTGGCGGATCCAGGAACACGTTCCGAGGAATCCTAGGGGTTCTGTTAAAGTTCAGATTTGAAATCTGAGCTTGACTAAGAAAAAGAACATCGCAAATACATGGAAATTTGTAGACAATTTTAGATTTGCTGAAGCCCATCGATATTTCATTGCTTTAGACATTGGGTAGAGCTCACCCTAGCTCAGGTGTTACATCAACTGACAATGACAAAATTTTGCCAGTGTTTATCACCGTATGTTTCAGATATTTCTTCGAAAGAAATTTCAATCTTGCTCGCAAATAAATGCTTTGGTGTACTGAAATTAATATCCTGTTACGCAGTGATACACAATGAGGCAATTTCGTTGGTGCCAATCGTGTGAAATGTAAGGTAACAATTGGACCCCACCCATCCAAAATTTCTGGATCTGCCCCTACTAATTATTCTTTTGCGGCAAAGCGAATTGAACTCAATTCGAAGTCATTTTAATAAATTTGTTGACTCCAAGGTGCCGCGTTGTGATTCAAGCACTTTGGAAGTGAATTTTTAACAATTCCAATGTCAAGGGCGCAACGTTAACCAGCCACATATTAAAAGGCGACCCTATAAGTTAAGGGGCGCTTTCTAATTCTATTTGTCAGACAAGGTCAAGGCAGCTCAGGTTGTAAATGGAATATGCCATTTTACTGACTCCACACATTTTTTGAAATAAGAAATTTTGAGGATAGTGTGCGCCATTTCGATGGAATTTGAAGGACTCGGGTATATTACCATTTCTCTGGGCTTTTGTAAATTCCGTTTGTAAACTGAGCGGTCAGGTAGAAAGTGTCCTAGGTATTGTTAGAGCCGTTTCAGTCGATTATAAACTTGCAAACAAAACGGATGAGTATACGCAGAGAAGCCTTCTAAATGAGTGCAAACATTGCGATGAGTCATTCAACCTGCTGGTATGGCACTGCAAGGAACACGATCGTCCCGATAAGAAGGCAAATCGCAATGTTCGCATTGTCACAAATTAAAATATTTTTCAATTTAAAATCTGGACATCGAAAATCAGTGAAACGCGAAAAGTGCTATTTCATGAAATATCTCTCGCTACTTCCTTTGTTAAACACACTGTTGCTTTGCTGTCACGGTCGCTTCAATTCGAATGTTGCACTGTAGCAGTAGACCGTATTCGTATTCTTGGTATTGAGCTGGAACTAGCTTGCACACGAGGCTTATGCAGGGAAATCTTTTAACATGCAAATAGTTTCTAATATATTCCCCCGCAAGAGCCTCCATTGCAAGCCCGATCCAGTTCAATACCGAGAATACGAATATGGTCTATTGAGAGAAAAAAAAAAAAGACCGGTAGGAAGATAGCAATCGTGTTGAATCCAAGGTTGCGTTCGATTGACTAATTCCGGAATTTAATAAGAGGAATAGCTGTTAAATTTCTCTTTTTAAGAAATTTGGGAGGCCAATTCTGCGAATTTTTGCTAACACATGCAAATTTAAGACCCGTCTCGCACTTCAGTAACTCCTAAAGCCTTTTATGAAGGATTTCTTGTCATCGTTGTATGTGTTCCTATTTCGGAATTGGGTCAATCGAACGTACCCCAAGTCATGGTTTCAAATGTTGTTGCCCAAAAGAAAAATCGGCCCGACGTACAGTAGCCGAAATCTAGTTCATTAACCGACCTCAGTTTAAGTTTCCAAGGGAAAGTGTATCTAAAATTTCAAGGTGCGAAATCTTAGGAAACCAAGGGTAGAACCTCCTGGGCCCGGTTGGTCGAAAGCCAATTAACGCTAATCCTCCATTAAAAGTTAACCGAGGTTTTCATCTGTTTCGTTAAAAATAGTTTTAACAGCTGCTTTTAAGCTAAAGAAAAGTCTAAATCAAAACTGAGGGGGGGAAAATCTCTGGGAAAACTGCTTATTGATTAGTAATTAAACTCGAATCAAAGTTCACGTTAGCTCAGGATTTACTTAATCGGGCTTTAAAAAGCTGTGCCCAGAAAATCGCTGCTCAATAGTTGTTGTTGTTTTTTTTTGTTTTGTTTTTTTCGAATGGTCACATCTCGGGATGTTTTCCTCATACTTAGCGTTAGAAATACATCGAGTAGCTGGATTTCTTTACGAGATGTTTACACCTGAAACAAACCTAAGTTCATGTATAGGCTAACTTGGGGGTCTATCTATTCAAATGAAAACTACTGCTAGCACACCATACCTTCCAGTGGCAGTTTATTCTTCTGGCCGTTACCTTGTGCCTGTGAACTGATGAAATCCTAAAGGTATTACCATGGTCAAACCAGATTTTTCAGGAAATTGATAACCTCTTAGCAGGCGTTCAGGCATGGTAAGTCTGGCTTAAGATCTAGGACAAGACTACAAACAGGGTTTTCATATATACCATGCAAAACCACACTTTTCGAATTCAAATAGATAGACCAGGGTAACCCTGATTTTGCAGGAGCTGAGTTACCAGACTTACCACGCGTCCAAGCCTGTTAAGTCTGGTCTAAGATAGTGGTTCTTTAACTCAGACTACAAACAGGGTATAACCCCAAATTGGTGGTGCAATGGTTATGTCTTAATGGATTATTGGGCATTGAAAGTTAATTTTTCTCTCATCAAGCTAGTGTCGTTGAAAATACTGTTTGGTAGTTTCTTGCAAAATTACCTCATTTGAAATTCGTTTATGTTGTTTAAACGAATAGGCTTTGCTTTATTTCCTTTATATTACAAGGCGTTTATTAGGATTTATTTCATCTTTATTAATCTGTAGGTTGTATGGCCATGTGAGATTCTCTAGTTTGTTAGTTTTTGTGGTGAGTTTTAAGGTCTACTTTATAATAATACCCTACTTATCGGGTACAGCAGTTTTCAGTTGAATGTGAACACTCGAGGCAAATACAACTAAATGGCTTCAAGCGCAAGAAACGCGGCGTTAGCGTGCGTGCAAGTCATGATTTTTGTTTCGGTTAATTTTACTTCTAAGTGGTCTAGAAAGTACCCTGCGTAAAGCAAAACCAACCAAAAGCGGGGCTGCTTTCGATACCCAATTGAAAACTGTTCTATGATAGCCGGAGGAGATTATTTAGTAGTATGCATGCTTCCGGCAAAATGGGATGAATATTCAAGGGATGTGGGCAGTTATTTAGAGTAGATGTTAGGTCGATACTGAAATTATTTTTCAAAAATGCCCCAGGTGGGAATAAAAAATGGATTATACCTTTTACAGATATTGGATGCCATAAATTTATTATTTTTGTAGGCTTAAAAGACCTTGACCTGTTGATCTATAGTTACATTTTTTCTCTATATCTTGGTTTTGAAACAAAGTACATCAATTAGGAAAAATTCTTCCTCATATCAGTCTTGCCATTCCTTATTTGTTTGTTTCTTTGATAATTTAAAGTGATTACTTTTAACTTGGATTTGTGAATAAACGGCTATTATTATTAAAAGTGGGAGTAATTGTGAACATCCGAGTGAGGGATAGAGCGGTTTCAATTGAGTGTTTCGAAAAGCAATGTTTTCGCATTTGCCTTGGTTTTGCTTTACTACTTTCTGCGATTGGTTGGCAAAACTCGCGCCACCTTTTCAGCCAATGAGAAACAAAACAAAACTGATTGTGACTTGCTCGCACTCGTTTTCCCGCGCTTAGTGCTGGTTACACGTACTTGCTTCGAATTCTGATTGGGTGATTGCTCCGATTGCATTTGTTGTGATTGGTCAAAGTAATCACTGTAGTTTCGGTTTTTACGACACTCATTTGAAAACTGTTCTATCGTCGCGGGAAATTCTGCTAGTGAATCGCAAGTCAAGTGTTGAATGAAAAATTGAAACGTAGAGTATATTATAACACAGGAAGTAAAATTTTAATGCAAATAAAAGTTCTCGACAACGAATTCACAGAATTCTACAAAATGTCCTTAAACTATGAATATAGCTAGGCTACGGAAATTTTAAAAGTATTTTTTATTAATAATTTGTTATTTTGCTATCACACAATGATTTAAAAATTTGTACAGGCGCATGCTTTCCACATTGGGTGCTCGTTCTTTCTATGCTTCTGCCTCCACACTGTGGAACAGCCTTCCAGCAAATATTCGGGAAATTACGTCACTTAGTATTTTTAAGAAAAAACTTAGGACATATCTTTTTAATTTAGCTTACTACAAGTAATTCTTAGCAATGGCATTGGGGGTAGTTAATTGTTTATTTTAGTATTAGTTTTTATTGATATTTCTTATAATTCTTTATAGTTATTATATTTTTATATAATTTTTTTTTAATTCGTGTAAAGCGCTTTTGATCATTCTAATGTTAAAAGGCGCTATATTAAGTGAATAAATTATTATTATTGTTACGTCTAATTAGAACATTATTATATTAAGGACTTTGTCACAAGCGGCAGCGCTCTAAACTTATGAACTGAATGTCATCTAATAAAGTTACTGTGTTGTATTGCGTTACAACTTTCATTTTTTGCTTGTAATATGGGAAACGTTATTTTGTGTAAATGTCTTTGGAACAGATTTTTCTTGAAGATCTTATTTATGCTCGCGCTTTTTGCTTCAGTGGCTGACGTTAAATGGCATTGTGACGTTTGGCGTTTACCGTTCGAGGTATAACCTAAAAATACTTGCACCGTTTAAGGTTACCCGGTACCTTCAGAGGTGTCTTCAGAGGTGTCTCGCGTCCAAGCGATGTAGCGCGTCCGGTTTAAACTGTAGATACCTGAACCCTTATATCAAATTAAAGCTTATAGAGCTGGCTATCCATGCAACTAAACCAAAAATTTTTTAGCGCTGTTTTCTCGGATAAATTGTTTTCACTTGGAGGAGCCACTTCAAAGAGCTAAAACTCAATAGGAATTTGTTCGTTTGCTTTCAAATTTGGACAGTAGCTAGTTTAACATATAAACAACAAAAACGTGTCTGCGAATTTTTTCTTTCCAAATATTTTTTTCTCCGAGAGCGATTTTTGTTCGATTACTCCACACTTTTTTCATCCTATTTCGAAAATACTCGATAACTTTTCACTGCGATTGAATATGGCAAAACGCAGACACGTTTTTTTTAGCGCTTTGGGTTCGGAAACTGAGGAGCAAATTAAATTAGCAAAAAATAAAATTCACTTTGACTTGTAGCTTTAAAAAGGTGATTCGGACGCTCGCAATTAGAGGGCGTGAAAAATTCGACAATTCATTTTATTTCAAAATTCTTGGTATAGCGTGATAACCTGCTCTATAAGCTTTAATTTGATATAGGGGTTTAGGTATCTACCGTTTAAACTGGACGCGCTACATCGCTTAAACGCGAGACACCTCTGGAGGTATCGGGTAACCTTAATAGCAGAGTGCTGTGACGTCACATGACAGCGGCCTCCATACCCAGTAACCCATTTCAGAGTTGTGTTCTTAGTGACCTGGCCTCTGAGTGCAAGCGAGGCTGGAGTTAACTTTGTTTTGATAGAAACCTCACTGTTTTTCGTATGAAAATGAAAACTAGTTAGCATAAGAACGACACTTTTTATAAGTGAAAAGAAGTGAGGTTTTTATCAAAGCAAAGTGAACTCCAGGCTCACCTCGATTTATCCAAAGACCAAGTCACAGAACACACAACTGTTTTTTGTAACCATAACCAGTGTTGTTTTTCAAACAACAGCAACTGAAAGTTCCACATTTGCCATTTCGCGATAAATTCCCGGGTGGGGGGGTACTCCCTTATATGGGCTATATAGGTATGTGCGGCCTCAAAGGGTATGGTTTTTCGGCCGCTTTGGTCATAAATAGAATATCGATTTTAGCCATTTTGGTACTAAATAGGGTAGGAAAAATCGCAGATTTTGGTCATAAATAGGGTAAGGGTTTTGGGAAGCGGGCCGCATACCCCTATCCAATTTTTTGGGAGTACCCCCCCCCCTCCCACGGGGGCTAAATTATTCCTAATTTTGAACGTGACATAAAAATCCAGCTTAAATATCTTTTCCCCACTTCTCGTTTTCATGTTTCAGAGTTCGTAAGTTAAGTTGATAATTTAGAGCTAACAGAAATTATTTGGCACTGCAATCTAACTACAAACGCAGTTTTCAGACCAGTCGGACTATTTTTTCAACCAATTTTACCATCTTAAAATCAAGTATTTTCTATGACCGTGTCAGGACTTCATCAATGGTTAGAGATCGATGGGGAAACTGCCACGTGCTTTGAAATTTATTTATCTTTACTAACTACAAATGAGTCGAAGCTGTTATGGTTAAAAACAAAAAAATTCGGCACGAGACTCAGCTGATTATACTTAGTACAAGATGAAAATAAATAGCCTCAAATATGAAGCACCCCACTTTCTGTCTAAGTTAAACTGAGGATCCTCCCTTTCGGTCATCTCGAAATAGAGAGAGTACCCCCCTCCCCTCTCCTCAGGCTAAATGTTTGAAAAAGCGATTTTTATTTGACTGACGTAAACCCAAAACCAAAGCAATTACCCTGGCTGGCCAATCTAAACAGTTTCTGTCTCGTCAGTCACGCAACGCTCGGGGAACGTCTCTGTATTGTCAAAGTGTCACCTGGAAGCTAAAATTTCTCTAAAACTATCCTAAAGTTTTTTCATTCGAAATTTTGTATCTAAGCCTAGAGCGAAGTAAAGCAAAACCAAAGCAAACGCGAATAGACCATTTCCAATATATTAAAAGTCTAGTTTGGCTACGAGGCGTGGGGGGGGGGGGGGGGGGGAGGAGTTAATTATTCCTCTCTGCACCTCAGCGTAGTTTCTATTGTTTTATCCCCCCAAGCCCAGAAGCCAAGCTAGAATTTTAATATATCGGACTGATCGTCTATTACTTTGAACAGTCAGTTTACTTGATGGTTTAGGTTATAGGGTTATGACTTTCCCAGCAGTTATGTGCATGGCCTCCTTACACTTTTATAATTATTTTATAACAACCGGTTTGGTTGCCTATGATTTCATCGGTCAGTAAGCTCGATTTCCGCCGCTCCCGCGGGTCCGGCTTTCGGTCAGTGGATGAGCAGTTTCCCTGCCTGCCGTGTAAAAAAGGGACTTTTGTTGGAAGGGAAATAGGCGGGCGGTTTCCCGAGCTCTTCATCCTATGCTTGTTTATACTTATAATTACATCATCGCACTCTACAACTGGGATATTTGTTTTTGTCTCAAAATTCGCATTTGTTTGAAAACGCATTTTTTTTTCTGTACTTTTTTCACCTTGCAAAATGCAAATGAAGCCTGCAGAAACATAGGCCAGCGGCTGACTATCATGGCGCCAGTAACACAGCGGCAAAATGAGTGCGCATGCTCCGGGGATTTGTGATTCAATCGTGAATCGATTACGAATGCTCCACTTCAATCGCCAAATTCACACCTGTTACCAAAATATTTTTTTTGTTGAATAAGATATGTGATGGAGCAAGTTCGAAGGAACCTTTCCTGAAAGCGGCAACCTTAGCTATTTTGATTTGGGCTTATCCACGCGAAATGAGAACAAGCAATTGAAATTTTAAAAAAGCCGCCATTTTGCCGAGTAAGATTGCTCACGCGTGACGAGCATGCGCACTCATTTGACCGCTGTGTGAGCAAGGGCTGGTTTTCGTTCTTATGTAGTGTTAGAAGGAACAGTGAAACAAGGAAGCCTAGAGACGGAAGTAACTGCAAGTAAGCGACGCTGGAAAAAATATTTATGAGACATTGTGAGCCTCAATAGAGTTTGAAATTTCAAACAACAGAAACTTCCGCTTTAGTGAGCGAACTCCACCAACTATCCGTGAAATTCGTGTTCCTTTTTTTGGGTGCGTTCTTAACTTTTTCCAGAAATCTATTACGATACTTCCGGTTTGTTTCCGTATGATGAAATTATGAATGCTTTGAAGTAAGAGAATTAAAAATGACAGTGAAACAAGAAAACTGAGATAAGGGAACTTCCGTTAAACTTCCCACAGGATAAAAATTAAAACTTGAGTCTCAGCTAACCAACCCTAAAAGGTTGAAATTTTCCAATTAACTACATTTATCTCACGTAAACGTAATTTAATAAGTTTCAAGCGCAAAAAGGTTAAAGATAAATCGCGTATATATGATTTCTACAAAAAAGCATACATGCGTGGCAAAATACTTTTTAACCTCCAAAGGGTTAAAAGAGACCCACTGTTTGGACTTCAACCTCTCTACTTAAATCTATACTAAATCTCTACTCTAAGTTAATATTTAATTTAAAAAATCAAGGTGAACATACCTAATTGACGAAAACCAAGAAGAGAAAACGATGAAACCCTAAAATCAAGGTGGACAGTAAAAAGTTTAAATTTACACACAGTTTTTCGTTTAATATTCACATGATAATGATTCAATACCACTAACAGCCGTTTGTTGACTTTTTTGTCTGACAAGCTTGACAAGTTTCTTTAATTCTTTGGCAAAGAGGTAGTTTGTCTTGGGAAAAGGGAAAATCCCTTTTGGCTTGTTGTTTTGTTTGAGACGTTTTCCATTGGCTTCTCGTGTGATTCGTTGACAAACAGAAAACATTTTATATATGGTAAAAACCCTAGATGACGTAACTTACGATTTGAAATACTACACTATACATATAATGTAGTTTAATGTTTTAGAGATGAATCACACATTCTCAGACGCCCTATAATTAGTATCAAACCCCCTGAACATTTCTCACCACTTCCATTTTACTTTTTCGAGTGAAACTGAAACTGTCAGGAATTAAGCCATCTATTTTAGTTGTTGGTTCATTGGGTCACTAAAATGAGCGGATCCATTTGGAGTTGGTAAAGAGTTTTGTGAAAGATGTTTCACAGGGAAAATCACAAGTCCTAAGTATTTCGTTCTGAATACAGAAAGGAATTATCGACTCTAAGGATTAGAACAGAACGTGGTTATGTAGATATTATTTCCATGTCGTCAAAATTATTGAGACTAAATGGGGCCTAATAATATTTAAGAAGGTGTTCCGGGAATCCTCCCAGCTTAACTCCTCAGATCGTCAAAATAATATTTGAGAAGGTGATCTGGAACTCGCGTAAGCGGCCATGCACCTCGGCTTGGCATTTTGGAAGATTGACTGTGCATGGACGGAGAGGGACACAAACAAACCAATATAAGGAGGGAGAGGGACACAACCAAACCGCCCGCCCTCATCAAGGAACTTCAAAGCAGATAGTGATCAGTCCGCAAGAAATAATAACACAAAACCTGGCCGAAATAAAAAGTTCCTTACTCGAAGTCCAACTCCAAGTCCAACTCGGAGTCCAACTCGAACTCGAACTCGAATCCAAATTCGATGATTCGGGATTGCCATTATTTAACGGTTGAGATCTAGTTGTCAGTTTATCAGGAAAACTAATGACAAACTGTCTGAAACTGTCGGGTTTGTCGGAGAAATCCTTAATATACTTTTAAAATAATATGTAAGGTAATTTGTTGTCTGCCAAAAAACCCAGAGTCTTGCGGGATATGCTGTTGCTTCCCATGACCAACAAAGAAGCATGTATAAAATTCTCAGTGGCAAAACTCCGTCAAGCAATGCAGCAACGTCCACCTCGCCGAGAAGAAAGGATTCCAAACCCAGGAGCTCGCGTGTTCCAGTTAGAGTATAAAATTCCACTTCACAGCAAAGATAGCAAAATTAGCGAACCCAGGCACTGTTTGCAGTAGCCAACGTCAGTGCCATTAATATTCAGTCGCTCGTTCTCCTTTGTTCAAGGGAGTCTGAGAGCTCGACAAATACGCGCTTGAAACGACGCCGACATTTTATCGAGTCTTCAGATGAAGAACATTTGTAAGCAATGTCAGTGAAAGTGAAGCAAACTTTTGTCACTCCTTAAGTTATGTGTTGGTTTTGACGTATTTTGACATCTTTATGTCAACTTTCTGTTGGCTTAGACATGTTAGCCAATCAAAAAAGGAAGAGTGTAATAGTTTACGACTATTGAATGACTTTCCCTCCTCTAATGGCCTCTTCGATTTACATTTTCACAACCCATGTTTATTTTACTAAACCCTTCCCGAAAACATGAATTGTAATTTTGTGACTTAAAGAAAAGCAGAAATGAGAAAATAGGTCGCGTTTTTCGGTGAACTCTGACTTTCTTGTCACGTCGCGTAGAGATAAAGGACAAGCCTTTTTTGTACAATATTCCTTGTGGTTTTCCAGCGGTCGCCCCGTCTGATGTACACAATCCCATCCTATTTAGGTTCAAACACAATTTCTAAGATTTTCAACACTCAGTGGTCATATGATAAAATGCTTATTGACAGAGATAGGTCGGGCTTGAGGGGAAATATTTGGCTCTCGGTCTGGGCGTACCTCCACTCAGTCAATAAGATAAGAACAATATGAACGGAAACCGAACTCGGATGAAAACTGAGAAAAAAACAGAGTTACGCTTTCCGTTGGAATCAAACTCGCGCTGTCCTGACGGTTGGGATTTCCTGTTAGACTAACTAATAAGTCATGTAACTACGCTCACAACACATTTCTTTCTTATCATAACAGATGCTGCAGAAAATCAGGCAGGCGCGAATATAAGAAATCAAACAGAAATCGTGTCGATGGGTTGCGCGAACGCTATCAAAAATCACTTTAGCTCTGACAAGCGATATATGGGTGAAAGAGGACGAAAGGAGGTTAATTTCATATGAAAGGAGGATTGCTCGCAGTTTCCTCTTATCCTTGAGGTAAAACCTAAATATCTCTAGATATTTTTTTAGTCTTAGCAGGCCAGTCACTACTGCTTTTCTATTTCAGCTTCTTCGTTAAAAAGTTTAGAAGAAATCTCGTTTCGAAAGTACATCATGAAAACTTCCTGTAATAGAGGAGATCTTTCCTCGTTTCAACCGACAGGTTAGAATTTCCATTCATGAAAAGCTGTCAAAACACATGCAAATGAATTTCTCTTTAGTACTTCCTGCTATTCAGATGCCCACGTTTGAATTATCATTGCCTGACGGCGGTACAAAGTGAAGCAGATGCTAACCGTACCACACAATCTACTTCAAATCTCAAGAAGCGAAAGCAGGAAACATTTTACGCATTGCTTTTTGCTTCAAAGGATCGACCATTGTACGTTCATTAATATCTGCGTACTCATGCCTCATTTAGTCTTTCTACAACGTACACATCACCGTAAAATAAAGCTTAAATTTTGTTAAACATTTACTTTGCAAAAGTCTGCAGACATAGGACATTAAAATATTAAACACAAGGAGGAAGAGGGACACAACCAAACCGCCCGCGCTTAAGGAAGGATTATAGGGCTGCTCCAAAACAGATAGTGATCAGAAAAAATTATACACAAAACCCGCTGAAGGCTGGTGTTGGCTGGCCGAAATATTACAACAACGCCTTTTCGGTGATTGTTTCAATACACAGAACGAGTAAAAATTCGCCAACTTTGCAATATGTAAATAAACAACTTATCTATTACAGATCAAAACCTCGCCGTTGTACATCGGCGAGGTAAATGCCTATGTATATAAAGACACTAACATCTCGCCGATCTACAACGGCGAAGTGAATGCCTATGTATATAAAGGACACTAACATCTCGCCGTTGTACAACGGCGAGGTAAATGCCTATGTATATAAAGGACACTAACATCTCGCCGTTGTACAACGGCGAGGTAAATGCCTATGTATATAAAGGACACTAACATCTCGCCGTTGTACAACGGCGAAGTGAATGCTTATGTATCTAAAGGACAGTAAAATCTCGCCGTTGCACAACTGCGAAGTGAATGCCTATGTATCTAAAGGTCACTAACATCTCGTCGTTGTACAACGGCGAGGTAAATAACTATGTATATAAAGGACACTAACATCTCGCTGTTGTACAACGGCGAAGTGAATGCTTATGTCGAAGTGAATGCCTATGTATACAAAAGACACAAAAATCTCGCCGTTGTACAACGGCGAAATGAATGCTTCGGTATATAAAGGACACTAAAATCTCGCCCGGCCGTTGTACAACGGCGAGGTAAATGCCTCTCTATTTAAAGGACACTAAAATCTCGCTGTTGTACAACGGCGAAGTGAAGGCCTCTATATACGAAGGAGGCTGAAATCTCGCCGTTGTACAACGGCTACGTGAATGCCTCTGTATATAAAGGAGACCGAAATTTCGCCGTTGTACAACGGCAAGTTAAATGCCTCTGTTTGGGAAATCTAATAGGAAAAAGAAACGGTCCTTCCTTTCTGTAACTTATCTTCCTAAATTTTCTGTAAGATTCGAAGTACCCCCAATTAATATAATTAAACTCCTTAAAAAATGATATTAAAGTTTCCATTTCTCTTCCAACTTTTTTTTACACATTTAACATCTTTTGTATCATAAATGTTAAATCATTCTCTGCCTTGAGCATTTGTAAATCATCCCATGTATATAGTTATATATTTTCAATGTATTATTATTTGGTTATACGTCCGACACTAATTTATTCTATCCTATTTTGCGAACGCCTAATGATATAAGCCTAATGATAGTTAGGCGACGGTTTTAATAGAAAACATAAAGAAAATCTTTGCTGATAAAGATGAAATAGTTTTGGATCCAGCCCTTCACGTTTGGATTGACAGTCCATTGTTAGAATGAATTTGTGGGGTCAAACGTAATTTCTTAGTCCAAAATTGAACTTTTGATAACTTCTTACCCCAATTTAAAAGCCTGAGGACTGTCATTCAAACGTGAACTGCTGAAGATTTTAAACTACATCGGAAACGCTGTTTTATTTATCTGTATAAATTATATAAATTAAAACATTTACTGTTTTTTGTATTTACAGTTAAATTGCTGGGGCGCTTATTCGAAGGCTAATTCGTACTTCATAATTTCGGCCTCAAAATGACATCAGCCCAGGTATTCGATAGTGCCATTGCCATTTTCACGGTTGAATTCAACTTCAACTTTACGTCCAATAAGAGCGTTTCCTGGTGAACACAATGCAGACATTCTATCAAATATGTGGCCGCCTTAGTGCTGTAAGATTTTAGTAAGCTTGCTGGCCATAGGTTAGAGTCTACTTCATGCGTAGTCCTAAAACGGACGACATTGCTAAGAATCAAGCATTTGCTGTGTATGGAGATAATGACAAGGCTTGCTATGTAGGACAACGGGTTATATCAGGGAAATAGGATTCCCAGCAACGAATGTTGCTTTGTTAAGGTTACGCGGTACCTTCAGAGGTGTCTTCAGAGGTGTCTCGCGTCCAAGCGATGTAGCGCGTCTGGTTTAAACTGTAGATACCTGAACCCTTATATCAAATTAAAGCTTATAGAGCTGGCTATCCAACTAAACCAAGAATTTTGAAATAAAATGAATTGCCGAATTTTTAGCGCTGTTTTCTCGAATAAATTTATTTCACTTGGAGGAGCCACTTCAAAGAGCTAAAACTCAAAAGGAATTTGTTCGTTTGCCTTCAAATTTGGACAGTAGCTAGTTTAACATATAACTGAACAAAAACGTGTCTGCAAATTTTTTCTTTCGAAATATTTTTTCCCGAGAGCGATTTTTGTACGATTACTCCACATTTTTTTCATCCTATTTCGAAAATGCTCTATAACTTTTCACTGCGATTGAATATGGCAAAACGCCGACACGTTTTTTTAGCGCTTTGGGTCCGGAAACTGAGGAGCAAATTAAATTAGCAAAAAACAAAATTCACTTTGACTTGTAGCTTTTAAAAGGTGATTCGGACGCTCGCAATTAGAGGTCGTGAAAAATTCAACAATTTATTTTATTTCAAAATTCTTGGTATGGTTTGATAGTCAGCTTTATAAGCTTTAAATTGATATGGGGTTTAGGTATCTACAGTTTAAACTGGACGCGCTACATCGCTTAAACGCGAGACTCCTCTGAAGGTATCGGGTAACCTTAAAGACCAAAAAGGAAAAAAAAAATTACCAACTAATTAGTCAATGGTCTACAAAATTTTTGCTCAAAAAAGAACATCTGATTGAAACACATAATTTTTAATTTGTTAACACTTTTTTTTACCATAACTCCTTAACTCATGGTTTTTGGCTGGAGAGGTTTTTTTTTTCTTGCATGTTATATTGACAAACGAAATTAATCACAGCCACAAGCAAAAGTATCATTACCATTTTTTGGTCTTTCTTTTCTTCGTGGACGTTGCGAGTGTCGCCGTTTATCCGGTGGACCTGAAAACATTCGTACAGAGTCGTTCTTTATTATTATGTAAACGTAGAGGCTAAAAATTGTAAGTACCCAACATATGAGTTAACGGGCCTTTTGCATAGTCAGCTAGAGATACTTAAATTTTGAAGATTTTTTCCCTATTATTTGGCAATTGATGTATAAATTAAACAATTATTGAACGACTGTCGTTGCGCCAAAACAGCAGCGCGATTGCTTAACTGTTTTTATTGGCAAAAATTGGCAACAGATTTCGAACGCTATGCGAAGAGGAAAATAGCCGAATGAGTGCCTCAAAAACATAACCAAAAAAACAACAAAAACAAAACAAAACAAAAATACCTCTAGAAGGATGTCACCAGTCACTAGTCACCAGTTTGCTTATTCCTATGTATGCTCTTGAAACAAGTAATGATTTGGAGTTATAACTGGCATTTCGAAGGTGCGCTCTTCACGTATACACACTGTACCTGTGTGAAAGGAAAACTCCTTACCATCGTCTGACCGTGAATACCGTTTCCTTTTACGTCTATCGTTTCTTCGTCCTCTCGCCTCGTCTAAGTTGTCTCGGTAGGATAACGAGACATTCATGGACGCTCCTATAACTTTTGCAGCCTGCACTCGATCTTCTCGATAGATATTCTCCAGTAACGGTTCTAAGCTATTGCCTCTCTCCGGAATCGATTGCCTGTTGATAGACTCGACTGGGTTGTTTGTGTTTGGCGCTTGCTCCCACGTGTCTTCAGACAGTAACGTGTATGCACGTTGTAAGCTTCTTCCACAGAAAGGTGATCGTTTATGTTCCTCAGTCTATTTATTTTTCTCGTGAGGGTCGATATGATGTTCTCGACAGCGCCTTTGAGGTTGGTAGAAACATCTCTGAAGGCCCCGAAGTCAGAAGTAGTGGGCGTGTCTACAATCTTCATCGCGAGAAACGAACATGCATTAGTGCCGTCCAAGGCAGCGATATTTTCCTCAAAAACGTTCACTATATCCTTGTCCAAAGTACCACCGTTAGCATTATAAGCCTGGGCTATAGGATATTACAAGCTTCTTCTGCAACTTTACTTTGATGATTGGCTAAGGGCTGAACAGAAACAGCCATTTTTCCATCGTCTTCATCTCCTTCGTGGTCCATTGGGCAGTTAATAGCAGCAGGAATCGACTCGGATTGCCGCCCACTACTGACTGTACTCGAACCTATTTGTTTCAGCCATGCGAACACTTGTGACATTTTTGGCCTGTCCGAGGCATTACCTGTCCAACACTTTGCTATAATTTCGCAAAAGGCTTCCCCCACTAGAAAATTGAGATCTGTTAACGATGGGCGAACGCCCTTCTCAGCGCTTGATACAATCAATTCAGGGATTTCGCATACCCCGTGCCATGGATGAGGGTTTGATGGGAAAGCAAGTTCGTGCAGGAACAAAAATTGTGTATACCGTGCACCGGGCTTTGCAATTTCTGGGGCAATAAATGGAACCGTACCCACTAAACGACGGTAAGATTCCTTAGTGGCATTTCTTCCTTGAGAGGCTTGTGACGAGGTTATAGTTAATGTTGTTTGCTTTTGCTGGTAAACAGCTTCTCCAAAATCCCCAATTTTAATGATCCATTCTGAATAAGAGGGACCTCCAGAAATAAAATAATTGGCCGCTTTCACATCCCTGTGAATAATACCTTTTGAGTGTAAGTATGCCAGTCCTTCAGCGCCAGTATGAGCTATATGCAATCGAATGTACAGAAATGGCCGCGACCAAGATGGCCGCCACACGTGGTCTCTGCTCTCTCTTAGTTTTTCTAACCTGCTGGGCATCTTATGCGCACCAGAGCTTCGCCGACTTTGCCGTGATAAAAACATCAACCTTACCGAGGATATCTACGTTATTTATTCCCGTAAGAATCTCGACTCGGGTTATATTGACCAAGCGCTGCATCACAGCTCCACTTCGCTTGCAGCAAAGGAGTTGGTCCAAACACGGGTACACTTGCCGTTCACCTCCAGATCTGAACCGAGATATCGACATTACTATCTATATGGACATCTCCTTAAACCCCGGTCCTGAGCGCTGTCAAAGTGACGGTTTACGTGCTCTGTATCTGAACGCTAGGAGTTTGAAAGCCTATCTCGCTTCCGATGACAGCCGTACACGAAGGATTTGCAAAATTACCATACTTCAGGAGCTTGTTTATAGCGGCGACTTCGATGTTGTCGGGATCTGCGAGACTTGGCTCGTAAATCACTCCAGGATATTCTATCTTTCGCCGGGATAGAGAGGATCTTGGTGGGGGAGTAATTGTGGCTGTAAAAGGAAATATTCAAGCTTCTAGACGATTCGATTTAGAGAGGGAGGATACCGAGCTAGTAGTTGTGGAACTCAAAAGATGCCACGAAAAATCAGTGCTGCTTTATTGCTTCTATCACCCCAATGCATCGCCCGATCCTATCCTCAAATTAAACTCCTCACTGTGTGACAACTGTGAATCTGCGTGTATCATCGTGTTTGGGGATTTCAATCTACCTGAACTCGACTGGTCTGGCGATCAAACTGCTCCAATAAACAACGGGAGTCGCGCCGATCATAACATATTTTGTGATCTGATGGGTGATAACTACTTTCTCCACCAGTTTATCCCTGGACCTACGCATCTGGCCGGCAGCAAACTAGACCTACTGCTCTGCAATTGGCCTGAAGTCATTGGAAGTGTTCAATCTTTCCATCCAAGGGATGGTTTGTTTCCCTCTGACCATTATGTTGTTGAATTTGAGATTATACTAAAGTTTAAACGAGCCAAAAGGGTGACTCGCCAGTTCTATGACTTCAAGAATGGTAACTTTGATGACTTACGGGATTCTCTCACCCGTCTCCCGTTTGATGTTGCTGCCTCGGCCGACGTGAACGAACACTGGTCGAACTGGAAGGATCTGTTTTTAACTGCTGTAAAAGAACATATCCCTATCAAAACAGTTGGCGACAAGAATTCTCCGCCTTGGATTGACGGTGAAGTACGACATCTGATCCGTAAAAAATATGCAGCCTTAAAGAAATTTCGCTTGAACAAATCGCCAGAACGGAAGCTGAAGCTCCGTAAACTAAGTCAAAACATCAATACCTAGTACGGTCTAAACACCGGCAATACTTAGCCAAAATCGAAGCGTCTTTTAAAGACAACCCGAAAGAGTTCTGGAGCTACCACAAAGTGTTCATGGGTGGACGCTCATGCACTAACTCAGCGATTTGTTACGATGGTGAAGTGGCTACAAAACCGGCGCAGAAAGCTGAACTCTTAAATAAATTTTTCTGTTCTGTTTTTCTATCGGCTACTCCGGATGTAAACATAGATCCAACGAACAATTCACCTAGAACAGATATGAAATGTCTCAAATACAGGTGTCAGTTGATGATGTGACGAACCACCTGAATGGGCTTGACACCTCAAAAGCTTGTGGACCCGACGGCATTTCAGCGTGCATACTAAAAGAATGTAGCCAACAAATTGCTCCGAGTCTCTGTGCCATCTTTAATCAGTCTCTCAGTAGCGGTCAAATTCCTACAGAGTGGAAATCCGCGGACATAACTCCCATTCACAAGCAAGACTCAAAAGAGCCTGCCGAAAACTACCGACCCATATCACTTCTTCCGATTGTCAGCAAAGTCCTGGAACGCTGCGTTTTTAATTGCCTGTATGATCACGTTAATAACTTAATTACTCCTTGCACACGGGTTCCTAAGGAATCGCTCATGTGTCACCCAGCTACTATCCGTTCTTCATACCATTGGCCGAAACCTGGATAAAAACATCCAGACGGACGTAATTTACCTTGACTTCGCCAAGGCGTTTGACACTGTAGATCATAACGTCCTTCTTTCTAAGTTACGAGCCTACGGGGTGTCAGGTCAGCTTCTAACCTGTTTCGCTAACTACCTATCTGGTCGACTCCAACGAGTTGTTATCAATGGCGCAACTTCGCAATGGGCCCCTGTCACTTCTGGGGTCCCCCAAGGCAGCCTTTTGGGGCCACTGCTGTTCGTAATATTTATTAACGACCTCCCAGATGTAGCCATAGGTGATGTTTTCACTTCCCTTTATGCCGACGATACCAAAGTATATCGCAACATCAATACCATCGATGACTGCATGTCCATGCAGAAAACCCTGACCAACATGGACACGTGGACTCGGGACAACAATATCCGGTTCAATGCTTAAAATGCAAGGCGCGAACCGTCACTCGAAAAAAGAGCCCGCTAGACTTCATTTACAAGCTTGATAATGTAGAGCTCGACCGTGTGTCCACGGAGAAAGACGTTGGAGTTAACATCACCAACTCCCTCACCTGGAACACACATATCCATTCCATTACTGCTAAGGCCAACAAGTTACTTGGACTTTTAAAACGCACGTGCCCACTATTAAACGATGTCTCTGCTAGACGCTCACTTTATCTTGCACTTGTGAAATCTCAGTTATCCTACGCGACCAAGTCTGGTCCCCGGACAAGATTGCATTAAAAACTCAAATTGAAAGGGTTCAAAGGAGGGCCACAAGGTGGATCCTCAAACAACGTGTAGGCGTGATGTCATACAGAGACAGACTTTTAACTTTGAAACTTCTTCCTCTGACATTTGACCGCGAACTCAAAGATCTTGTCTTTTTTTACAAATGTCGGAAAGGTTTTACTGATCTTAATGTTTATGACTTTGTTTCTCCTGTTTCTCACGGCCGAACCAGACTAAGTAATCCTTATAACCTTAAAACTCCTGTATGTAAAACTAGCACTTTTTAGGCCTCTTACTTTAATCGTATTGTTAAGCTCTGGAACTATATCTGTAAATTATCACCCCCTACCAGTTTTTCAACTACTGCTTCCTTCCGCAACTTTGTTACTGAGCACATGTTTCACCTTTTGCAAAATCACTTTGACATATTCTATCCCTGTACCTGGTCAATTGTACGATCCTGCTCCTGCCATCCCTAGTTTTTTTAGCGTCTTTTGGTTGTTCGTGTTTTAATTATTATTTGTATCATGGGAGGTGCCTCGCATGGGTCCTCGCGTCCCGGTCGCACCTGCCCTTTTGACCTTATCACTTTGCACATATTTTTCATTTCTTTCTGGCTGTTTAATTTATCGTATTTAACATGTGTGATGGTCAATGAAGCTGTTAAAAAAAAATGTTCCATGGCAGAGAATCTTGGAGTTCATCCAGTAACATCCTCACATCATGAACCAGAACTTCCTCTCCGTCGTCAACGTTTACCTTTTTTTCCATCATCTCATAGGCTAGCATATACCTTGACTTTTCGATACCAAAACATTTTATGACGTTTAGGTGTTGAAGTTGTCTGAAGAATCCGACTTCCTTTGAAATAGATCGCTTGGTCCCTCTTGTAACAGGTACAATTGACTCCTTGAAGGCAACTGGAACATCGCCAAACTCGCCAAAAGAAACCAGACTGCCTTTATACATTTTGCATGTTGCTCCAGCTGCAAAATGTTTCTCATCGACCCTCACTTGATCTGCCAAAAGGAAAACATCGTCTTCACCACCACCCCGAGGTTTACCTGTAGAGAAACAATAAATGAAGTACAGAAAATGTATCATAGTTTATTATATTAACGTGAATGAAATACCACGTGAGCTTTTGCGCGAAAATATGATATCTTCAGACGTGACAATGACATATTATCTTCACACTTGAAAAGATCGCTGTTGCTATGGTTACACAACAAACTGCGCCTTTCGCAACGGACTTTTCTTCCGAAAACCTGTAACTGATAACTGCACCTTTTGCCCTTCATTATCAGGAGATACATTTTCATTAGTGTTAAAAATGAAATCATTAAAGCGAATGTGTAATCATTGTATGAAAATAGACAAACGTTTTAATTTTCGGTGTCGTCAATAAGGCGTTTTACATGGAGAAGAACGTTCATTAATGCGAATATCAGTGCAGTTTAATGGAAATAACAAACTTATATGAGAATGAACAAACATTAAACGCTTCTTAATGTTCTTTAACGAGGAAAAAAATTCATTACAACAGAGATACAGTCAGCGTAACAATCAAGCAAGTCTTAGCTCTATCCTTCAATCAACTCCCCATTCAAACATCGCGGTAAGTAAGTCTGCATAAACCTAAACCACGCCATTGTTACATCTTTTTTTCTATCTCTTTTTGTTTACATTATATTTGTGGTGTGGCAAAATAAATAAACTAAACTAAACTGTATTGGTGACACTTTATTTTATATAGAGATTGTCAGTGATTTACACAGAACAAAAGTAAATACTTAAAGGGACGAGATTTGTTTAGTCGATTTACGCGTGCATTGCAATCTTCCACCAAACGAAAGGCAAGTCAATTTAAAATAAGAATATGCGATCATGCAAATTAAGATTGAAACGCCAAAGGAATTCGAATACTTCTACAAATATATTTCTTTTGTTGCAAATTTGTATACGGACGGTTACGGACAATATTGAAGGGTTTGAAATGGCTAGTTGAAATCTAACTATTCTCTCAGGTTAACTGCACTGAACACTAAGGTTTGTACATTCTTTGAAAAGCAACTAAAAAAATGGCCGACCAACAGTCTTTGGGTTGGTCACTCGCAACAATATTGGAACCGTGGCGCCATGGAGTTCTTAGACAGTCAAAGTGCAGCAGTCTGTTTAACGAAAAACAATACCAAAAGAAAGAGAAAATCACCCCTTAATGCACCTGTCTAAAGGGAATAAGGCTTACAGCATTGGGAAAAATGACAATAACAAGAACATTTGTCAAAGGAAAAAGGGAAACAAACATCACAGGACGAACACTAAACAATACCTTTGTTAGCCATCACTTGCGCTTTTTTGCATCTCCGGCGTGGTGATCGCACGGCTGAACCTATTCTAGCTGATTTCTGTACTTTCTAGATGGGGGAATTTAAGTTATAGAGAATCACAATAAGTATCAATGTAATGAAGGAGTAAATTGACATTTCCATTTCACACCTTTAATTAAAATTATCCTCATCATTGCCCCTGTGGAGATTTTAAATCCCCAGGAGGCGTCCATGATTTGGCGGAAAGTCCCGAGGAGGCGCTCTTGATTTCAAAGCGTATGGCAAAACGACTGTCGATTTGCCTGATCAGGCTAAATGAAAATCATGTAATGGAACATGGGAAATCTTCGGGAAATCTTGCTTATGACTTTACTTCGCCGATGATCAACGGCGAGATACCGATGCATTCTATTATACAGACAGTTGACTTCGCCGATGATCAACGGCGAGATATCGATGTCTTCTATTATACAGACGGTTGGCTTCGCCGATGATCAACGGCGAGATACCGATGTCTTTTATTATACAGACGGTTCGCTTCGCCGTTGATCTACGGCGAGATATCGATGCCTTCTATTATACAGACGGTTCGCTTCGCCGTTGATCTACGGCGAGATATCGATGCCTTCTATTATACAGACGGTTCGCTTCGCCGTTGATCTACGGCGACATATCGATGCCTTCTATTATACAGACGGTTGGCTTCGCCGATGATCAACGGCGAGATACCGATGTCTTTTATTATACAGACGGTTCGCTTCGCCGTTGATCTACGGCGAGATATCGATGCCTTCTATTATACAGACGGTTCGCTTCGCCGTTGATCAACGGCGAGATATCGATGCCTTCTATTTTACAGACGGTTCGCTTCGCCGTTGATCTACGGCGAGATATCGATGTCTCCTATTATACAGACGGTTGGCTTCGCCGATGATCAACGGCGAGATATCGATGCCTTCTATTATACAGACGGTTGGCTTCGCCGATGATCAACGGCGAGATATCGATGTCTTCTATTATACAGACGGTTCGCTTCGCCGTTGATCAACGGCGAGATATCGATGTCTTCTATTATACAGACGGTTGGCTTCGCCGATGATCAACGGCGAGATATCGATGTCTTTTATTATACAGACGGTTCGCTTCGTCGTTGATCTACTGCGAGATATCGATGCCTTCTATTATACAGACGGTTCGCTTCGCCGTTGATCTACGGCGAGATATCGATGCCTTCTATTATACAGACGGTTCGCTTCGCCGATGATCAACGGCGAGATAACGATGCCTTCTATTAGACAGACAGTTGGCTTCGCCGTTGTACAACGGCGAGATTTCATTCACTTTTATATACAGAGGCATTCACTTCGCCGTTGTACAACGGCGAAGTTTCGATCTGTAATATATAATTTTTTTTACTGTAATTTACATATTACATATTGCAAAGTTGGCGAATTTTGACTCGTTCTGTATATTGAAACAAACACATAATATGTGAAAGCATGTACACCCAGGGTGCAAAAGTGAGAGTAGCATAAGGTCTTACATTCGACAACTAACGGAATCTAAAACGAGAGAAATATCACAAACTTTAACTTCTGCCTGTGCCCAAGGTAGAACTGGAATTGTTCCTTTGAGTACTGAAGTTGAGCAAAGTTACAAGCGTGCAAAATTCCCCTGTGCTAACGCACAATTTTGCTACCAGTAGTAGTCAAGAAACAGTTCACTTCCACACCGGAGCTTTTTCATCTGGTTGTACTATTACAGTGAATTTCCATTATCATTAAACCTTGCTGTAATTCAGTGTTTTTCTTAAGTCTTTTTCCTCTTTAGTCCGCTTTGGTTTACCTTTTTGTACATTTTTAGCATTGTAGTATTACGCGGTGTTATGCGCTTACATGTAATTTATCAATAAATTTTCGATTTTCGACATTGCGTCTTCTAATGTCTTCGTTATGCTATATAACAAATCACTTAATGACTGGTCCCTCGGGAAACGGTTAATTTTTTTTCCCCGAGAATCTCAATGTTTCCCTCGACTCCGCCTCGGGAAACATTAAGATTCTCGGGAAACATAATTATCTGTTTCCCGAGGGACCAGTCATTAAGTGTTTATTGCGAAATTACACAGCTACCGATAGTTTAAGGCCCCAAAAAGAATCTTAGAAACTTATTCCCCCCCCCCCCCACCCCCAAACAATGTTGAAAGTCAGGAGTCAGACATGGATCGAAAATCTTGTACATTTTATCAACTTCAACACACTTTTAGGGGGGGGGGGGGGAGGGGGAAAGAATTTTCATATTTTTAAGTAAACAAGGCCAAGTCTCCCGAAAGTGGAGAGGAGTGGAGGGTCATCCAGAAAAAAAAAAAAAAAAAAAGAAGCACACTCGGTTTGGGTCAAGCTTTGTTATTTTTAAAAGGTGAGGGAGGTGTCAAACCTTTTCGAAACAAGCATCTTCGGGGCCTAAGAGTTGATGCCGTTATGATTCAAAGCGAAACAATATATGAATGGCAATGAATTTTATTCATGTTTTACACTACGTAAAAAATAACAAACGAACTCCGACGTATTCTGTTGGACAGACAGTCTAAAAATATAGCAATATTATATATTTTGAAATATAATTTTCTTCTAAATCAAGTACCAGATAATAATAATTTTTTCTAGAACAATTTTCTTCTACAATACGATAGTATTTTTTTTTGTTACAAATTTCCTCCAAACCAAGTGCTAAATGTATATAAAATAAGCAACACTCTGGTGCCCTGTCAGAAACAGGTTAACAAAAACGAATTTAATTTACTTCCTTCACTACAAAAACCAAATCACTGACACCTCTTATGAATTCTGTTGGACAGACGCAGAAAATCATGATTTATATATTAAAATTTCGTCCTAAATCTGCTAACAATAAGACTTCAGTTAATCAAATCAACTAAAACTCAACAAATCTGCACCCCTCTTCTAGACTGCGAGCAATCTCTCTTTTGGTCGAGAATCCGCGAGGAAGAACGCAAGATATTTGGGGGGCGAGTCGCGTGGGCACCGGAAGGCGAGCGAAGAGGGAGATTGCTCTGCTTTCATACAGCGATTGCAAAGCTCTTTGGCAGTTCCTGTCAATGATAACTACGCGCATTTTTTAAATATGATACTCCGGTGATTTGTGTGTGTGTTTTTTCATACCATCGCGTAATCAGCAGGTCGAATGGAAATCTTTGAAAATCTCGGTTACAATTTTTCCTTCAGAAATATTTTTGGACTGAAAATAAAGTTTGGGAAGAGTGACCATCATTTTATTGCTCCAAGGAATATTTGAACGCTCAAATTGAGTGCGTGTTTGTGACTGCATGAGACCCGTGCAGTGAAATTATGTTTCGCAGCTAGTAAACAAACAGAACAAAACCTTCAATAATTAATTTCTCGGTGAATATTAAGCCTCTAGGAACGGTTAAATCATCTGTGTAAGCTTGAAACATGTAGAGTAAGAATTTGTCGTCGTTTCTCGGCCCAGAGAATTCATTTTATTGACAAATGACTGGCAAGTTGCGAGTTGTGTCTTAATTTTTCACGCGCTTGCATAGTTAGCAGCTCGGACGAAAACTTTGAAAATTCATAACTCGGTGAAAATTACTCCTGCAGCAATAATTTTGGTACCTAAATGAACTTTAGGAATGTAGAATGCAGTAAAAATAACATCAGCCTTTCTCTACTTATCGCTGAAATCCACTCCTGCTGCCTCTTAGGAGTCAAATCTTCCGTGAACTGCCCGTGCATTTTGACACTTCTCGGTACACGATAAAAGTAAATTTCATAATCTCTTGAGCTTCTGTTTATACTACAGCCAACTTAAACATCGATCTCATTTTTTCTGACTTGCTCCACGGCTATACTTCTAAGCGGGACAACAACAATTACGGCTGGAGCGACAGATAAATTGGTAAATAATAGGCTTCTATGGCGAAAACATCCTTCTTTTATTTCAAGAATAGCAAGTACGGCTCAAATTAACCTCGCATGTCACTAATAAAAGTTGCTGACAGCTGTGCGTCATCGCCGGGCTTCACAATCGCTGTATGAAAGCAGAGCAGTCTCTCTTTTCGCTCGCCTTTCTCCGCCCACACTACTCACAGTCTGGCCGCTCATGTGCGTAACTCACCTCCCGATCAGCTTGCGTTCTTCTCCACAGATTCTCGAGCAACAGAGAGACTGTTTGCAGTCTACACCCATTCAATCTCAAAGGAGATATAAGTTCTCACAATGTACACAGATCTTTGTAAGCGATACTGCTCGTTTGATGCCATGAGAGAGTGTACGTGTGGTTGTTTTTTTTCTCCATGAAAAATCTCTATAGTCAGCAATATATAAAAGACGGATCTGTCAGTCTTTCTTTCTCCTCCACTCTCTTCTTCTTCTTCTTTTTTTTTTTTTTTTTTTTTTTCGCTTTTGAGTGTATTTTGTGTGGACTGAACCTATTTATTAGCCCTCAAAGATTTCATTTTGGCCCCAACAGAGGAATGTTTGAACTTAAAATGTCGTTAATTTTGTAATGGCTGAAAAAAGCTTTTAAGATGTCACCATATTTTTAAAACGTTAATTTTTGCAAAAAGCACAGGTACCCCAAGCTCTATGAGAGATATAAGCACTGCGTAACGGCGAAATTACAGTCAACTCTCTCGTAAGCGACCACCCTTGGGGCACGACAAAGTGGTCGCTTACAGGAAAAATCAACAAAATACTGGATTGATTAATTAATGACATAAAAATATTACCTTAGCAGCTACATTAGTCGAATAGAAACTAATTTATTTGATTTTTTCACATCTATTCATTCTTCTGATGAAACTTTGTGTAACATTTTGGAACAGATCACTGTAACAATTCCCGTTACCTACAGATCTAATTATAGCCATCTTCTCTGTCTGTAAACTGTTATTATCTGCCAGCAATGGAACTAAAACTCACTGAAATCGCGCTCAATCGCTCCAAAAACCACATAGGAGAAAGGACAACAGACAAGGGAGTTCAGGTAGGGATATTTCTATTGAAAATTCGGTGGTATTTTTAAATTAAAGTAGGAATCGTTTTTTCCCATACAAATCCTTATAATTCCGCCGTTACGCAATGCTCGCCGTGACGCTCAAATATAAAATTAAAAAAAAATAATAAAAATAAAAAAAAGTGACGCTCAAATTACAACACGCGCAAAGGTCACGACCTATATCTCTCATATAGCTTGGGGTAATTGTGCAAAAAGTGCCCATAATTTTGAATTCAGGAAATTTTGAATAATTTGGATCAAGATAAGGTTCTTAATACCCCCTTTCATTCAACATAAAATTATGTCCCTTATAGCGTCAATTGTGTTTTCCGTAGATTCCTGACCTCTGTTGTTGTTGTTGTCTTTTCAATAAAGCTTGGGGTAACATCGCCTTTCCTGGCTGTACTATTCCGCTATTTGTGCGTCAGCTAAAAAAATTGGCATGGCGTTTTCAGGTAAAATTTAACCACTATTTTGAGTAGCGAGTTGTATGAGAGCAACGATTTTCAAAGAGGGATTGATAGGGTCTTAGAATTCCGGGTTTGGTCTTAGTTTCCTTGACACTCTTTTAAAATACGCTGATTTCTCAACACTTTTACCGCCATAAAAATTTAAATAACATTTTCTTGAGGTTCAAACATTCCTCATCTAGGGTGACAGCAATCAAAGGAATTGGTTACATCTCAGTTCCTGCCAAAGTCCGACAAAAAAATATATAACCAGCTCGCCTATAAATAGGTTTAAGACACCTTACGGCTCATTGAAGTAATTAATACCCCTGTTGGAACATAACTGTAGTGAGACGTAATAGATCAAACACGAGAAGAGTGTTTCCTCCTATTTCCAAACACCTCGAAGTTGGTTAAAAAAAAAACTCGGCTGCGCCTCGTTTTTCCAACCTACTTCTCGGTGTTTGGAAATCGGAGGAAACACTCTTCCTCGTGTTTGATCTATTACATCATATTTAGTAAATAAACCCCTTCAGGCAACTGTTATATCGGAGAATAATGTCCGAGGCTTAAAGATTGTCCGATAAATGAACAGTTGGCCAAGCTTGAAGGGCATCTGCGATATTTTGAGGACAACCTTTAAGCAGATGGCGTTATCCTCTGATATACCAGCAAGCCTGGAGGGGTATAATTATTTACCACACACGTGAATAGTGCCTTTCACGCGCGCTGATTAGCTAGCTCGGAGGTGATTAGCGAAGTACTATTTACCTCCGAACAGCTGAAGAGAAACAAGATGACTTCCCATTTCGCCACGGTCACTTAAGAGGACAATATTTCGATTAAAGAGGCACCTGTTACAAATGGCATCAAAGTTTAGTTTGACAGTATTAAATGGCAAGTTATTTAATCTTTCCAACCTCATATTCTAAGGCGAAAAATGAAATCAGTATACAATGCCTTGTTAACGAAAATTGCCGAGCACTATAATTACAAAGTAAACAATGAAACATCTAATGTTTTGTAGCCTGGTTTAAACACAGGACGAATTTCACACAATTGAAGAAATGACACCTAAGCAACTAAACAAGTGACTCCAAAAGATTTATTTCTTCCCAAGAAAGTGAGACGGAACTTTCTACAATAAGAAATCGCTTACCGCATGGTGCACGAGATTTTAAAATTTCCCACCATTTGTCGCTATATTGTCAAAAATAAAGGAATTTTTTGGTCCGCTAGTTCTTCACTTTGTGTGGTATATACTAAAACAATGATTCACCTCATTGTCGGTGAAAGTGGTGGATATTTACATCCATCACTATTCACCTCCACTGTGGTGAATAATTATTAATTATAACCCTCCGATTAATTTCTTAAATGCGTGCGCTTTACTAAGTATGAGACAAAAGAGCCACTGCTGGTCATACCATGAAATGCAAACAAACTAGCTTGTTTGACTTTATTTAACTGTGACTCGATTGCAATATTTAAGACCTAAAAATGCCGTCTTCCTTCTTTGTTTTTTTTTTTATCAGTAAAAATCGGACAACAGTTATTTATCAAATTGGACGACTATTATCGTCTGATGACCATAGTCCGATTTTGTACCACGTGACATGTTTTATTCAATGAGAACAAGCAGAAATTAATGGGTGGGTTATAAATAGGGAGAACGTTATTTTCTGGCCTTATGGGAAGTCCCTCTCTTTGTAAATAGGGAACTTAAGCAAAGACGTTTTTGAGCCACAGACGGCAACCGTGCGTTTACGCGCCATCTTGTTTGTAACATCAAGCCACAGTCATCAACAGGAGCTTTTACTGTCCGTGGTAAGAAGCAAAACCACGCCAAAAAGGGAAACATTCGACTTTCGGTTGCCGTCCGTGGCTCACGAATGTCTGTGCTAAAGCTCCCTAATATAACATCTTACACCATATAGCTACCATCAGTGCCGGGTGACTTTTCAAAAGAACCACCACGTACAACCTTGGTGTAATTCTTTCCCTGTTCCCTCTGTCTCTGTTCGTACGCTCTTAACTCGGTTTTTTGTTCTGCTTTATTTCTCGGCCTCTCTTTATCCAACGACAGACACATACAGATACGAGCACAACGATAATAATAACGACAACAGGTGTGCAAACACCAACTATGATCTTCCAGGGGACTGCAGAAAGAAAACAACAAAAACAAATACATTAAAATCACGAGGCCAGGCTTTACTCAATTACCTGATAGGATAACAACAACAAACAAACAGAACAGTAAATAATAAATAATAATAACAATAATGATGATGATGATGATGATGATGATAATAATAATAATAACAATTTTTTTTAAAAAATAATAATTCTTTATTGAAATATTCCACACAAATTGCTATTTACAAGTTAAAAGTATATATAAGAGCTATTAAAAACCTATTTACAATGAGTAGCTATTAAAACTTATTTACAATTCTTTTCGATAAAAAAGACTATTTTTAAACACAATTTTTTTTAAGAAAAGGGAAAAAAATCTCATCAAGTTACCTATAATAATAATAATCATAATAATAATAATAATAATAATAATAATAATAGTAATAATAATGAAATGAAATAAAATTTAAAAACGTTAAGATAAGCATCAATAAAATATAAATATTTTTAAACCTTTTTTGTGGCCCAGATTGCACATTATCATTAAGCAATCAATTGTTTATTACAATCGCTAGAAATTGTACTGTTTATTTTGCTGTACAGGGTAATCCTAGCATCTGAGTCTGCAAATAAAATGCCAACCATGTGACTGTATAAGATGTTTATAATGCTGCTTATCATGCTGCATAGTGTGTTCCAGCTTTTAAGTCTGTGGATGACATCGCAAACTGTGACTAGTGAGCAGTACTTTCCTGTGGTGCTGTTTTTTTATTGTACAAGCTGATTCTAACTTTTGAGTCTCTGGATATGTTTTTTTATTTTTATTAGTTTATTATTATTTTAAATTAACAATTGCTCACAAATTACATGTAAATGCACAAAAAATTATATAAAATTGCATATTGGTTACGGAAATACATATCTGTAAAATACAATACCCATGAGGCTATTACAATGGCATTCACACGGACACACACATTCATTACCCGAAAAGCATCTTTTAAACCTTCGAGTCTTTTTTAACGAAAAAAGTCCAGTTTATATATTTGTAGGGAAAACTTAAAACCTGCAAACGGCGTTCCCTTCTTTCCCGAAAATGCAACCTCAAACAAAGAAAAGGAAGTTATGTTATTTTCACGGAAGAAAAGCTCCTCATTTCTCATTAAAATTTTTTGAGGATCCATTTTTTAGAGCGCAGCATTTTTCAACATCTAAACGGTTCAATATATTCCGCATACAAAGTTTTCGTGAAGGAAGAAGACGCATTGATTTAAACACCACTAGATGTGCTACGCACAAATAAGGAGGATGTGGTGAAAGAGAAGATTGGACGTGTTATCCACAAAGGCTAAACAAGACAGAAAGGAGAAATATTCATCTGAAAGGCAAGGGTTGTTTAACATCCATACATCATTCCAAAAGGTTTCAACAAATGTACCCTCCCAGAAAAGATGCACAAGAGTTTCCGTGCTATTCACACAAAGCTGCATAAGTTATCAGCTACGACACCAATTTTAGCTGTTGGTAGCTTTTTTTTTGGAGCTGGAATTTTAACTGAAAAATTTGGATTCGCGAGTACATAGGAAAGTTATCCATATGCCTTACTATTTTGCTGAAACCGTTAGACATGCAGTCTGAGAGCCGTTTGCTTTGCTTTATGCGGAGTAGAAGCAATTTGCTAACTGAGTGCATTGTAGACTAATTTGTAGAAGTTAATCGACATGAGCAGGGTTTTGGTATCTTCTACAGTAGTAGGCATATAAGAGGAGGCAGAAACCAATTTTAGATTCGAGATTGCATAGATAACACTGCAAAAAGTTTGTTTTGACTGAGTTCTTTTCCTTAACCCTTTCACCGCTAAAGGCGACTAATCTCGCCGTTTTAAAGGCTACCACTTTCAAGATTGGTCACGTTCTCAAATCCAGAAATCTGATTATGGTCTACTAATAGTGTTAATTACTAAGTGTTCTAGGCTTTAAGAGCAAATAAACTGAGTTTATCCTCCGTTTGCCGTTCCATATCAACATTTATTTTCAAGCAAAACCAAAAATGCCCGTTTTCTGTGGCATCGAGGAAAGCTGAAAAGCACACATCTTTGCTTCCATTTTTTTAATTGAAAATCTCATTTTAAAACCAAAATTCCTTCATGACAGCAAACCTTGATCTCATGACTAAGCATTAATCTCCAATTTTACCTCTCACGCGTACAGCTGTTCGACCATCAGCCATTTGATTCGAGCCACTTTTCAAAGCCCGTGATTTCCCCTTTGCCGTCTGAGTTGCATTCTGCGTAATTTCGATACAACGACGAAATGGAGGTCCCGCCATCTTAATTCAGTAGTTTTTTTTATGTGTCGAGCCACCCGGTCCTACTGGCAAAATATCGCACACATCCTTTTCTTTGCAAGTCAAATCTGGCCCAAATTGCCTCGGTAGGTCCGAGAATCCACCCACAGAACGGCCAGAGAGGCAACTTCACCCGTGAGCCACCATGACTCGATACGAACACTTTTGGCGTCCCAGTCGCTATGAAATCATCTCTCACCTCTGGATTCTTTCAGAGGATTACCTCTACTCTCCATTCCAGCTTTATGACGCCAGCCTGGGAGCTTCTGCAGTGGAAAATGGCCCGAAAGTACACTTATAAACCGACAACTTACCGATTAGAATGTGTTTGTGCTCGCGAGCAAAACAACAACGGTTCAAATAGGTGACGTCACAAAAAAACTTGAGTCCTCGTTATTGCAGAGTAACGAACATTTCAAAGGAGATCTTCATATAGGACAACTAAATCCGTTTTGGTCATCTACATCGAGATAATTCAGATAACTGTCCATAGAGTCCAAGAAATTTGGCAATGAGAGGGTTAAGAAAGCCAAAAGTTAAGAATTCTAAATTTTCATCATGAAAATTTGATGATTAATGATTAAGTAAGTGATGAACTAGACGACTACCGGACAAAAACCAGTTTCTGTAGAAAATGGTTTAATTATTAATTGGTACATGAGAGTTATACCAGATTGGCGAACCAGAAAAATCAGATGTTTGCGTTTTTGAAGTTACGATATGACCAAGTTTCAATGAGTTCTTTGGTGAAAGGGTCATTTATCTTTAGCACCGAAACCTTATAAGCATTTAAGTTGTTATATAGGAGAAGTTTACAATCTAGGTTTCAAAGGAAAAAATAAAAAAGCAACTTTCCATTTTCCATTGTTGCTTGGATCTACAATCGTGGACAATTCTCGTTAAGAAATCTGAACGCGTCCCACCAAACACAATTATTTCCTATTCCTCCCCTCGAATTTCTACAAGCTAGTTCTCGCTCCCCACTCCCCCTATACAATGTTGATTTGGGAAGTGCTGATTGCCGGGAAACTGTTCATGACCCACCAAACAACATTGAGTTGGGGGGAGAGGGGAGGGGGAAATATGGTCGTTCGATTGTTTACTTGTGAAAACACTTGGAAGGGTACGTTTTCTTAACCGTTTTGTCCACGATTGTGTCAGCCAATTTTTTTCCATTTCCTCAGAACTCAAAAAGTTTGAACTTCTCGGGAGCCGTGTTTAGACACACCGGTCGGTGTTCTCTAAGTTACGCGTACGTTAACGTCAGTGTTTTATTTAGCAGAGATGTAACAAGCCAAAAATAGATCACGCCGGTCGTGATATAAACAACTCGCGTGTCGTTCTGGTCACTTGTTTTGCCATTGTTCGGTGAAGTTAGTAACCACCAACACTATGGATCTTTTGAAAAGCTATGAAAGTGATGAATCTAGTTCAGAGGAGCTGGGTAAATCGTTATCCGAAGATTCTCTCCTTAGAAGTGACCTACGCAGTGTTTATTTGGTGACATATAGCCAGGCAGATATTACTAAATTTCCAACCCGGGAAAATTTCGCCTCAGCAGTTTTGTCCGCATTTTCTCAAGGCAAAGTGAGAGTTGCTCAGTGGTGTTGCTGTCGGGAGAAACATAAGAGCGGTGGTGAACATTATCATCTCGCGCTGAAACTGGATCGTAATGAACGCTGGTTATCAGCGAAGGAATTTCTATTGAAAGAATTTGGGATTTCAGTTCACTTTTCCAACAAGCATCACAACTATTTCAGCGCGCACCAAGAAGTCATTTTGCAAAGGATATTTCCCTGACTGCTGATACTCCAATCTTCTGCACAGGCACAGGAAAGCGTCCGCTCATGTATATTAAAAATGGCTTAGTAGATGAACGTGAAACGGAAATGATGAATGTGCTTTGGAGAATTTTTTATTTCAATTTTCAAATCCCGCGGGAGCAGCAAAGAGAAATCCCGCCATGTGCACGATGTTTTGTAAGCCTTATTTGTTGCGAGCCAGACCTAAAATTCGGGATGTAACGATTAACTTGACAGTTTCAAGGCAATGGTGAAATAAAACAACGATTAACGCAGGTTTTCAACGGTTAACACCGAATGCTCGTGAAAAGAATAGATAGTCATTTCTTTTAATACAAAACTGCTGTTAATCGTTGTTAATCGTTGAAAGTGCTAAATGTCTTCTTGTTAATCGTATGCAATTAAAGTATTTTGCGTTATTAAGAGTTATATGTAAACAAACGGAAGAAAGGTAGATGGTACGGCAAGAAATGGACACATGTTCTCTTGTAGAATGTATTTGTTGACGTTTGTGACATGCCTGTCACGCACGCTGTACTATGTAACACAATAAAATACTAGCGTGACGTAATCTTCTGATTATTACTTGGTCAGAAAAGACCGCTTTCGTGTCCTGAGTTGCAAGAATAATAAATGTATATTGAATACAAGTATTAATACTTAGTGCGTTGTCCTTTTCCAGTAATAATGGCATCCATACGGCCATCCATAGTGTCTATAATCTTGTCGATTACCTCTGATGTCTCTGATGGAAAGTTGTACATTGTTCTAATTACACGTGTTGAAAATTCATCGAATGTCTCACGCGTAGTGTGTAATTCTAAAGCCTGTTTTCTCAGCTTTTTTTTAACAAGATTAAAGAAATTCTCGATAGGATCTATGCCAGGGCTGCGAGGCGGTATACATAATTGTTTTGCCCTTTTTTATTTTAAGTACTCTTCTAACAAGAGCAGAATTCTGGTTCGGTGCGTTGACTCGTACAAACATGCGAGAACCATTCTTGTCTGCTCTTGCAAACATAGAATCAAATTTTTCATTAACAAAAGAGGCAAATGAACGGCTGTCCAGATTATCATATGCATGACACTCAATTACTCCTTTACCGTAACTAATGGCCACCATTAATCTTTAAACGCGACCTCCACTCCCCTCTTTGCATCCTTTAGCTGCGCATCCCTGAATAAGCCCTTCGCACGCTCTCCTCCATACTCTCCCTTGTGGCGTTCTAGCTTGATCCGCCGGATTTCTTTTATAATGGAAACTGACACCATCCAAATAGAAAGCAACCGTATTGCACCAAATATCCCGAGAGTGGTTATTTTTTATGTTCTTTGCAAAGTGAACACGTTGACGCATGTCATCCTCGGACATCAAGCCTTTTTTACGCGCCTGCAGGTAGTGGTAGCCTTCCTTGTGCAGAAAACGCCTAACGGTCCTGCTGCTTACTTCATTAGGCTTTAGACCAGCCCGCTCCTTAATCCTACTGGAAGAAAAATGTCCTTCCTCTTTTCGTAGCACTCGCAAACAGCGAATAATTTTTCTCTGGTCACGCGCGCACAACTTGCTCCGACGTCCTCCTGCGCGTTTAAGCGGGGCCGGTCTGTTTCACGGATATGAACTCGTGTCGAATTCTGTATACCGATGCAAGTGAAATGTTGCATTGTTTCAGTATCTCTATGGCTGGTAATATCTTCTGCTGCGCCAAATATGCAATATACGCCTTTCTTTGCGAGTCAATTGCGACCGTAAAAACCATTGTATAAATGGCGAAGTGATGAGATAATGCATCTCTTTGCGTTACAAATTACAACCATTATCTCCGCGAATTAGAACCAATTAACGGCAATATTCCTGGACGTTAATTAGTACCCAATGTCCAATTACATATCACCCGGCCGGGTTTCTGTGCAGGGTTAGATCTCTGTTTTTAAACAATTTGTCTGTTTTACAATCGTGGACAATTCTCGTTAAGAAATCTGAACGCGGCCCACCAAAACAATTATTTCCTATTCCTCCCCTCGAATTCCTACAAGTTACTTCTTGCTCCCCCCCTCCCCCTATACAATGTTGATTTGGGAAGTGCTGATTGCCGGGAAAATGTTCATGACCCACCAAACAACATTAAGTTGGGGGGAGGGGGGGGGGGGGCGGGGAAAATATGGTCGTTCGACTGTTTACTTGTAGAAACGCTTGGAAGGGTACGTTTTCTTAACCGTTTTGTCCACGATTGTAGATATTTTTTAATCCGATTCGCCCTTAAAGTGCAGTTAAAACTCTGACCGTCCAACATTCCATTTAATCTTGTCCCATTTACCATCCCAAAAGAATTTAAACAGAAGGCTAATTTTTTCCTTCAGATATTAGTTCGATGTTGGGGAGCAGGGAGAACATGTAAATTTACTGCGAGGCATGTACATGTAGGCTCTTAATAACTGCTACTTTCTCAAGAAGGGTTGACTTCAGGCTGTCAGTTTTCAATTATTTTAGAAATGTTGTCTCTTTATTTCTTGATAGTTTAATGCTTATGATTCTCCCTTAATGGTGGTAAACTAAACACCCAAAGCTTTGACTTTCTGGGAGGACCATGTTATGTTCTGGTAGCCTGCAATAACTCTTTCATTTTTTGTTTTTTAAAAACGAAGGGAGCCAATCACAAGGAACTTCTGTTTTCACCCAATTAACTATTAGACAGGAAATAACAGCAAAGGAGTCTAGTAAACTAAAACATTGCCGTAAGGAGTTATCTGAACCATCCAGAATTAAAGTAGCGTCATATGCGTATTGACTTGTTTTGCATTCTTTGCATAAAACATGGATTCCCTTAATTTGATCATAATTTCTAATAGCATTACCTAATAACTTCACACATCAAACAAAAAGGTAAGGGGAAAGGGGGCTGTAACGAGAGATCACATCCGATGATCATGTGTACCACGTGACACATCAATATAATGTAATTTAAGTCAACACAAGGACTTGTCAGTTGTCATTAGAACTAGAAGCTTAGATAGAGCTCAATAAAAGCAGTTCTATACTCAAATCTTGTCTTGATAGTCATAAACTAAACATGGTGTCAGAAATGTAACCATGAAAACTATGCTGCTGAGGCTGCGGCGCAGAATGCAGAGGTAAGTTGAGACAAACGTCAAAGTACCCATCCCACTGCCGCCGCAAAGTGTTCCAAGCTATTATGAAATTCAAAGCAATCCGCCTGTCCCGTCTCGATTGGACATGAGCGGAAATATCGCCGAAAACTGGAAAAAGTGAAAACAAGCGTAAGATTCGCTCGACATCGCCCCACGCCTTAAACAACAGGAGAACAAGTACTGTGTCGCAACTTTCGTTACTTGCATTGGTTCGGAGGCTCTAGAGGTTTACAGTGGCTTGCCGTTCGAAGCCGGAGAAGATAAGTAAGTTATGAGCAAGGTACTTGATTTGATGCAAAGGCACTGCATTGGTCAAACAAATCTTATCTACAACAGTACTGTTTTAACAAAAGAAACCAAGAAAGTGGAGAACTATTCGACACTTATCTTACTACGCTGAGAGCTCTCGCTAAAACCTGCAATTTCAGCCCACTAACAGATGAGCTAATTCCCGATAGGATCCTGCCCAACAGATAACAACAGCTCACTGGAAAGAAAGCTGACTACCCAAGTAGAACAGAATTGGTTATTGTGATATGAATTAGTGCAAGCAGAGCATTCTGCTCTACAAGCTAAAGAAGAACCTAAGTTAGTGTTCATAGCGCGAGGTTAGGTTAATGTTCTACCCGACACTGGGGGATAACCACAGTTCAATAAAAACTGACTACCCAAGTAAAGCAGAACAGGATTAATATCGCGTGGTGATGGTTGAATTAATCCGGTGGTAGATAAAAACAGTGCAGTACATAAATGACTAAGAGCTAAGCTATGCAATATAATAAGTTCCAAAAACAGAATCTTAAAATTGATATAGCCTATTTACAAATTTCACTACTCACTAATGCCTTGCCTTGCTCTTATATGATCGTGAATCCATGACGAATATGCGCGAGTTTCCCAACCTTATCAGTTTCTCGCCATAATTACAAAGATTCAACAAGACTTCCAGTCGCGGCGATGGTCTGAAGAGGTGACTTACTTGACTTAGTTCCTTATCTCCTCTGGGAGAATAGGGCCGGTGACTTGTTTTCTCCATCCCACCCTGTCTCTCGCAGCGATGACAGCCTCTCCCCAAGTGTCAAAACCCATCTTCTGCCTCTCTCCTTCCACAGTCCTTCTCCAGGTCTCTTTCGGCCGCCCTCTTTTCCTCTTCCCCTCCGGTGTCCAAGTTAGGGCAATGCGCGGGTTCTGATCGCTGCTAATGCGCAGGACAGGCCTTATCCACCGCCACCTCCGTCTCCTAATCTGCTCACTGATGGAGCAGGTTTTTGCTCGCCGTCTAACCTCTTCATTTGTCACCTTCATTGGCCAATAGATCTTAAGTAGTCCACGTAAGCACTTGTGTAGGAATGTGTCCAGCTTTCTTTCGTCCCTCTTTGTCATTCTCCATGTTTCACATCCGTAGAGTAACACTGCTACGACATTGGATTTGAATATTCTGATCTTAGTGTTTTTGCTCAGTTGTCCACTTCTCCAGATCTTAGTTAGTTTGTTAAATGCTCCTGTAGCTTTCCCTAGACGGTGCTTGATATCGTCCTCAGCCCCTCCATGCTTGGTTATTCTTGCTCCTAGGTAGTCAAAGCAATCCACATCCTCTACTTCCTGCCCATCTATAACAACTGTGTTGTTGCTGTTGGCGTTGATTCTCATCAGTTTGGTTTTCTTGGTGTTAATCTTTAAGCCTGTTCCTTTACCATTACTACTAAGATGGTTAATCTTCGACTGTATCTGCGTGAATGTACTTGAGATGAGAGCTAAGTCATCTGCAAAATCTAAGTCCTCCAACATAGTTGTCGACCTCCACCTAATACCTGTCCTTGTGCATTCGACTGATCTTCTCATCACCCAATCAATCACCAAGAGGAACAGGAACCCTGACATGTTGCAACCCTGATTGATGCCTGACTTCACTTCGAACCAATCTGATCTTCCAGCACCATCTACCACAGCACATGTGCAGTTAGTATACATGACTTGCACCATTTTCACGATCTTAGTTGGTATTCCATAGCACCTCATGATCTTCCAGAGAGTGTCTCTGTGTATGCTATCGAAGGCCTTCTCGTAGTCCACAAAACAAAGGTAGAGGCTGGTGTTCCATTCGGCTACCTGTTCAATTATATTTCTGCTCTGCTCAGTCGTGCTCCTTCCTTTTCTAAAGCCAGCTTGTTCTCTTCTCAACTCAGCATCCGTTCCAGCAACAATCCTCTTGATCAAGACTCTTCCCAACACCTTGGCGACAATAGACATGAGGGTGATACCTCTCCAGTTTCCACAACTCGTCAAGTCCCCTTTCTTAGGCAGTTTGATGATAAGCCCCCTGGACCAGTCCTCTGGAATACTTTCTTCCTCCCATATTTTGTTGAATAACTCATACAGGACACTAACTGTGGTGTCGATGTCAACCCTCAGAAGGTCTGCCGTGATACTATCAATACCTGGCGCCTTTCCACTTTTCATGTCCCTCAATGCACTCCTAATCTCCTCCCTTGTTATTTCTCCTGTATTGATGCTGTTATTCACTACGTCTGCCTCTTCCATCTCAATAACAACTTCGGGAACTGGCCGGTTTAAGACTTCCATGAAGTGCTCTTTCCATCTTGCTTTAGCCTCGTCTTCTTTAGTCAATAACTTTCCTTCCTTGCTCTTCACCATTCCTGCCTTTCTTGGCCCTTCGTTGCATAATCTCCTGGTTGCTTTATATACTCCCTTCAGTTGGCCCTGACTCGCAGCCTCCTCTGCTTCTCGTGCTACACCGTTAATCCAGTCTCTCTTATCTTTCCTGAGGCTTCTCTTCACCTCCTTGTCCTTTTCTCTGTAGTCGTTTTGAGCTTTGTTCTTCAGCCTCTCCGATCGTGCATCTCCTATTTTCTTTTTCAGTCTCCTTCTCCCTTCGATCTTTCGCCAGCTTTCCATACTAATCCAGCTCTTACTTTTCTTCTTTCTTCGCCCTTGTACCTTCATTGCAGTATCAGTGTATGCAGTTTTGATCTTCTGCCACGTGTGGTCTATGCTATTGCTGTTGCCTTGGTCAGGCTGTTCACTAATCCGGTTATCATCTTCATCCATGTCGTTCTCATCTGTCATCTGTAGGATTTGGAATCGATTTCTCAACTCGAGCTGAAACTGTTGTCTAATCGCAGGCTCTCTCAACTTGCTCTCCTCAAACCTGATGGTCCCCTCCTGCTTCTTGCCAGTGCTGTTCAATTTGAGTTTAGCTTTAGTTATTACAAGATTGTGGTCGCTTCCCACATCAGCCCCCCTATGCGCTCTTGTATCTTGCACTGACCTCTTGAATTGGGACCTGACTGCCACATGATCAATCTGGTTCCGGTGATGACCGTCTGGGGAGGTCCACGTGTACTTATGCACATCCTTATGAGGGAACATGGTTGATGTTATAGCAAGGTTGTTATACGCACAAAAGGACACAAAGCGGTCGCCATTGTCATTCCTCTCGCATATTAGATCATGTTTCCCAACAATGCCTCTCTCGCCCTCTTGTCTTTCTCCCACTTTGGCATTCCAGTCCCCCATCACCAAGAGCATGTCGTGCCTGGGAACTGTATCCAATACCTTCTGTAGTTGATCGTAGAAGGTCTCTTTTGCCTCGTCTTCTGCTTCATTGGTTGGGGCGTACACTTGAACAATCGTAGTCTTTATGAATTTAGAGTGAAATCTGGCTGTTATAATCCGATCACTGACTGGTGCCCAGCTCTCCAGACACCCACTGGCATACCTGGACATCACTATTGCTACTCCACTTTGGTGAACGTCATCTTCTCTACCCGAGTAAAGGATAGTCTCTCCAGTGAGTTCTCAGCCTTCCAAATCCAGACCATCTACACTCGCTAACTCCCAGTATACTGATCTTGTAACGTTGCATCTCCAATGTAACTTGAGCTGTTTTGCCAATGCTATACATTGTCCGTACATTCCAACATCCAATTCTATACATAATTTTAGGACTAGCCAACGACCCTCTCAGTCCACGGGCTTCCTTGCGGGTTTGGCCCGCGTCCGTCATTCTGCCATCATCCCATGTAATATAGTTATCCACCGGAGTTTGGCATGTCGTTGTGCTTGATCCAGTCAAACAAATCTCTGGTTTCCGAATCAGGTATTTTTTACGGTGTAGGGTGATTGGTCCTACGACCAACTCCAATGGAGAAGGTTGGTGTTTTATCGGGATTTTCCTTCCCCTAGGTAGCTGTCTTGCTGGGCTAACGGGTACTACCCCCCGAGTTTGATTCTGGAGTTTTCTTTCTCCTAGATGGGCTGCTTTTCACAGCTAAGGAGCCCCAACTGCCCTCTACTATCACCATCCCACTTAATAGGCTGGTTACCCTGACGTAGTTTAGCCGGTGGGTCGACACCGTTTCCCGGGGTGTGGCCGCTGCAGTGTTTGCAGCTTCTAGGAGCCATACGTCAGAGCTGGGTGTCGCGTGTGGACCAGTGCAGCTCAGCCACCCTGGGAAGGGTGCGACCGCCTCCCTACAAAGGTACTACCACAAGCAAGCACCCCATACACCCCGGTCTGAAGAGGTACATCTTTTCAAAATATCGGTTCAATTCCTAGACGTATACGTTGCTTTTCGAGATTCTTGCGTTAAGTGCTGAGCGGAAATTTGTTAGGTAAATTCAAAGAAGACAAAGCTGGGACAATTCACACCAATACAACTCAATTTCAGAAGTACATTATTTTATTGAGGCCGGCGTCAATTTATCTGAGCATTGCATTCCCATGTGAAGAAAATAAAAACGAATCACCCAAGAACTATTTTCCTCGGCTTTATGGTATATACAACTTACCAAGTCGAATATGCATGTGTAAAGGTCGATGCTCGAGCAGAGGAAGTGGTCTGCTGTTATTCAATAAATTAAATTGCTGCCCGCCGCAATTATCAATAAATACAAAAATTCCATTCCCTTATGACAGTCTGGGCTGGGAAATGTTATGAAAACCAAGGCAAACCAATGACAAAGTCGGTAGTCGACCGTGGAAAATCATACAATACCACTCCGGAAACACTGTGCGTCGCAATGCACGAGTTTGTCTCGAAAGCGCAAGATGAAAATGCGTGACTAAAAACACTGTGGCTGTTTCATGTTACATTTCCAGGCATACCATGACACCTCGCGCACGATATTAAAAGGACCCCTGGGTGGAATTTTTTCCAGCTTTGAAGCTGCTCATGAGCAGATTTGTCCTCATAAACCGTTATTTCGAGGAAGAAGGTACCGCTAGAAGGTACCGTAGAAGGTACCGTAGCAAATTGTTCGTATAATTTACGTGGGCGCTTCTAAGTGCTTTAGGTAATAGTCCTATTGCAGTGATAGACAACATCGTATACCAGAATGAGCAGACTAGTACGGAGAATTTTCGTGCTTTCCCTTTAGCCACATGGAACCAACCAGTAGCACAAGAACCTCAAGCAACACCAACACATTATTTCTTTAACGTGGTCGTAGCTTTTCACTCAAATGTAACGGGAAATAATTACTGTACTTTATACAAAGACCGGTCCGTGCAAAACCAGTAAGGCTGTAAGTCAAGCAGTGCATGACATTGAACTTACTGTTAATTCATTTCTCGCTCATTCAAATAATGTTGTGGGGGAGAAAATGGCTTGTTTCCAGTAAACTTTTCTCCCAATGAAAAAAAGATATTTTCTATTCTATTCTACCCCTTTTGAACACAACATAAGTTCGTCTTAGTACTTTGGCAACATTTCTCACCAATGTCGCAATAAAAAATCTAAGTTAATTTTTAATTATTAAAATGTAATTAAAACGTGAGAAACGTTAGAAAATAGATTTACTCTGTGAAATGCGTTTAGGGAAGCAATTCAACATGACGATCAAATGACAACAAAAGCCTTTACGCGCTGCAAAAGGTAATAAAATACCAACAAACATCGCAAAATGACTTTCTAGTGGTGCGAAAAGTGGCCAAGAAATGCTTTGACGTCATATTGTATCTGTTTTGAATGTTTTCAGTGGCTATCAAGATTGCTTGCGGGAGGAGGAAAGAGAGGGGAGGGGCTTCCAAAAATTCGCAATGACAGCACTACCAAGCTTGTCGCGACTGGTTATAGATATCCAGAACACAAATGTACACTGCAAACCCTATTTTCGTATCTGTCCCAGAAAACATTGGCCAGGAATGTAGCTTTTGAGTCTGTGGATGAAATCCTAATATGTGGCCATTCAAATGAAAGCTACTGAGCAGTATTTTACTTAAGTTCTGTTTATTACGCTGTACAAGGTGGTTTTCACTTTAGAGTCTGTAGACGAAATCCTAAAGTGTGACCACTGAAATGAATGATACTGAGCATTGTGTTTCCTACGGTGCTGTTTTTATGGTGGACAAGGTGTTTTTCACTTTTGAGTCTGTAAATGAAATCCTAAAACGTGACTATTCAAATGAAAGATACTGATCGTGGTACTGTTTGTCATGCTGTACTAAGTGGTTCAAACTTTTAAGTGTAGTGCGTGAAATTCTTTAAGTATTGTGTCCCGTCAGCTGAATATTTTCCTTAAAACAGCTTGTCCAGTCACTGTTAGACCCTGTTACAGGAAACTGCTATTTTGAGGACAACTTATTGAAGTTGTAAACAACACTTGGAAGTGTTAGTGAAATTTTACACAAGGTTTACTCGCTATTTTGGACCTGAATATTAGGTGCATGAAAATCGTCATAATGAAATTTATTTCCCATGCTCCCATGTTCTCAAATGTGACATATTTTTGTGTTGTTATTAGGATTGTGATAATAATGCTACTGTGTCACATACCGGGTTTAGGTGTTGGCTTTGCAGTGGGAGTACTTGAAGGTGTTGCAGATGTTGAGAATACAATGTCTGGAGACGTTGGTGGAACATGGGGGTTCTTTGACAGGGGATCCAACGTTGTTCCATACAAAATCAAGCACCAGTTGTAAAGTGTACCTAGAAATAGAAAACCGTTTCTTTTAGTCACTTGTCATCCATTGATTATTATCAACATCATAGGGCCTTTTTTGTTTATCTTCTCTCGTTTAAAGTTCACTAGCCTAGTTTACTTAAAGCACTCTTTGCTGGTGCCACATATTCAACTCCTGTTATAATACGTGCAGCATTTAAGTTTTTTAGGTTTGTCGACTAGGAATTAATATAGAGATTGAGAGATTTCAATTTGTTTTTGCAGGTTTCAAGAGTGCTCACATTTTAAGTTGTCTGGTAGCAAATACCAAATTGTTGTGGCAGTAAAAGTAAAATTGTTTCTATAAGTCCTGCACGTCTGTGTTACAGTACCCCTTGGATCCATATGTACAACGGCCGCAGGGTTTCACAAGGTGGACGGAAAGGTAGTGCACGCATTTTGCCCTTGCGTCCACCTCAAGAGGAACGAACGAGGCACGAGACGAAACCGAGACCAAAACTTAGGGAATAACGCGTTCTTCAAAGGCCGGGTCTTCATGCTCTTAATTGCCTTTCATAAGTACGTAAATTATGATCATCCGGGTGAGTGTAGTCCTGAGAAGGACTGTTTGTGGTGACTTTGACTGACGTTTCGACAACCTGAGCGGAAGTCATCTTCAGAGTCAAGTAAATTGTGGAACGTGAGTAGGTGGTATATACCTCTCTGGTTGTTAACCTGATTGGTCAACGAAGTCCAGATGTTATTCGTCGTTTGTCAGTAAGGCGTGATGTTATTGGCTGTGAAGTGATTGGTGCGTTTCAACCGTTGCCTACCTACGTCAACCATTTCAACCGTTGCCTACAACTACCTGCACCATACAAACGACTTACTGACAACAACAACGAAATAGACAAACGATAGACATTTTACTAACAATAGACCCACAGACTTTTTGACTAACAAAAGACGGATCGAAACGCACCAATCACTTTTTACAGTCTTCACAGCCAATAACATCACAGCTTACTGACAAACGACCAATAACATCTGGACTTCGTTGACTAATCAGGTTAACAACCAGAGACATATATGCCACCTACTGACGTTCCACAATTCACTTGACTCTGAAGATAACTTCCACTCAGGTTGTCGAAACGTCAGTCAAAGTCACCACAAACAGTCCTTCTCAGGACTACACTCACCCGGATGATCATAATTTACGTACTTACGTCATGACTCTTGGGTTCAAACCATTTACAATTTGAATTGCCTTTGTTTGCTCTTTGTTCGTGTTTCATTGTTAGTTATCAGGTCGCATTTACCCAAGAGATTTTCACGGAAACCACAGCCACCTCTCGCGATCTCATCAATGCATTACTCATGGCTTGAGCTACTGTCACTCAAGATCAAAGTGTACGTCAATACGAAGGACTTATCGCTCAGTAAATCTGCTATTAAAGTATCTGTGCAGAACAAATTGACCGAAAAATTATGGTGAATGAAGCGTTGTCAGTGTTGTCACGCTTCGGTTAATCTCGTTCGCAATTTGCATGCGTAATGCTTTCGTTTGTTTTCCACAAATATTTTTCTTCTTTTGTATAACAAATGAAACTTTTTTGTTTGCCGAACGTCAAATAGCATTTGTGCAGTATTCAAGCACAACAATTTCCTTTATCTTCAGCAAAACTACAAATGAACACAGCTGTTGGCACGGCCTGCCGCAATTGAAGTCTAATTGAAAAGGTTCCATGCGAATGATGATTTGCATATTTTCGATTTTCATGTGTCGGAATTTCCGAGTAAAGACGTTCGTTCTTCATACTAGAAAAAGTACACACAAAAATATTATTTCTGGCCATTTAGGTAACACAAAAGCATGGATAAGAAGCAAATTTGAACATTGCTTGCAGGCGTGCAAAAGTGGACAAGATGACGCTTACTTTTCAAAACTGACATAAAGCGCACCGAATTAATGTCAATAAAAAAACATTGATAATTTTTTTGAAAGACAGGAAGGATATTTCTCTATCTAGAGGTTATGAACTCCTTTAAATTTTGATTTAACTTGAAACATTTCGAGAAGAACTTGATGAAGTCACAATAAATGCATATGCATATTACGGGCAACGCATGTCGCGCAAGTCATGCAACATTCATCGCGGGAAAGCAAATCGCGCGCTCGATCTGTTTAAATGGCTAGAGAAAAAATATGCACAGCTTGCGTACGTAAAATTACGTGATGGTGGAAATCCATGCACCTAAAACAGTCCCGAGATCAGTCTCCTATGCAACAATTCCAAAGACCGGCTGCATTTCAAGGCGGCGTTTCATGTTTCATGCGGTTTCTTGAGAAAAAAATCTATTCAACGGAAAACGGTGCGAGCTAATTCTTGAACTTTAGGATTGGTCCTCACTAGCTGAAATGCATTTGTAATGTACAGATTTGTTCATCACCTTGCCCCGCCACACATGAGAGATACTTTTACTCAGCAATTGGGTTCACAAATCTATGACCTTTGAAAGTCTAAGCTAATTTGGAGATTCCTGCTACCCAAGCCTCAGTGATTAAGAACAGTTTCACATTTACGGCAGGCACCACTCCGCAATGCACTACTAGATCATGTAAAACAACTACCATTTCTTGGTGCCATGTCCTCTAGATAAAACAGTGTTGATATGTACAATGCATACGTAAATTTGATGATTACCGTCTTTAAAAAGTCCTATCTATCTTATCCTATGCATACCTATTTTATGGATGGATTGATAGTTAGATGAGTCTAGTTTACATAAGAACCTTCGAAAAGAGCGTTCATCGTTTACACTAGGGGACAAATCATTCCATTGCTTAGCTTGGTTCACGGTTGTTTCGCTACAAATCGTTTTGAAAGTCGTTTCGCTACAAGTCGTTTTGCTGCAAATAGAAGTCGATTCGCTGCACATGTAAAGTCGATTCGTTACAACCTCATGATACTCGAGGTCGTTTCGTTACAAAAATACTATAATGTATAAATTAGCTTAACAAACCTTTCATAACACGGCTTGACCGAACACAAACCTCCGTTGTAATGGAAACGTACGTACCCAGACCTCCGTGAGAATGAAACGTCGTACCCAAACCTCCAGACTTTCTAAAAGTCGTTCGCTTCTTGTCTCCGGTTTGGCAGTAGAACAAGGCGATTTCATGTTGGTTTAGTTTATTTATCAAGACTAAAGAGACTATAAATACATGTGAGACTTCAACTACAACTCAAGCACATATTATCCCTTCGATCAAGAAATACAAATACGATCAACAATGTCGTGTAACTCGATGTAACGGACCTATGAGGAAACAAGAAGCTATTTCCAGCTTATACTCGGGCCATATTTGACTGTGTGGTGCGTAAAGCCTACAATCTTTTAACAGTGATAACCTCCAGCATCGCCAATTCCCCCCAATAGATAGCCTGCGAGCAAGCTCTCTTGGGGGTGGATCCTCTTTCCCCCTCCTGCCCCCAACCCACAAGAGAGCTTGTTCGCAGGCTACCAAATAGATAGATAGAGAGATATAGTGAGGCAATAAGTAACCGCCAGATAGAATTGCATTTCTTGCAGTCAGAATGAAACACAGGGGAAAACGACATTTGTAATACGGATGCTTTTTACAATCCCCAGGCTTTAATCCTTACGTTTTCACCTTTCGTTTAGAGACAGAAACCATTTGTACAGTCCTAATATGTATGTGACGCTGGGTCAATGACGGATCGTAATTTTCGGTATGATCTAGACCCGGGGGGGGAGGGGATACTCCCTGATGTGACCTTAACGGGGACGTGCAGCCCGATAGGGCATGGTTTTCAGGGTGTTTTGTCTTGAACGGGGTATCTATTTCATCACTTTCTGTCTTAAACAGGGTATCCCTACATGACCTAATGGCTTAAACAGATTGTGATTGCCAATGCATTAAAATACAGTAAGAAACTAGTGTATTCTTATCATTCTAGTCTTAAACAGGATGTGATTTTGGGTTAAATGTCTTAGGAAGGGCCTGAAAAAGTTTGAATTCTGTCTTAAACGGGTTAGGAAAAATCGGAGAATTGTGTCTTAAACAGGGTCAGGGTTTGAACGCCCAGGCCGCACCTCCCTACCCAAGCATCTGTTGAGTACCCCCCCCCCCCTCCGGGATCTAGAGTTACGTTACGCATCACGCGTACATTTATATCCTTGTACATTTTTCAATGTTTTGCTGTTTATATTTTTACATGAAATTCAGGGGAAAGCATTTGTTATTCACCTTTCATTTGAGGACAGAAACCGTTTCTACATTGATTGTTTTCTATAGTAAACGTGAGACATCTTTATCTATCTTGGCCCGCGAGGTCATAGACTGATTTAGTTGCCAAATTTTCGGTTAAACAGAACTAACTTTGAGGCACTCAGGTTAGCCTAAAAAACACTCTGGTTAGCCTAAATAGCACTTAGGTCAGCTTAAATAGCTCCCCGGTTAGCTTAACGGTTAGCTGTTCATGTTGGGGTTGTTCATGCCTTGCATGCTTTGTTCATGCCTCGCCATCTGGCTCGAATATTGCAAACACTCCTCACGGCCCGAAAACGAAGAACACGACCGAGAATTTAAAGAATCTGATAACACGACAGAAAACGTAACTCGTACCAGCCGAGTGCAAAAAACGAGACCGAGAACATTAACTCGTGGCCCGAAGTCTTATCTCTTGGCCCATCGCGACCCCAAAAAGAAAAAAGAATTTGATAATGTTACTGAAACCTTAACTCGGTCCACCTTACGGCCCGAGTAACAACAGTTCTTCTGGCGCGTGTAAATTATCATATCAATAGACGCCTAAACAAATTGTTTTTAAAAACTGGCTTATTTTACTCTATTGTTCAAGTGATAGCTAATAAACCAATCCTATTACTTTTAACTAACAGACATGATATTTCGATCCTCCTGATTGTATAAAACACACGAGAATCTGAAGATTGATCATTCGAAACGACTTTGTAGCGAAACGACTGGACTCCCTTAGCTCCAGTAAAAGCAAAACTAGTTTTGTAATAGTTTTTGCGACATTTTGGAAACTCATGGTTCATTTTGGAAGATTGCAGTCCATAATTACAAAGGGAAGTGCGCTATATAAACATTTCAGACAAATACAGAGAGGTCAGGACGTTTAGTATTTCAAAGATCAAAATCCTTTTTGACACGGCCTCTAAATTCATCTACCCTTATTCTACAAGAACATCACAATAACATTGCTACTCCATAATCTAAACTTTAAGAAATTCATGCATTAACATAAATCAGAAAGATTAGCAGGCTCAGGATTGAACCTTGGGGAATGCCACATGTTATGAAGTCTGTTGCTAAGATGACACCATTGACGTAACCTTCTTGCTCGCATCTCCCTGCTCACAAAATAAGACCTGAACCAATTAATTGCTGTAATTTCAGCTCCATAGTATCTTAGTTTTTTCACAAGGATTTTGTGGACAACAGTATCAAGAACTTTCTTCAAATCCAGAAAAAATAACTCCGTTTACCATACCCTCATAGATATTACAGCACTACTCATAAGGCATTTCAAGTAGAGCAGTACCAGTAGCCAAAAGAAGAGTCCTAAATCTAAATTGATGTGAATAAAGAAACTTATTCTCAGTAAAATAAGAATACAAAGGCTCAAATACCAGTCTTTCAGAAACTTGCACAATTGTTGCCAAAACAAAAATCGGTCGGTAATTATTTGCTTCACTCATATTTCCTAATTTAAAAATTGAGGGACTTTCGCTATACTTCCAAATCAGAGGGAAATGCATTCGAGGTGATAGCATACATTGAACAAGTCTGTTAAAGTTCCACAGATACTGGGGGCAGCCGTTTTCAAAATTCTGTTGGATATTTTATTGAAACCAGCAGCTCTTCTAAGATTTACCCTGCTAAGTAACTTCAATCTCGTGGAAGGCTCGACTCTTCTTTCTTCAAACTGCCGACCGGTTAGCTCAGTTGGTAGAGTACCGGGCTCCCGTGCGGAAGGTCGTGGGTTCAAACCCCAGGTGTGTTTAGTTAAGCGAGAAGATGCCGTTGAGAAGCACTGTGACCCTTTATTTTAATGGCTGCTCAGACCTAAAACAGCAACTTATAAACTGACTCTGACACCCAAGCGAGGCATGCCACAAACAATGCATATTGTTACATCCTTTTTCCTTATAACAAAAAAAAAGCAAAAAAAAAAGAAGCAAGCCAAAGAAAACAAAACAAAACAAAAAAAATAAACAAACAACAACGCCAACTAGTTAAACTTCTGTACAACGTTTGAGATTGTTACAAATAAAGTTCCAACGAGTGACGTCACACAATCCTTAAGATAAATTTCCAACGAGTTACTATACATAAATCTAAATTGATAACCCGGCCTTCTGACTACTCTGCCCGAAAGTGTCGTTGCCCCTTGCACAGGTAAAGCAACAGGCTCCCCATTCCCAAATGGCAAAAAGGCTCATTGGTTGCGTCAGCTTGACTACTGGGGGCATCTGTCTGGATACACGGCGCGGCGGGCTCATCACTTGTCTGTCCCCGTCCAGGAAAGGACATTAACTGCTGATTCGGTTGCTTAGCGCCTTCTTCAGCCACTGAACTAGGTTTAGGACCCTCGCAGGGCTCCTTCGTTTTCCTCAGTTGACGCCGATTGCGACGATATCTGGCCTCATCCTCGGTAACCACCTCGTAGGACCGAGTTCCAACACATCTTTCAACTTTTGCCTTCACAGCTTCTTTAGTCGACTTTCCAGGCGGCATGAATCGCACAGTATCTCCACTTCTAAGCGCTTCCAGATCCCTGGCTGACCTGTTGTAAGCAAGGACTTGTCATTCCTTGTTAGCGAGAAGCTTCTGATAAGTCCTGGGCTGAACAACTGGCCTGAGGAGCTGAGGAACGATTGGTACTTGTGCTCTCTTTCGTCTGCTCATCAAACGCTGCACTGGACTAGTACCCAGTCCCTGACTTGGGGGTGTTCCTGTACTCAAGGAGTGCAAGATATGGGTCTGTTCCGGCTTTCCTTGACTTTCTCATGACATTTTTAGCTGAGTTAACGGCAGCTTCAACCTTTCCATTGCTTTGCGGATAAGTTGGAGAACTCGTTACAAGCTCAAAGTTCCACTGGCGACTGAATTCCTTAAATTCGACTGAGGTGAACTGAGGGCCATTGTCTGATACAGTGTCTCCGGGATTCCATGCCTTGCAAACTGCGATTTCAACTTCTGTATTACTGTTCCTGAAGAAGTGTTGTCAAGGGGATCGATTTCCCAGAACGAAGAGTAATAATCAACACAAATGAGATAGTTTCGACCCCTGTAAGTAAACAAGTCAACTCCGACTTTCGCCCATAGCCAGTCGGGAACTTCATGGGGAATGAGTGTCTCCTTTGGCTGCTTTCGGTCAAACGCCCTGCAAACTTCACACCTTTCAATAAACTGCTTGATTTCACTGCTCATTCCAGGCCAGTATATGCTTTCTCTAGCCAGCGACAGAGTGCTCACAACCCCACTATGGGCATAATGGAGACGACGTAGCATGTCTCGACGCAGCTACATAGGGACTTCTACTCTTTCTCCTCTAATAACCACGCCATCGTTGACGCTCAGCTCATCACGAATGTCAAAGAAGGGCAGTACCAGATGCGACAGCTCCCCTTTGGTTTCTGGCCAGCCAGCCTCGATGACTCTAATCAGCTCTTGAAGGCTTTCATCCTTCTGCGTGTGGACTTTAATTTCTTGAAGAGTACTTGGTTTCAGACGGATGTACTGTGTCATATTAACGCTCTTAATCTCTGAAGCGACCTCCTGGCTCCCATCGTAGGGTAAATAAGCACGACTGAGGGTGTCAGCCAGCTGCATTGTGGATCCCTTTCTATAGCCAAGGTTGATATTATACATCTGAGTTCGCATGAACATGCGCTGAAGCCTCTTCGGCGCTCGATGCAACGGCTTCTTGAAAATAACTTCCAGAGGTTTGTGGTCTGACTCCACAGTCACTTCTCTAGCATAGGTGTAAGTGTGAAACTTTTCCAGCCCATAAACGACAGCCAAAAGCTCCTTCTCAATTTGGGCGTAACGCGTCTCTGCGTTGGTTAGCGCTCGGCTCGCATAGGCCATAGGCTGGCCATTCTGAAGCAGGACTGCTCCCAGACCTTTATCTGATGCATCGCACTGTAAGGTGTGGCTCTCTGTTGAGTCAAAATACTTGAGGACAGGGGCATTTGAAACCAGCAGTTTCACTTGTCGGACAGCATCGTCATGTACATCAGACCAAAACCATTCTACATCTGATAGAGTGAGCTTACGGAGTGGCTCCAATGCATCACTGAGTCGAGGCAAGAACTTGCTTAAGTAATTTGTGAATCCAATAAACCTTTGTACACTGGCCACATCAGTCGGGGTGGGCATTTCCAACACTGCCTTGATTTTGTCGGGATCTGCTCGAAGACCCTCCTCTGAGATCACGTGACCCATAAATGGGACTTCTTTGCGTCGCAGTTTCACCTTGTCCCGGTTCAACTTAATGTTCTTTTCCCGGCACCGATGTGTTACGGAGTGGAAGTTGTTGTCATGATCTGCCAACGCTTCTTCCTCTGTGGAGCCTTCTCCAAAAACCAAGATGTCATCATGAATGGTTAATACACCCTTCAGGCCTTCAAGTGCGTGGTTTAGCCTTCGCTGAAACTCCTCTGGGGCCGAACACAGACCAAAGGGCGACGCCAACAAAATCTCCAAAGGGTGAATTGAATGTCATTAAGCGCGAACTGTCATCGTCAAGTTCAACATGCCAGAAACTGTTCTTTGCGTCTACAGTGAAGAAAGCTTTAGCTCGGGAAAGCGCTGGAAGAATATCATCAACTGTCGGCGTTGGATAGTGGCTCCTCCTCAGAACTTTGTTGAGGTCCTTAGGATCCAGACAAACCCGAATTTGTCCATTAGGTTTCTGCACGACAACGAGGCTTGACACCTAGGGGGTAGGCTCTGTGACTCTTTCTATGATCTCAAGACTTTGCAACCATTCCAACTCATGTTTCAGCTTCTCCTTGAGCGCGACAGGTACTCTTCTAGGAGGATGAATCACTGGCTTAGCATCCTCTTCAATTTCAAGCTTGTACTGGCCCTGCAACTTTTCAGTACCTTGAAACACATTGGGGTACTTCGTTAAGACTTCTTCCTTTGACAGAGGGCATTGACTACTGCACTGAACCTCAGTATTGACAGCCATAACATTTTGGTGTTGCACCCTGACTAAATCCATCCTCTGGATCCTTAGGTTTCCCAGAATCTGTGTCAAGTGGTCATCGTCTACAACAACAAATTCCACCTGATACATTTTGGAATTCTTAGGGTTAGATACTGCTACAGTGCATGTTCCAAGAGGTTTTATGATTGTTTTGTTGTAGATAGTGAGCAATTTTCACGTGGGAGTCAGTTTGTCCTCAGTTCCAAGAAACTTAGAGGCAATCAAGTTGCACGTCGCACCACTATCCAGTTGAAACTTGACTGGCGTGTTTCCAACGTTAATTGTAGCGAACAACTTTCATCATTTCACTTTCATCCACCGAGCTGAGTGTGAGGCAATAATCATCGACTTCGCTTTCACTCTCTGATTAACCACCACCTTGTCTCGCTTAATTTGCTCCTTCAAAGAATTTACCGCCTCACCTTCTTCCAAAGTTTTAGTCTGTGTTTTCGATTACTCAGCTGCTCTACAAACGCTAAGGCATCTTTGTAAATCAAGATCTGGGATCTTAAGCAGCTCTTCGCAAAGCTGTCTGTCTTGGATTCCACAAATGATCCAGTCTCTCACCAGTGAATCTTTAAGATCACCGTAGTTACAGGTCGTCGCTAACAGCTTCAAATCTGTGACGAACTTTTCTTGTGAATCACCTGGTTCCTGACTTCGGGAGAAGACCTTGAACCTTTCAACAGTTTCATTTTTGTTCGTATTATAATGCGTGTCGAAGGCTACCAACACTTGCGATAAACTTCTTTCCGATGCGGGAGCTTCGAAAGCCATCCTATCATAAATTTCTCTCCCCTGACTACCGATCAGATACAGAAATAACTTTATTTTTGTCGCCTCGTCTTTTCCGCACAGTGCCAAATCCATGTATAACTCTAATTCTTGCTTCCATCTTTTCCAACTGTCAGCCAAGTTTGTCACATCGAAGTCTAACTGAGCAGGAGGTTTGAGCTGAGTAATCCTGTCTGTTGCTCCTCCACTTGCACTCGCTTGTTGTCCATCTGTCGGCATTGTCAGTTTCGCTCGCTTGTTAGGGTTCATTAGATTCCTAACACCATGTTTAGTTAAGCGAGAAGACGACATTGAGAAGCACTGTGACCCTTTATTTTAATGGCCGCTCAGACCTAAGACAGCAACTTATAAACTGACTCTGACACCTAAGCGAGGCATGCCACAAACAATGCATATTGTTACAAGGCGGGCGACCACATAGGGTCTTCATAATAACTCTGTGGGACGTTAAATAATCCCACTCACTGATCGTAAAGAGTAGGGGACGTAGTTCCTGATGTTGTGGTCCGCTCTTTCCGTGTATTGGTCTGAGAGGGTGGGGTGAGATCACATATGGACTGAGGCGGCAGCCAGAGGTGCCTTGTATATGTTGACGTCTGATCTCACCCTCTATTTATGATTGGTTATTGATTGTAAAGTCACATGTATGTTGTGACTGATTTAATAAAGACTTCTTAATGGAAGCTAGAATCCTACATGGGCAAGAAATGCTCAGGACTAATGTTATTTCATCGACTGAAATCTTTTAAGGCGAGATTTGGGCTGATTGCTGCAAGATGTTTTAGTAGCCTTGTTCCTCTGGTTCAGTGACAGTCACACCAGAGTCAGTTTTTAACTCATCTACCTTGGTGTTACTTGATTTATTTCCCAAAACATCACAAAAACACTTTCCAGTTCGTCCTTTCATCACTGGACGCCTTGCTTGATGTATTAAACTGTTAGTCAATCTCCAAATTCGCATGCTAAAATGATACGTCAACAACACAGCCCCCCCTTCCCCTCATCAATGTTGCTCTGCCACTGAAAAAAAAAAAGCCTGGGTCATCGTCCGGCCTTCAAAGCAACATTGGGTTAGGGGTAGGGGGGAGTGAAGGTTTGGTACTTTCCAGGCGCTGTTTTCTTTAAGGTAGATTGGAATATATGCCCAAAATTTGCAGTTTTCTTAACGAGTTTTGTCCACGATTGTAGCTACGACTGATAAAAACGTTTCTTGGCTAGCTTCATCTCTTTCTCTTCCGTATTTCTTAAAGTTCTACAAGCTGACCAATCTTCAACATCAATTCAGTGCTTTGATTGAATTTAACCACGGGAAGGTTTGTTTCGTATTTAAATAGTTTGGCGTAGAAATACATCACTCCATAAGTCCATGCATAATTCTCGTCTCGAAAACTACCAATGGATGGGCAAGTGTATTAATGGCCAACTTAATCATTCTTTGGACATTGTAAGAAAGAGTGATATGCACTCCTACAATATGCGCAATGACGATACTATCAAGCTCCCTAAAATCAAATATAATTGGGGAAAACATCGTTCGCGGTACCACTGTTTCAAAGACTTTAATGAGTTAGAGAGAACTGTACGAAACTCAGCAAGTTTTCCAATTTTTAAGAAGTGTCTTTTTTCTGCTTTTTATAATTAAGTATTTGTTTTTAATCCTTGCAGTGTGTATGTTGTAATTATTTTTATATCTCGATTTTAGCTTAAATTTTTTTATATTTTAATTGTATCATATATATCGATTTTAGCTTAAATTTTTTATATTTTAATTGCATCATATAATATACATCTAGTAATAGGACCTCTATGTAAACCACTGTTGTGATGGAGCATCCTATTAAAAGATTGTTATTATTATTACCATTCTCTGGGATATTCTCATCCACACTGACAGGACCATCGCAGCTAATAGGCCGGACACTGTGCTAAAGAACAAGAAGGACAAAACCTGTCTTCTCATTGACATCACTATACCCCTCGACTCCAACACATCAGTCAAAACCACGGAAAAGCTTAACAAACACAGACTTGGAAATCGAGGTTGAGGGAATGTCGGGGCTCAAAAACAGTTATGGGAGCCCTTGGCACTATCAAGAAGGAAACTCGGCCTAAGAAGGCCTCGTGCAGTATTGAAAATTTCTCGTTCATTGTACGGTCAGCGCGTGCGTGTATTCGTAAACAAAACACTCACAATAGTCTGTAACCCATAAATAAATTATTATTATTATTATTATTAATATTATTATAATTATTATTTATTTGCAATAGGTTTTCTAGGGAGATTTTAATAAAGGTTATTATTTTTATATTTTATTATTATTACTATTATTAATTATTATTAATTTATTAATAATAATAATAATTATTATTATTATTATTATTATTATTACTCTCGCGTCACAGAAATAGAGCAAGGCACATTCACCCCACTGGCGTTTACAATGACGGGAGGGATGGCTGACGAATGCCTGAGATACCACTCAAGATTAGCCAAGCTATTATCTGCAAAAAAGCAAGAGAGCTTCGCCACTTCAATTTCGTGGGTCAGGGAGAAAGTGTCCTTTGCAATTTTGCGAAGCGTGCTCCTATGCCTAAGGGGATCGAGAACCCTGAGTAGGAGGAACATAGACGTTAAGGACAAGGATCTCGAAATAGAGAACGGCGAAGCTGGACTTTCCTAGACTGCTATAGAAACTTTATTATGGGTATATTGATAGGTTTCTGAATTTTTCTCATTTTACTGTATGATTGGAAACACTGACTGGACATGCATTTATTTAGAATATTCTTATTATGAGGTTATATATATTTTTATTACATCAGTGGAAATTGTTCTTTTATCTTCTGAATCAAACCCATATAAATTAGCTTTTATATACAAGATGTGGATATTTTACAATTTTAAGACAGCAAACTGTAAAATCACTCAGGTTTTAATAGAATCAAACTAGATCTAGTAGATTTTATTCTTGTAAATAATAAAGTTATCATTCCATTATTTTTTTTTAAAAAAATTATTATTATTATTTTTCTTTACAAAAACATTGTTGCTTAAAAATATCTTTTTTTAATCGAAATGAAATGTGAATAGGTTTTTAATAGCTCTTTTTTATATACTTTTAACTTGTAAATAGCAATTTGTGTGGAATATTTTATTATTATTATTATTATTATTATTATTATTATTATCATTATCATTATCATTATCATTATTATTATTATTAAATCACCGATAGAAGAGTAGTAAACCTTCAACCCCTCCCGCCACCCCCTTACTCAACGTTGCTTTGAAGGATGGACAATTACTTAGGCTTTTTCTCAGTGGCACAACAACACTGGTAAGAGGGTAGGCTCAATTCTGGATGTATAAATGTATGGGTAAAATGTATAGCTCCACAAAGGGTTTTACTTCATTGGTGATGGAGGAAGCATCAAGTGTACAGATAACAAGAAAGAAGATGACATTTATAATGTGTGCTGAGGTGGTCGTACAGGAGGTTCAACTGTGTATAGTAACTTGCCTGTATTTGGCTGACTTGGGTCTAAATTCCCAATTTTGAGTTTCCACTGCCCCTCAGGATTCTCTCCCCAGTGAAACAAGCTTGTAATAACCCAATTTGTCAAGTTTTTGCGCAACGTTAAGTTGTCAATCCGGCGCTGACGAGTCAATGGTGATGTTGTACCACTTGGCCCCTCCAGCTCCAGATACAGGTCTCCACGGCGCTTGAAAGTAAGATTTACTTTCACTTGAACATGTTCCAGATATTTGATTTTACTTATCTTAACTGTTATGGAAACCTCAGTTGGAATTGCTCTGAAAATGAACAAAAATTTGGTTAGGCAATATAAGTACCTAGGCATAAAAACCACTTCTTTGTTTTGAAGAACAGGGTTGTGGGCAGTGGTGAGAGCACTTGCCTTCACCCAGTAAGGCTGGTGCAGCCTTGCTCCAAGGGTCCTCCTTCAGGTACTCTAGTTCTTCACCCTCCCAAAAACCAGCCGCACAGAAAGTCAGATTTGAACCTGTTACCTCTATATTAGATAGTGATTCAAAACTGAACAAGAGTGAATCTCGCCTAATAGCATCCAGAGGAGCGACCAACTTTCTGAGCTGTAAATTGGCTCATAAATTGACATAACCAGATATAACATGATGTAATGTCGGGGTGTTAAACCCTCCAAAAAATCAGAATTGAAAAGGCAAACCTGTTTTTATCTTGGCCTTCAATTTCGTATCTTTGCTGTGGAGGCACTGTATTCCAATGTTTTGCGAAGAGTACCATCTGGCCAGCATCCATGAGACCAAAGCCATAATACTTGCTGACAATCAAACCAGCCTTGTTCCTAACCCAGAATCCTGTTTGTAGAGGAACTCCTCCTGGCGCTGGTCTTGAACTTCTAGCTATCACGTGTTGTACATCACGCCATGTCAAGGACCGGCTATAAGAGAAATCAAAGGGTCCTATCAGCCAACTAGTGAATGCAGAAGTGAATAGTAGTAACTATATTAAAAGTGGTACTCGCATCAAACTACGCTACAAGGATTTGTGGACACCATCCCGCATTGTGGGAATGCATTATGGTGGCTTCGTAGTAACGTATTTCAGGCTGCGTATGTGAATAGCCTGGGTGTCCCGTGCCAGCAGCGTATGAGATTTCTCAGATATAATGTGTACGGTATCACCGAATTTGCCTCAATTCCACAGCCCTTGACTTGAGGTCTTAAAATACACTAAAGAACACTTATATAGCAGAGAAATCCTGTTTCATGCAGAAAACCAGGTTTTTGAAATGGCAAAGAATTTGAAATCAAGTGAAGATAAATTCCGATGAATTGCAGCGATCTGTTTCTCAGGATATTTGAAGCAATTCCTGGAAGTCTACGGAAAATACATTCAATGTTTTATGCAGATTTACTTCGTCATGTTTATTGAAAGGATACAATTCTGCAGTTATTAAGAGCTTTTGTGGAATAGTTGCGTTGTGTGCTTGAGACTTTTTATTCGGGAATGGCTTTGTATAGCAACGCTAAAAGAACTTCAAAGTAAATTTACCAGTTTCCAGTACAAACTCAGCGCAGCGCTTTACTACCTAAATCCTTTTAAATTCTTGCACACGGTAATCATAAACATCAGTATCTCCCGCTAATTTAGTCGCAATAAACACAGTATTTACAAGTTCCGCAGTTAGGCCAGTCTATGTACATGTATATATGACCCTTCTTGTCAATTCACGGTGAGGCTTTTAATGGTGGAGTATGTTCATTTCACGCTTGAAAAAGTCATGGTTGATTTCACACCGTGGAATAGGTTCACGTTATGGAATAACAGTGAAAGCTTACAAAAAACTCTGGTTCTAAAACTTAATATCTCATCATCACCAAGAATATTAGGGAGCTTAAGCAACGACGACGGCGACGGCAACGACAACACCGCAAAGCAAAAGGCTTAATGAGCAAAAACAATCGCTCTGCATGTGCGTTTTACATTTTGGTACATTTCTTTGCCGTCCTCTGCAAAACAACAACGTGAAATGACCACATTTAAGGTTTTGTGGAGAACGTGAACGTACGACGGTGAATTTTTCATTTTCTTTCTTAACTTGTACGCCACTCCTACCAATTTGGTTCCTCGATAGTTTGCCATTTTTGTAAAAGTTGAGCGAGTTGAAATAATCGCGAAGTAGCACAAATGAAATAAAGATATATTTTTGGGTGACGTTTTCGTTGCCGTTGTCGTTGCTTAAGCTCCCTACTAATCAAGCGTGACACTTCGACCGTGAGAGATTGAGACTTCAAGAGGATTGTACCAACAGCCCTGAGGTCGCAAGCAAAGAACTCCAAGCATTAATTGCAACTTGCACACAGTTTGCAATGTTTCTATCATTTCCAATGGCTTTCATTAATGTTTGGTTACGACATTTCACTCCTCGCACATCACTATTTCTGTACTCAAAATGAATATTACTATGTTTGCTTTATAAAATGTAAAAACCTACCTATTGTTGGGTCTTGTCCTTTTGAGTGGCATGCCAGAAAAATGTCTTGCAGTTAGACATATGAAGTTGATTTGGAGTTTGTAATCCGAGCTATCTGGCCTCAGACCCAAGGCTGTCTCTATAGTTAATTGGTTCCTTTGTAATGGTATTTGAGAGGATTGCATCCAAGTCGAAACATTAGCCCAAAAAGATTTTGTTTTTTCACATTCCCAGAAAAGGTGTATTAAGTTCTCTCTTTCATCTTGACAAAAAGTGCATCTGTCATTGTTCTTAATTCCAATTTTTTGCAGAAAACTATTTGTTGCTAAACAGCGATGTAGATAATTGAAATTAAAATAAATAAATTTGGAATTCCTGGTGCACTTAAAGGATGGTTTATAGGTCATTTTCCAATTAGAAGAATTTTTGGGGCCAGAAACTATGTTCTTCTTCCATTTTTCCCGAGATGAAATTGGTTGGTCACTTTTTTTAAAAAAAACAAGTTTGTGGTAAACAAGTTGAGATGGTTTTTGAGTTTTCAGTAATTTGAGCCAGAAACTCTCATTCCTCGCGAATCGAGGTTAATAAATTTGTCACACCGAAGGCCCGAGTGGAGCTAAGCTGTGCGAATTCGAGCGAAAAATATACATATTTATATCTTGAAGGTGTCCGTGCTGTTGCCTGGCAAAAGTGCAAACGAAAATTGAATGATGTCAGACAAAGGGAAGGTTGCTAGGCAGCAACAGGTTGGAAGACAGGCTGGCGTCAGACACAACTCATGTTTATTCATCAAGCAGTGAAAAATGTTTACCATTGGTGAAACATGACCACAAATGAACCACAGGAGCACAAGGGACAAGACAGATTCGCCGAGGAAGATTAAACAAGGAAACTCAGCACAAGCAGCAAAGAAAAAGGAGACACCAGGAAACCACAGAGCAAAGTCAAAAGACAACATCACTTCAAATCAACTGTCCACCCAGCCCTAGCTTCACGAGGTTTTGCGAGTCACGTATTTCTAGTATTTTATCAGGGTCTTTGTCTCTGGTCTGCATAAACGGTTCACTGAAGAAATAACTCCAAAGAAGGATAATGGTAGCACCTGAAAATCATATTTATTTTGAAATGCCTGTAGAGAAAGAAAGCTGTAGGAGTCATCCAATAGATGTTTGACTTGTATTACTCCTTTAGATATCCAGTGGTTATATAGTACAGGTATATTCTGTTTTCGTATTAACAAGTTGTGCCACTAAGGGGAGGACAAGAAGTGATCGTCGGATGTTGTTGTTCTCTCAAAACAAACCTCTGACCAAATTTCAAAAATTTCTTTTACAAAGGGGTCTGAAATTATTAAGTCTTTAAAATCTTTTAAATTAAGGTTTCCTTTTGGCAGTGCATTAGCTCTAAAGTTTTCAAGTTGCAAATCAAAGAAACATTTCCATTTGCCATTGTTTTCTGGATCGAGATATTTTTTAATCCAGACAACCTTAAGAGCCTTATTAAATGATGATATGTCCAACATTTTCAGGCCTCCACTTGACTTTATCTCCCTTACCATTACATAACAAGGCATAAAACACTGAGTTTATCTCTTTAATTGCTTCATGATTAGTTTGCAAGGGAGAGAGTATTTAGACTAATTTATTGTGATGTAACAAGGCTTTTAAAAACTACACTTTTCCAATAAAGTGAGCCTACAAAATTTCCAGCATTCCAGGATAGAAATATTTTTTTTAAGGTTACCGTGTACCTTCAGGGGTGACTTCAGTGAAACGGATATAGTGCCTCTCAGTTACATCACAGTTACCCAAAACCCATATCAAATTAAAGTTTATAGAACTGGGTATTCGAATATTTCATTGCTTTTTCAAGACAATAAATTCCCAGGTTTTCCTTTACATCGGAACTCGAAGGTCCAGATCGTCGTTCAAGAGTTCCAACTCAATTCCCCGACACGTTTTTAATGGTTATATATTTTTCTAGCATCTTGCCAAATTTTACTGAAATCGGCCAAATCGTTGCTGAGTTGTAACTCTTGAAAGTGTGCCCTCCAAATGCAAGCAAAAATTAAAGTTTGAGAAAACAGTGCTTGAAAAAAATTCTTGCTATACAAACAAGTACCGCCCGCTAACGCCTTTATGGAAAATTAGCCAATCATTTTGCAAGCTACTTTTTCTTCCGGCACCTCCTGTGAAAATTTTCTCGCAGTTTTGCATGTACTCGAGGTTCCAGAGTAATCAACTCCTTCACCATTTTGTTGGATATCTGGGTGTTTGTTGTACACGCTCATCGATTTTGTAATCTGCAATGATTATGGCAAAAACAAAATAGGGACTGAAGCCGACATCATCAAGAAAAGCTGTTGGGCCGAAGCAGAAGCAGCTGAGGCAGGTAAAATTATCAGCACAAAGCGCTACGGAATTATCGGGGAACCACTGTAACCGCATGTATCTGTATTGTCTCAGTCAAAACGAAAATTCTTGCTACTCTTCGGTCGAAAAGCCGGCGAATACATCTATTCGAGCAAAATATTGTTGAGAATAGCGAAGTTTCAAAATTGCTTATCGAAAATTCGGGTGAAAATTCGCTCTTGACTGAACGTCCCAAATTGTTAATGCTGCAAATAGGAAACAAGTATCCGTTTGATGCTTGAAAGAAAAGGTTTAAACAGAACAGTTTGAAAGACGACTCCGTTTAACACTTTAAAAATTACCGTAATACAGTAAGTCTTTGTGAAAATGCTACAAGCAAAAGTGGCGGCTTTCCCTTTACTAGTTACCTTATAGCGACGGCTGACGTGAGAAAAGATCAAGACATAGGACATGATTCTTAGCATTATTTTTCAATTGCTTTTTTGGTTTTGTTTCCGCTTGCAGAGACTTGTAAGTCTTACACACCTGAACACAAGTGATCTGATAACGTTCAGCCGCAAATAAAAAAAGGTAGCTCATGCAGCGCGATTCACCGACTCGCGAATTGAAACAAGTGTGTCTCCAAATTTTCGCTTCGCTGGATGATTTTAAGACCTTTACCTACAGTGTAGCTTAAAGCTTTTGTCTTCTTTTATCTCAGGGTCGTTCTCAAACAATGCAAGTTCTTCCACTAAATACAGGACATTTGAAGTGCGAGAACATGAGGGATTCAAGACTATAGAAAGACCGTTCACGCAATTATCGCAACGGGTGGTTACACCGGCACCAATATGCTGTCAATCAAAGTAAAATTTAACTTCCGATGGAAATCGCTTACGTCCCAATTTCTCAGCAAATACTCACTCTTTCTCTAACATTCTTTTTTTGTTTGTAAGAACTTACTGGGAAGTTTATTTTTACCGAAAAAAATTTCTTTGTGAAGGTACATGGTAACTTTAATCTTTCCGATATAATTCAGAGAGAGCATGATATTTGGGTCTGTTGAGAACCACATGCTGAGAGCTTTTATGTTTTTCTTTCGTCATTTCAAATCTTTTCAGGGCAGAGCCTAAGTTTGCAGTCCACTCTAGACCCAATCCATAATCTTATGTCTTCTCATTGTTGAGCCTGAGTCCAGACATATTCCCAAAAGCGTCTATAAGAAGGAAAGATTCAATAAAAGACTCTTTTGAACCATCTAAGATCAGTGTTATGTCATCTGCGAACTGCATCATTCTAAATGCTGTTCCATTTATCTTTATACCTATTTCTTTTTTCCTTCGAATACCTTTAGCAAGTACCTCAATGGAAAGGACGAATAGCTAAGGCGACAAAGGACAGCCTTGCCTAACTCCCCGACTAAGTTAAAGGAAATTACTTGACCAGCCATTATTCAAGATACAGCTTTTAATATCGCTGTAAAAGAGTTTGATCCAACTTAACAACGACGAACCAAAACCAAAATGTTGTAATGTTTTATTTATATAAGATCACTCTAAGGTATCAAATGCTTTCTCAAAATCCAGGAAAAGTAGACTCTCTGGGGTGTTGTTTTCTGCTGTGTTTAATAATGCTGTCTATGGTGCGTATATTCTCGCTTATATTTCTGATCCTTATAAAACCTGTTTGGTCTTCAGAAATGAGTTTAGGAAGAACATCCTTAACTCGACTTGCAATGGCTTTTGATGCAATCTTATATTCACAGTTAAGTAGTGTTATTGCATGGTCGCCAAATCTTAATTGAAGTCAGGTAAGCATCCTTCTTTTGAATGAGTTTTACAATTCCACCTCTTTGTGATATATTGAACGATTACCTGTATCATCATCATTAAGAGCCTTGATTGAAATTTCTCCTATATCATTCTAGAAAACTTTTTTCAGCGTTTTTCAGATACCACATCTTTTAAAGCTTCTAGGCATCCCTTTAAGTTAAGGAGTCCTTCGCTAAAGAGCCACTCTTCATTATTTAGAAACGTCCCATTTTGTAGTGGCCAAAAAAAAGGCTTCTGCAGAATCTTCATTCAGCTTAGAGCTATAAAGAGTTTTGAGGTAGAACTCACACTGATAATATCTCTTTGTATGACAAAATAAATTTATGTTCATCGTCTTTCAGTTGCGTGATTGTTCCTTGTTTGCAGTGCCTTTTTTCAGGATTGAGAAAGTATGCATTTTTTTTTCACCTTCATTGTACCACCAACATTTTTGTTTGGTATTCAATTATTCTCCCTTATTCACGCATTTCCCTTTCTAACTCTGTCCAATTTTCTCTTTTTGTTTTCCATCCGAAAGAGTATAGGCTAATTGTTTTTGTAAAACATCAATTTTTCTTTCAATTTCAATTTGTTTTGGTCTTAGATTCCTTTTCTTTGTTGCACCATATTTCATGGATGCTTCTCCAACTTTCATCTTTATCATTTCCCATAGAAGGTGTGGATCAACAGTGTCATCTTACTCATATTTTTCTTTGGTTTTTACTAATAACTGATTTGATTTGATTTGATATACGTAATGTTTGTCTGATAAAGGTGTTGAGTTTCCAGAACCCTCGGCCTCTTGAGTGTAGCGAACTGTGTAAAGTAATCATAGAATGATCCGTTTTGTAGCCTGGTAATATATCAGCACTGACAGTGTTACAAAGTGTACATTAACTAATTAGAAAAATGTCAAGTTTACAATTAATTTCAGGTTTCCTTTGTCGCCATGTATATCTCAAAGAGTTCGGATTAAGAGCTCTCCAGACGCCAACTAGGTCTTAGTTTTCACAGAAGTAACTTCCAAAGATTTATGATGAGTTCTGGCAGCTAGGCCACCTTTTTTGTCTTTCTCAACGTCCAAAACCAAATTAAAGTCACCTTCTATTATATTGTCCTCACAATTGAAGTCTGTTAAATGCTCAAACAATGTTGTATAAGAATTTGGATTGTCATCATTTGGAGCATAGGTATTTGCCAGTATTATCTGTTTCCCACTGAGTTTAAGTCACATTATTCAAAATGTCCCTTGGGGTCGACATAACTTTTAGAGATTTGAAAAGCAAAATTATTGTTAAACAATATTGCAACACCTGCCTTTTTGCTAGAGCAGCAGCTGAATAGAGCTTGAAAGCCCCATTCAGCCCACCAGTCATGCATGCTGCTGTCAGAACAATGCGCTTCTTGGACAAAGAAGATTGAATATTCTTTTTCTCGAAGCCATTTGAAAGTTGCTTGTCATTTTACTTTGTCTCCCAAACCTCTACTATTTATTGATGCTGTCTAAAGATACATTTTTTAGCACTGGTTCGTGTCAGATATGTCGTATGGAACTGGCGGCACTCCCTCCAAAAACGTTTAACCTCAACACAAAAATGAACATTGACATGTATCATGCACAACAATTATAATCCAAAAAAGGAAGACATAAACAAAAACAGCCAGACAGTAAATATTAAAACCATTACTAAGGCACGGGGAGAAGTAGCCAAAAGGTTGGTAGTTTAACGTTTAGCTTATTGTGACCGCCTCTGACAAAGCAATGTAAAAGCGCTATTTTCGTATCACATTTATACATCAAGCTGTTTGCCTTCCATCTAAAATTTTCCTCTAAAAAATAACTTGTCTGGTTGTGAAGTGCTGAAAGAAGCGGGGATACTGTTTCTTTCAGTCTCAATCTGAGGTTTCCTTCTGTCAACTATTTCGCTTGAAAGATTCCTGAACATTCGATGTTCTCTTCCATACAGGTGGCGACCCAAGGCTTATAACTTCTCGCAATCGTGATAGCGCAAAAATCAAGCAAGAATTGGTCTCGGTCTTCCCTCTCTGCTCTTTTCAACGCGATGCATTCTTTGCATCTCTACATCCCTTGCATTTAAGAAGCCAAGCTCTTGTTCTAGTTAACTTCGTAGGACTTGCTTGGTGTCTTCCTTTTGATCTCTTGTAGCAGTCTCTTTAACATTCATTAATTTGATGTTTTCATGTCTCGAGTACACTTCAAGATAAAGATTTTTTGTTTCTAGGTCACCCATTTTCTTTTCAAGGGCTCTCATTTGACGTCCAAAGTTGGCCAATTCTCCCTCAGAGGCTGCTTAGTTTGCAGTCACATGTTCAAGATTCTTTGCCTTCATCCTAATGTCATATATCCTTCAGAACAGCTATTTCGTGTTCGTTGCCATGTTGAGCATCCTGCAGTAGCTTTGTTCTTGACTCTAAATTTTCTAATTTTGCTTCAATCTTCTCCAAGGCATTTTCGATACTGTCCAATTTTCTCAACTTTTCTAGTATCTGCTCCAACTGGCGACTGACATTTCTGACATTGTAGGAGCTTTCAAGATATCGTCACCTTCTTCCACAGAACTATTTTGAACTTGACTTTTAGCTTTCTTTTATTCTAGAGTTGTCGGAGTCTTCTGAGGAATAAGAGGATCTATTTCTACGTCTTGACATATAACGTTCCAATACATTGGCCATTTATCCTTTCTGAAAATTGCTATTGAAGCAAACGCCCAATTCCACAATTACACGGCCCAATCCCCTTTAAACTGCTAAACTTGCTTACTTATATAGTCATCCAAAATTGTTCTAGAACCTTCAAAAAATCTATTTTTGTTTCAGTAACATTACATCAGCATATCTTATTTAAGGAGGCTCGCAGCAGTTTTTCTGGACTTAGGGTGGAAGTTTTGAAATAACAATCTCGCATACAATATAAACTTTGATCTCCTTCATACTACATCATCATTTCAATAAACGATCAAAGATAATTTTCTCATCGGTTTCCAAGCAACAACTATTACCATAGCAACGGTAGTGGGTAGCCTCTTATTTTAAAAATTGTCGATTATCTTGAAATCTTGTCAGACACTTTATGACGAAACTTTAGGGATTTAAACTACTCGATCAAGACAACTTGTAGGCGAAATTAGAAAAAATCTGTGAGAGCGTTTTCAAGTAAATAATGAATCAATTTTTACGGGGTGATCTTGTTTATTCTGCATTTTTCACCAATATCTCTGGCAAAATAAAACTTGACACTTTATCTTTTCTGTTACATTCTAAATGTATATTGAGCTTCATGGGTGCATGTCTCCGATATTAAGATATTTATGTTTAAAAACAGTGAAAATAAGGCGCAGATGAATGAAAAAGTTCCTACTTTGCATAAATCGAGATATCTTTGAAATACCTGCACTGATTTTTATGATAAATTGCAGGCCATTAAATTAAAAATTATTTTCAATATCCACCCAAGTTTTAGGCTCAGGAACCGAAATTGGTGTTAGTGGATAAGAAGGCTGAATCTTGGTCAAGTTTCAGTCGTTATTCCCTTTCTCCGAACAAGAATTTTAGTTTGTTTGTCCTGGTCTATTTCACTGCTATTCACCTGCTTTGAATGTTACAATGGAAGACTTGAGAAGCAGGAGCATATATTTATGTAAATTTTACCTTTTGCATGACTTCACGTAATCATAAATATTCACAGCACGTGAATAGCAGTGGAATAGACCGGGACAAACAAAATAAAACTCTCATTTGGAGAAAGCGAATAACGACTGAAACTTGACTAAGATTCAGCCTTCTTATTTAACACCGGTTTTGGTTCTTGAGCCTAATACTTGTGGAATATTGAAAATAATTCTTACTCTAACCGCTTGTAATTTAACAGAAAAATCTGTTGGGGGTATTTTAAAGATATCTCGATTTATGTTAAGTAGGAGCTTTTTCATTCATCTGCGCTTTATTGTAACTGTTTTCAAACATAAACAAAGAAATAATACAATGATTGCTTCACTCAGTCGCAGGAGTGCTCAATGCAAAAACATGCAGAGCGAAAATATAAATTTAAGATAGAAAATGTAACACAGTTACTCGAGTTTCACACACTAAGCGATCATCAGACTGGACCATTGGAGATTGTGGAGTTATAATTTAAGGAGGGCGCTTGGAGCGATCTTGCTTCTGATTGGCTGCGTAGAATTTATTTTCATGTAAATAACTCAGATCGTTTATTGAGGAGGGTAGATTTGTCAGCAGATAGGATGCAGAGCTTCTCAGATGAGCACAAATTGCAGCGCGAGGGATGTCCGTGATATGGATTTGCTCGTTTGATAATGGACCATTTGATCGTGTAACTGCATGGTGCCATTATCCTTCTGGTCCCAGATGTGTCTGGAGAGAACAGTGTCATGTGAATGTTTGCGGTAGTTGAAAGAAAGCTTGTGGTTGTTATATCACGTTTTGAAAGTATGCTCTGTCATTCCTATATAAATCTTCTTATCGCCGGATGTGGTGGTGACATCTGCCCTGTAAACGATACCGCTTGCAAGACACGTGCCATCGAGAGGGCAAAGGTCTTTCTTCCTGCAGTTGCATTTGTCAGGCTCATTGTTGTTGTTCCTCAGTATCTTTGCGTTGTGGCGCTTGATGATGTTTGCCATGTTACTCGTGCAGCTATAGCTGACTTTCAAATTGTTCCTGTTGAATA
>NW_028145713.1:1182500-1192500 GCF_977016875.1 Pavona decussata
GAGAGTATTCTTTGTATGGGAATTTAGCTTCCCCCAATTATTCTCCGGTCATGCGCTTTTTATAACTTTTGTAATTTAATTTTTTTTTTTTTTATTGTACATATACTAGCATGGCAAAGCATTATTAAACATTAAACAATAAACATTAAACATATAGAAAACCAGATAGCAACCCGCTCTACATTAACGCGAAATCCAACCACCCTCCTTCCATCATCAAACACCTTCCAGCTTCCATAAGCACCAGAATCTCAAGCTTATCATGCGACCCTGATGAATTCAACAAAGCCTCGCAGACCTACAATGATGCTCTCAAAACCAGCAGCTACCATGAGAATCTTCGATATGTAAATATCAAAAAACCAGAATAATAACAGAAACAAGAACAGACCAAGCAATATCATTTTGTTTAAGCCACCTTACAGTGAAAATGTCCAGACGAATGTTGCAAAAGCGTTCCTCTCTTTCATCGATAAACATTTCCCTAAAGCACACATCCTCCACAAGTTATTCAACAGGAACAATGTGAAAGTCAGCTATAGCTGCACGAGTAACATGGCAAACATCATCAAGTGCCACAACACAAAGATACCGAGGAACAACAACAATGAGCCTGACAAATGCAACTGCAGGAAGAAAGACCTTTGTCCTCTCGATGGCACAGGTCTTGCAAGCGGTATCGTTTACAGGGCAGACATCACCACCACATCTGGGATAAGAAGATTTATATAAGAATGACAGAGCATACTTTCAAAACGCGATATAACAACCACAAGCTTTCTTTCAGCCACCGCAACCATTCACATGACACTATTCTCTCCAAATACATCTGGGACCAGAAGGATAATGGCACTATGCAGTTACACGATCAAACGGTCCATTATCAACGAGCAAATCCATATCACGGACATCCCTCGCGCTGCAATTTGTGCTCATCTGAGAAGCTCTGCATCCTATCTGCTGACAAATCTACCCTCCTCAATAAACGATCTGAGTTAATTACAAAATGCAGACATGAAAATAAATTCTACGCAGTTAATCAGAGGCAAGATCGCTCCAACCGCCCTCCTTAAATTATAACTCTACAATCTCCAACGGTACAGTCTGATGATCGCTTAGTGCGTGAAACTCAAGTAACTGTGTTACATTTTCTATCTTAAATTTTTATGTTTTCAAACATAAATATCTTAATATCGGAGACACCTATGAAGCTCAATATACATTTAGAATGTTTTGCTATGAGGAATGACCTTTTAACAGAAAAGACAAAAGTGTCAAGTTTTATTTTGCTGGAGATATTGGTGAAAAATGTGGCAATAACAAAATCACCCCATAAAAATTGATTCATTATTTACTTGAAAGCGCTCATACAGATTTTTTTCTAATTTCGCCTGCAAGTTGTCTAGATTGAGTCGTTTAAATCCATAAAGTTTCGTCATAAAGTGTCTGACTAGATTTCGAAATAATCGACAGTGTTTAAAATGAGAAGCAATGCATTTCCGTTGCTATGGTAATATTTGTTGCTTGAAAACCGATGAGAAAATTAACCTTGATCATAATTTTATGTTGAAATGATGATGTAGTACGAAGGAGATCAAAGTTTATATTGTGTGCGAGATTATAATTTCAAAACTTCCACCCTTAGTCGAGAAAACTGCTGCAAGCCTCTTTAAAGGCAATGATGTAAACCTTGACTCAGAATTCTAAAGTGTTCTGGAATGTTCCATACCGTGTCCTACAATGCTCAATAAAATGTTCTGGAACATTCTGGGAAATATAGACAATTTTTGTAACAGTAATGTTGGAACAGTGTTTGAGTGTTCTGGGTAGAGAGTTCCAAAATAATGCCCAGTATCAAAAGGTAAGCTGACCTGAGAGGCAGATTTGAATACAGGGATGGAAATGTCCTTGGTGTGAACTGTCGAGCACGTGGACAGACTATTGGAGAGACAGCCTGGGGCTTGGCCCTTTACACACTTGAAGCCCAAAATACTGTCTTTGTATTTTAGCATAAGTCTTACTGGTAGCCAAGTGAACTTCTTTACAATAGGACATTGTTTAAATTTCTCGTACCAGTTATAATTCCTGCTGCAAAGTTTTGCACACTTTAAACCTTCAAGATGTTCTTCACGGAAGTGTTTCAACAGACTGAGGAGCAGTAATTTGTCGTGGAGCCCTTAATGTGTTAAGTCAATGGAAGCTGAAATTGAGCAGATTAGGACAATTGCACTTACTATATCTACTTCTTGAAGATTGATGATGACCTGCAGGATATCGCTACCTTACTGATACCTTACAGGTAGACAATAATCGTATACGCGTAGAGAACCTGCTTTATAGATACCAAAACAAGTGTTCTTCATCATCATCTCATCATTCATTTTAAATGGTGCTAAATCTTAATTTTTATACCTTAAAAGGTATCACAGGTTTCTCTATCCATTTCACAGAAAGAATTATCCCCTAGCCAGGGACAGCAGTCTAGAGCATCCTCATCATAAGAAAGCAGAGTTAGGGATAAAATGCAGACCAACTCTAATAAACATTAAAAAAAGAACCTTACTTTGCTTCAAGTGTCAACGCAATAAGACCTGAGGCCATCGCTGCAGCTGCTGATGTTCCTCCAAAATTATCAACACATCCTGGCTGCTTATCGGCGGTTATCTGAACAATGTGAGAAAAAATATGCAAAATTTTAATCAATAACTACTAAGTGATAATAAAAATAAGATGGGCAACATTTCAATGACCCCATAATGCCATGGTCAAGTTCACATGTCAAGGGTTGCTAAAAGCTCAGGCATGTTAACTAGTGAGAATATTTTCTTAATACTAAGTATAAATAATTTTGTGCAGATTAAGTCAGACTGGGTGTTAAAGTGTCGGCTTAAGTTGACAAATAAAAAAGACTTTTCATACATCACCAACTATTAATCGTATGCTTATTAAAGAGATGCATGCCGATTGAAGATCTTCTGTGTTCTTCAGTGCATTGGTGTAGGTTACAGCACATGTAAATGACAAAACCTGCATCATACAGGTCACGTTGAAATTTATAGACGCGTTACTGATTGAAAATCGGTGGTGTTGAGTGAGTGAGTGAGTAAGTGAGTGTAACAATAGAATACGAATGAACTCTACCGATTTTGACCTGATATTCCCCAATCTTCGTTTTCGTTCCCTTGGGAATATCTTTGGTCGCTTAACACTTGTCAACGATTGTTTCGAATGGCTTTGAATGGCTCGGAATTAGTATGTGTCATACGATCACTACGAAAAAGGTCCGATTTTCGCCATGCGCTTAAATTCGATTGATTCCGTTCTGATGAATGATGAGATTAAACCATTTTGGTTCAAGAATGAGGCACAGCTACACATTTATTGAGAACTTGTTTACAAAGAATTTGCCAGGTCTTTTTACAAGTTTACGGCTATTACATGCCAATAGAAATTGTACGACTCCATCGATGGTCATCGACCGAAGCGTGTGGTCAGCCGATTGAGCTTTGTGGAGCTGAAGATCTTTGCTGTGTGACGATCTGAAACCCTTTTCAAGAGCCCTATCTCCTTTGGGGAGCGAATAGGCTCGTTCAAAAGAGCCAAAATTCCTTCGGGGAGCGAAAAATTTCTTTCGAGAGAGGCCAACATAGCCGTCGGGGAGCGAATAATAAACTGACTGGTTAATATAAAATATGGATTGCGGACTACGGACTGTGTATAAAATATGGACTGAGGTACAAAAGGTGAACTATGGACCATGGACTGGGTATAAAAAACCCCAGAATAAGGATTTAATTGACCATGTTGAATTATTTACCTGAATGAATGCATTTGTGACAGCTGTGCCGGGTCCTGAATCCTGTTTTAGGACATTTTCAAACATTTTGGTACTGTTCGTTGGGTCATTCAAACATAGTTGACAATTAAAGTAAACAATACTGTCAACATTATTATACTTGACATGTAGTGTATGTTAACCCTTCACGGTAAAATTGTTAATGTCAATAAAATGATATTTTTGGTCCATGCTCTTTTTTCTCATATTTAAGTTAAAACTAAAGTTTCTCTGAGACAATTCATTGTGAACTGTGGCGATTTATTTAGCATTTGTGCTGAAATCCATTGTAAGTCATCTGTGGCTGTTTATTTAGTCGCTTGCATTTGAGTATTATTTGTTTCACTGCAATAGTCTAAATAATAAGAGCAATAGCCACATGCAGTCCTTGACTGCCTATTTTTATATTATTAAAAGCAAAAATATTAAGTGCTAATTCAATTTTGGAGCACCAAAAATCAATATGTTGTTTGTCTTTGACATGACGTAGTGAAATCTTGTCTTGAAATATGGCGACAAAATGGTGAAAACGTGGAAGCTTCCATAACACTTCTTTCAACTCTGTTACATTTCCCCCATTTTCTAATTTATGAAATCATCAAACCAGTAAATAATTCAATTCAATTCGTTTATTTTGCCATTAACCAAAAAAATACAACATAAATACATAAAAGACGACACACAATATTCTTACTATTACAATATTCCTACTTAACTATTTACAATATTAAATGTGTTGTTTTGGAGGAATGGCTATTTCTTAATCAAGATTACATTGGAGATATCGGCCTTTCAATTTCTAATAAATTGAAGCCTGTCAAAATGCGAAAAATGTACCCTCAGAACTCTTAGGGGATCATTGCTCAAACTACGCCTTCTCGGTATTTTGCAAAGTAAAATAATTGAAACTTAAAATCAACCTTTTCTTAGTTAGGACCCATAAAGAAGTTAACATGCCAAATATGATATAGTGGGCGCTACTTTTAAATATAGTTTAGATTTTACACACTATCGTTCTTACATGCCTTTTGACATTTGAACTTGATATTGGCATCAAGAGAGCGTGAGAAACGCTGCTATTCATAATTACCGCTTATTTTCACTTTGAGACATCCAAAGGCAAGGAAATTAAAGTTAGTACCGCAATTACACCAGGCAGGCTGTATAATTAAGTGATCACTCTTTGGCTATGAGAGCGTGCAGATGAATATTCTTCATACGTGGCTACGCTCTTGAATTAGTATGCTGTTAATACCATTCAATAAAAACCTAAGCCGGCCTTCCGTTGCAAAACGTAATGTATCTGATGGATTGAATTCAACAATTGATGAGTACACATGTCAAGGTTTGCCTCCATGATCATGTCTCCATCCTCAATAACAAATGATGTCATGGTCTTGTGGGTTTATCATGGAAATATAATCCAGAATGCCATAAACAACCATTTGGCCTATGGTTGAGCAATGCAATTCAAAGTAAAGAAATTGTGGCCGTGTGCTGTTCCATCAGTGAAACATGACAAGTGTATAAACATAGGCTGTGGTTGTGTCTGTCGCAGCAAACAGTTTGTTGTTTGCCCATTGATTGAACTGTTGTTGCATTTGCAATTAATTGAGCAATTCGAAGCTCTGGGAAAAATTCCACAGCCAGCGTGCAATACCCAATTGGAAGCTGAGTTCAGATTGAAAGCAATCCATAGGCGGTAATTATTGGAACCAACGTGTTTCATGAGTGTTTATTTGATATGGGGACATGCCAAACTTGACAATCCCAGTGATAGTGACATAATTCCCACTCAAAGACTCATCCACGTCTTCCATCAAGTAATGGAAGGTTGACCAGAAGGTGATAAACATGATTCATTCACATATTTTTTGTGTGGGGTTGTAATTTGGATAAAAAGGTTTGAATTTGATTCATTCACCTGTGTGTTGAAAACCCCTACACTGACAGCAGCACCGCAGGTTCAAAATTTTGTGGTTTGCCATGTCGATAGCACCTGTCATGAACATATAATTTGATTCAAGTTTAATGACTTATCAATGACGATTCTTCCAAAAGATTTTATCCTTTAGTTTTGCTCTCTTTTGTTTTGACTTACACTTTTCTTTACCACCATTAGTTTAAAATAAGCTCTTTAGAACATTTAATTATCAACATGAAAACCTCCGTTAATTTTTAATCGTGGATTAAGCGTTAATCACCTTTTACCCCTGTGACCTTCTCAAACCCACTTGCTGCAGTAGCCTATCGTTCCTGACAGTCCTTGCGCACCCTGAGCCTCTTTTAAACCAATTTGTTTGTGGTTCCATTTGGGTCCTTGCAGCCTTGTGAGCCTGGGGGTCCTCTTTCACCTTCTAAAGTCAACAAAGTTTCACCCAGTAAGCTGTTGATGTAGCCTGTTATATACATTTGTCAACATTTTTTCATTAATTTTTGTGGTTTATCGTAGAAAAAAAAGAACTTTTTGTCAGTTGTGCCGTCAAGCAGTTGATTGTCCACGCCCAGCTTGTCAGTGATCCACTTGTTTTCATGTCGGAGGAATCAGAAAATGCAGCAGAGACTGCGGTTGTTGCGGATGTTTTGGGGCACCTTGTAGAGGGTTTATGTGAGACAAACCACCCTGCAGTTCCTGTGCCGGCCGTCAATGAAACAATTGAAGATGCTGTTTTGGTTGCTCTCACAGATCTACTCATCAAAGACGACAATCTTTTGGTCATCAACTGGGAGCTCTTTGAGTGTCGTGATTTCATCCCCCAGCGCCTTGATGTCTTCTTAGCCCACTACAGGGTTGACATCGGTGGCAAAGTCCTGTTGCAGAGCCAGGTATTTTTTTGGGGAAGGTTTTTTGGAAAAGAGGTACACCTTGTGAAACATCAGCAGCTTGTAGCGCACATGCAGCAGAATTTTTCTTTTGATGAGTTGCAGGGCCCGCAAATCAGCATGTGAAAGACATCCCTCAACTCCTCGGCTGCAAATGCCAGTTAAAACTTGGCTCAATAAATGAGTCTGATAATGCTCAAAACAGCGGCGTGGTGAAGGGCAATTCCTATAAAATGGCCAAACATGGCTCCAATCAGGAGTCTGATAGTGCTTGATTTACACTTCAGATCGTGCAATGAAAAATTTCACGAATTTGCATATTGCTGTAAATTATTCAGTATCACCTCAAATTCATGAGGCGGGAAAGTCAGGTCAGGTGACAAGAATTTCAAATAACAGTTAGACTAATAATGATAACACATCACGGTTGAAATCGAGAAGCGAGTGGAAGTTCAAAACAATTAAAAGGAGTTTCAAGGATTAATGAACACAAATTTTGATTACAATTTACAATTTACGGCTGACTGGCTTCCCGATCACTTGAAGCTACAAATCTAGTGCAAATAAAATCTGGAATCCTACAAATTTCCGGCTAATCTTAAAATAAAGTAGCCACTTAAAGGGTATGTAAACCCCGAAACACATGTTTATCTCATTTAATGTAAAAAGTGGTGCTAAAAACAGTTTTGCGACTTATTCTTGCCAATTCGACGACATTTACTGTGGGAAGTTCACTTCCGTTTAAAACGATGGCGAGCGCTTGTGATGTCAGCGGTTGAACACAAACATTGCGCAATTGAAAACACCACTGTTATTATCATGGCAGTGAGAGAAAATTGTAGCAGTTCGAAGGATATTTTAACCCATGAAAACAGCTCGAATGAATGTAATTTGCACGACAGTGATGTTGGTGAAATGTCAGAAACTGGCATGGATGTTGGAGCTCGTCCATTTCACTTTGAGCCACACAGAGTTTGGCGTGATATGCAGCCTGAATCAAACAAAGAAAACAGCGAAAGCGAGATGAATCCTCTTGGAAACACAGACTGGTAATTGTTTTGATTTGTGGTTCATTCGCATTATTTTATATGATTGCTTCGCCTTTGAAAGACAGAAATTGAGTTTTTTAACTGAAAGTTACCATGAATCTTGGTTATTAATGCTGTTTTTCTTGTTATAATAATTAAGGTGCGAACCAACGACCCCCGAGAGCACTTGCTGTGTAGATATCGGCCACATTTAATGGAAGGTAGAGGCCAGAAACCAGCAGTGCAAATGCACTGTATAACCAAGCATCCAGGATTTTGGTCCAATTGCCCTGATGTCTGGGTTCTTAAAACTGCGTATTACACATTCCGACAACACTATGGCACAGACAATCGTACAGGACATGACTATGTTTACTTTGTACACTTATCACATTACCTTTCTCTGTGAACAGCATACTGTAAATTACAAAGTTAATAGGAAATCGCACAGTTATCAGTTATTCCTTTTGTCTCTCGTAGGAAATTTCGTTACATTGCCTACAGACAACTCGTTGGTTGGTGTTGGGGCTATCTCGGCAGAAATGTGAGGGTTGCGCTCCTGTCCTGTGCGGTCAACAAAATATGGAGTACATTTCTAACGGATTTTGGTTCTTTGTACACGGAGTTAAAGCCACCAAACATACGAAAAAGACAAAAAAAAAATTTTTTTATTCATAGCAGATTGCCCTGATTTTGCCGTTTTTGAGTTTGATTCCAACTTTCACGTTTCTTCGGTGTGTTGACACATTAAAGAGATGCATTTAAAAAAAAAAATAATGTCTTCCACTCTCTTGGCGTTATTTCCGAAACGATTGTGAATTTTGATATAGCTCTGCTCTCTCCTTACCTCTTACTAGATTTCCCAGCCGTCTGCTCTGTTTCCTCGCTTTCCATTGTTCGCTTATGCATTTCTGGCAAGGCTTTCTGCTGTGGTGTTTGTTGAATTGTCGGTATAGCACTGGGAATTAAATCCGTCTACTTTTTAAAACCCATTACTCATATTATATATACACCCTTGAAGCAAATGAGCGCCACAAATTACTAAATGTTTTGTCGGCTCTACAAAAACAAACTTGGACAAATTTAATCCATTGTCGCCTTAACTGAAACTAACCTGTGGAATATCCTGTTTTGTTTGAATGCTACAAAACTGGACGAGACAGCGCTTTACCAAATTAGAATAAGAGAATAAATGAATATTTGCTGGAATTTATGTAGACACGTGCGTATTACAAAAGGTCGGGAAGGGAGAATGTTCACCTCCTGTCGGCAGAGATCCACTTGTGACGTCACGGAAAAGATGGCGTAATCAAAATGGCAGGCGCTTCGAATTTCCAGCGGCCTTTTTCAACTGAAAACGCCCTCGCTTTAAAAAAAGAGTTACAGATTCAGCATACTGAAAATGTGTACTTTATGACTGTGTGACCAGAAAAATTCGCATTTTGGAGGTTTACACGCCCTTTAACGCATAGGAACAAAACGGTGTTCAAGGAGCGATGTGGATGTGGGCGTAGCCTAAAGAGGCAAATACAAAAATTGGAGCACTCTAAACAAAAAAAAAATAACACTGAAAACAAAAATAAATAAAATAAATAGAAAAACCTCTCAAGAGGGACAGGCGGGTTACAAGAATGTAAGTCCCTCTTGAGAGGTTCCGGTGGCCACCACTTTTGCTCTTTTTTTTTCTTTTAAAGGAAAAACATTCTTCGAAGATAATGATTGTTACTTTCCAAAAAACAAAGTGGCAAAAAAATGAGACATCAGTTGTGAGGTCATTGAAGCCATGAAAGATGTGGTTAATAATAATGATGAATTTTTGACAACAAAGGAGTATTTTTACGAACACCTTTCCGCAAAAATACTTTTATTTTCCGGGCTTTCTGTCACAGATGTTTCAGCTCTTTCACTAGTATTCTACTGGGTGAACAATCGAGTCAAAACACACACCCATGAAATCCAACCCAATTATTATTTTCCTAAAATTAAAAACTTCGCTTGACAAGATCTCAATAATATTCAATTACTTTTCAATTATTTTTACTGGAACACCATTTTCCTTTAATTTGGTAGACTTGTATGTACAGTTACCTGCATAATTTTCCCTCACCCATCACTACGATCATCAACCACAAATTACAACAGATTTTGCTGATGATGCAAAATCGCAAACACTGAACATGTCAAACGTGCTGAAATACACAACTATATAAAAACCCCGTATTTAGACATTTACTTTTCCAAGCAAAATTAAAACAATCAGAAAATTCACTATATTTACCACAAGATGTACGAAAGTAGAGGAATTGCTTTCCAT
>NW_028145713.1:1197500-1272500 GCF_977016875.1 Pavona decussata
GGCCTCTCTACTGCTTACTGTATAAACTTAGAATAAATTTAGTACTGGCTAATTTTAATACTGATGTGAGAGCCATTGCCATTATCATTTCATCCATAAGATACATGAGAGCAACACCAGATCGTGTTTGTTTATATCTTTGGTGATTTTTCAAATTAGCAAATTATGCAAATATGCATGATCAGGTACGAAATGTGTTTAGATGTTTTTATTTTTGACTTGTGCATAGAAGTTTAGAATTTGTTACTGCCACTTCCAGCGGATTAGTAAAGTTAGTTTTCACGTACGTGGTCGATAGATACACAAGCGGTAATGAACTTGAATCCAACATGACGACTCGAGCAGCCGTTTAGCGGAAAACATCTGCCAAATTTTGAAAATCCAGCCAGTTTTGGCGAACAACACAGACTCGTTTTGGTTATCGGCATGTTTAGATGGAGGGATACAGATGTCCAGTTCGTCGCAGGCTTCAGTTTATAATGGTTTCGATCTTTGTACTGTGTATTTGGTACAAGGATTTTGAATTTTGAGGTAAGTTTCGTATAATCTTTCGATTGCGGCAACCAAACTTGATTATTTCCGTTATTATCGTTAATCTTACTAATTTCTGGCGTTTTACAAGATATATAGTTAGCGTTTAGCTTATTTTTATTGATAAATCGATTCCCTCTTCGATTTTACAAACGATAGTTCTTCTCTCTCTCGACCGTTACCGACGTCATCCACCATTATACTGATCCGTTTGGAAGCCAACAAAAGCGCTTCAAAGGGGGCGTGTCCTTCTCTTTTATAGGATCACTCCGTGTTTAAGTTTAGTTACTGTAGTTGATGTTTAAACTTATAGTGGAGCTCTGCACAGAGCCCATAGCTAAGAGAATTTGGTAACCCGTGAATGCGCGAAATTTTGGTTTGGTTATGAAGTCACTGCCCGACCGTCTGAACGTCTGTCCGTACGTAAGTCCGCCCCTCCATGTAAGCCATTGTGAAATGCCACACTCAAGTTAACCCTGCTTTGGCGGGAAGTTGGATGGCCAGAATATGTTGACAGACATGGAAAAAAGAGAAAGAGAGAGAGAGAGAGAGAAAATGAAAACGCAAATAAGCAAATAAGCAAATAAGCAAAGTTCAATGTAAAAGACAGCGACTGATGAATGCCAGCCAAAAAGACAGAGTATTTTGCCGTTTCAGTCACTTTGGTGCACCTTGTGGAAGCGAAGATAGTACGTTACTTTTCTCATTTTTAATTCTCTGTTTGTGAGTGGTCGGTATCCTGAAAATCCTACAATCTGACTAAGTGCGGGAGTGACCTTCACAGCAAAAACATGCAGGATTTCTTGAAGTGAAGGTAACATTCTTTAGCTAGTGCTTTAACTGCTGCTTTTTAAGAGAATCTTGGTACCATCACAGCAGCTAAATGTGGACAGTGGTATCCTTTTATGTAAACGTATTTACCACAATGTCTTAATAGCAGCAAGGAGATTGAAGGATAATTCATACAGCAAATTTGAATTTTGTTTTCCAATAGTTGAATGTTATGACACTAATTGTTTGTCTTTTCGCACTAAAGAATGTTACCTTCATGGACTGAAATGGTTGTGTAAAGATGCAGTAGCTTGTTAGTGCTCGGAGTTATGCAAATCACATTAATGAATTTATTTTCTAGAAAAATGATTATCGAATAATGCAATTGGTTGTCTATTTGCATTCATGAGTTTTCTTTTTGCTTAAATAAACATACGTTCCCTGAAAATGAATGTGAAAAGAAGCCATTAATTGTCTGTTGACGCTGTTGAATATTAATACATATGCAAATGTCATTCTTGAAGGTTTCTTCCGTGCAAATGAAGTCTATTTTGGTCTTAATGAAAGTATAATCACCTTAATGAAATAACTATTGACACAAATGAATGAATATTTTCTGCAAAATTAATAAACAGCAAAAGATGTAATTTAACCAAATTGCGAGATCTATAGAAATGTCACTCCCTTGATTTATAATCAAAAAATGAATACCTGCTCTATTCCACGTTTTATGGCTTTACTAGCCAGTCGTCCTGGACCTTTAATTTCCCAACCAACATCTCCGGGTCCCCAACTGTTTGAGAAAATGTCAATCATTCCTAATTTGTGATGGAAGGCACCTGCCTCTGCAGCATCAGTTGACTTGACTTTGTCATCAAAAATCCGAATACCTGAGCCAAAAGGAAAAACTGTCACGTTACCATAAACACTGCAGATGTATATGAACCATAATTGAGGTTGCAAATGAAACACTCATTTAATATGTCACACTTGCAGGGATTGAATCCATTCTTGTTTTGGTGCACTTCTGCAAAGGACTACGCTTTAGACTGTGGCCTCAGTACCAGGCTTAAGAATCAGCAGTGGCCTACCAGACCACAGACCAACATAACAAACTCCAGATACAGTACCGCCTGAATCCATATGCACATTGGCACGCGTGAACTGCAAGGGCAGAACGCGTGAAAGGCCCATGCGGTTCATGAGATGAAACCGTGCTGTTCACGAGACGAAACTGCGCAGTTCACGAGATGAAACCTAAGTTGAAAAAAGAGCAAACAAAGGCAATTAAGAGCATGAAGACGCGGCCATTGAAGAACGCATGATTCCCTGAAACGCACAAACGCACCCTGAAAGACACACTATTGAGGCAGACATTTCCTTCATAAGCTTTAAATTTTAGTAAAATACCAGCATAAATTGTGATTTCGAGTTTTTATTGTCATTTTTGCTTTTATAAATTGGAAATAGTTTGTAAATAGTTCCTGAAAAACCTCACGAGGATGTTACTATTAAAGTTATTTATTTATTTTATTTATTTCCCTAGGCTTCGTCTCGGTTTCCTCTTGTGCTTTCTTTGTTCCTCGTGAGGTGGACGCAAGGGCAAAACGCATGCACTACCCTCACGTCCACCTCGTGAAACCCGCAGCCGTTGTACATATGGACTCAGGTGGTACTGTATAAACTGGGTTACCTGCAATTTTGGCATTGTAAGCCAATCCCACACCACACAAGGAGTTATTAGCGGCACCAGCTATAACACCAGCACATTTATTGCCATGTCTACAAAGAAAACATTAAGGTAAGACATTTAGTTAATCACACAGAGTTAAGAAAACCGATTGCAAATTTTCACAAGCTTAAATTATGAAGAAAAGGTATGGCAAATAGTAAAACATTGTTAGTTCTTAACACAACAAAAATTGGAAGTCTTAACAAAGTGCCATGTTGGTCATACATAAACGAAACATTTGGTGCAAGGCCCTTGGAAAACTACTGTAAAGACTGGCAGATAATCCGCACCTTTTTACCCGAAAATTTCGCTCAAATCAGGGGTGTGGCTTATCTCCAAGAATATCTGGAAAAAGTAACCTAATATTCACGACTCACCCCTTGAAAGACAAACGTGAACTCTATCTTACCAATGTACATTGTATATTTGGCTGCTTGTTGAGAGCCTGACAAGAAACATACAACTATGAAACTACAAAACGTTTTGCTATTCATTTGCTTTACCCCTGAGAAATATTGTGCTAGTGTGCTAGGGTAACATTCACATTCGACTCATACCTTACCTTCAAAGCTCGCATTAACAACATCTAGAACTTCAGGGTTGTAGCTAAGAAATTTGTCTGCCGGTTAGCTTAGAAATTGAGCCGGCTAAAGAATCCGCAAAGTGCCTTCTGCCATCGGCGTAGCAGACGAAGGGGGTCGCCCCTCCCATTAGGGGGTCTGGGGGGCCTCCCCAGGAAATTTTGAAAATTTTAATTCAATTTGGTGCACTCTGGTGAAATCTAGGGGCTCTTTTATGCAAAAAGAAACAACCATTAAAGAGAAGGTCAGCTGTGGTGCCCCAGTTTGAAACGTGTGGTACAGAGATCACCCTAAATTTATTCAAAATTTTCTCCCTCGCTTTGACGTTTTTATATTTCCTTCGTGTGGTTTTCGTTGTTTGGCGTTCCTTGAACTTTCTACCAGGTCTGTTCACTGTGCCCCTAAGGAGAATGACAGACCTGGCTTCTGAGCAGACAGTGCTTTGTTTTACTTCAGTTCGTCAATCTATGCTGTTTTTTTAATTCTCTTTTTGGTGTGCTTACTAGAAGCATAGGTCTTTATTTAAACACGGTAAAATCCATCAGGAGTATAAAAATTAGAAATAACCTAACTCTCCTGAACAAAATTCAAAACCTAACTACAACTAATCTAATCTATAAACTAAAACCCGTTTTTCATGAATGCCGTGTATACTCTAACATTAAAAATGAAAATATGTGCGTAAGATTTTCAACATTTACTTAACATTAAAGTAATGAGAACGAAAGCTACATCAAGCTACATCGCTTTCCATTTGTTCCGAAAAGATAAGTGCTTTTAAGTTTGCACTAGAATATCAGAAAATCGTTTCTTATAAACGCTTAGAACTGCAAACAAAAGAGCTGTCCACTTGGTCGTTCGGCTGTTCATCCAGTTTCGCGGGTTCGTTCACTCGGTTTCTCGTTCTTTTTCGCTGGCGTGCACTCGGCGGACCGTTTACGTTTCTGGTTTTTGGTTTGTTCAGTTGTTCCTCCGTTTGCCCAGTTCTTCTTGCTATTCATGAGCATAAACATGTTATAAGCAATAAAATTTAACCAATTAAAAGCTGTATTAAAACATTACGAAAAAGTTCCTTCATGCTTCTTTTCTCTGTCATGCTACAGAGAAAGACTTCTTGTTGCTGATGTAAACCGCATTTGAACATATAAAATAGAAAATGCGGTATATAAATGCATTACCATTACCATTCTTTCTCCGATCTGACATAAATACAGGTCTGGTAACAAACTCGTTCCCAATCTTTCGCAACGCCTTGAATGCGGGGGTTACCAAGCTTCGTGTTGACAAGATGGCGGACGCAGAAATCGGAAAAAGGACACGGTAAACAAGTTCTCAAAACAAGACTTTATTTCAATTACTTTATGGCATCGATACTCAAGGTAGTCAGGAGTTTATTCAACCTTTTCACCTAAAATATATTATTCTAAATCGAACAATTGCTTGTGGGTAACTAAAGAACTGTTCATTGCCCTTTTAACCGAGTGTGTCCAGTGTTTGTCACCCAAAATTCAGCCGGCGATGACCTCTTTCCCAGCCGGCGAATTTCGCCGGCAGCCGGCGCTTAGCGACAACCCTGGAACTTATTTGCAGTAACAACCTCTGCTAGTAAAAGGTAATTATTTGCTGTCCGATTATTGTGTGAGTGACCCCATAACACAAATATTTGAATTTCGGATTTGGAATGACTTACGAACTGCTTTGATTCAGACATCAAACTCACAAGCCAAATCTAATGCCTATAAATTGCGGTAATGTATTTCAGCGCTAATAATTGGCTAATAATTGGTGATATTATGTTTATGATTGTCTAAAGCGGTTGAAAGCTGGACAGTCTTTCAAATGCAGTTGTTGGGATTAAATTTAAGCAACTTGTGATCCATCCACACCAAAGAAACATGCACAGGTTCCATCGAACTGAAGACAGAGACATTCTAACTGAAGCTCAAAGCCGATATAAACGGGGAACAAAATAGAGACACAAGCAACTTCTAATATATATGGATTCACAATTATCAAAATACTGGAATGTCCATGCAGCCATAGTCCAGTTTTGAATGACATTTACTATAAACTCTACTTACCTTGAAACTTTACATTAAAAACAAATCATCAACACTAAGTCACACCTTACAAAGTTGTCACCAAAAAAAAATTACAGACACTTACCCTGACACTGGTTTCCCGTTTGGAACAGGTGTTGTATCATTTTCCAAATAGTCATAACTTGCTTGGGAATCCTAAGGAAGCAAAAACAAACAACACTTCTAAGAATTATGTTACTACTAAGCATGCCACAAATATGCATGGAAATTATTTGCTGATTCAAATAAGTCCCACTGGTAACTGAAGTTGCTAAGAAATAATTTTGCTGAATGTCAGCAAAAATGAAACAGCAGTTCTTTTTAAATGGAGTATGTAATTGACAAATTTCAGGATTTTGGAATGCTGTGCTAAAATGCTCTGAAATATACCATGGTCACCTCGATTCAGGAAGAAAGGCTGTGCACAGAACAAGCCTCATACATGTATGCATGAAATACTGCAATAGAGCACCAAAATCAAAAAATGCGACTTTGCAGTCCAGAAAAGCTGTACCTTATATTGCACTGCAGGCAGATGTGTCACAGAATTTTCCAATTGAAGAAATGCTGCAATATAGTATTTGCCAACATGACAGCAACAAGATATTCGTCAGATATTTTGCAAATGTTTTACGGGTCAATGACAGAGGAGGAAAACACAAACCGACCTCGACCATAACCACCCGATGTGGTTGGTGTTTATAACAGGTTTGCATTAGCCTGAAATAATTTTCAGGAATGGCTTCGTCTGTGGAAAATGGATGTACCAGGAGATAATGAATATGTCACAGGTCAAATTTCAATTCAGGTTAAAGAATTTTTAACCTAGGTTATTTTTTTTAACTAGGTTAAATCTTTTTTACCTAGGGTTTTTGCATAAGGATACTGTTTCAGTTAGTTTTAAGTAACATTAAGGTTAGGGCTACTAGATGTATTTCAGTGATTAGGGTTAAGCGCTTATTTCAAATGGTTAGCTTTCATGGAAGGTTAGGGCTACTAGATGTATTTCAGTGATTAGGGTTAAGCCCTTAGTTTAGTGATTAGGGTTAAGCGCTTATTTCAAATGGGTACCTTTTTGGCGACAATCATAGATATATTGCTTAGCTAAAATTACAAGATGATTTAATAAAAGAAAATCGTCCTTTCTCTGCCAGATTCCCAAAAGAATATCAGTATTAGAAAGTTCCTCTAAGCCTATATTTATTTTTTTGCACTAACAAATAAAGTCCAGCCAGAAACTCGTAGCATAGGAGCACGTAATGAATAAATGTTTGAGGGATACGTTCTCACGTTCACAGAATGTACATAAAGGCGAAGTTATTAGACCTATTTTACAGAGGAATGAATTCGTTACTAAGTATCTATTTAAAATTTTACATTGGAATTCCCGCGATTTTGTATCCATGAGGACTTTAAATGGCAGTTTGTTTATTTCGCGCCACTCTAAACATTTACCTGAGTACAGATCCGTAAATTTCTATTGCGCAGTTGGGGTGCTTTCATACTTTGCTCGTATATTATTGTATTCGCTCTTGTGTTATTGTTCAAAATTTGACTGCACTCTCCCGTTGCTGCAGAATGCTCAGCGAAGATACGTAGACATTCTTCGTAAAAACGAGGTAGTTTAACAGGAAGTTTTTTAAGGTCAAATCTACAAGCCAACACTAATTTTCCACCAACTTGCTTTAAATAATGCGAAAGAATCATTTTCCAACTACTTTGTTGCGCTTCAGCAAATTTTTTGCAGCACATGATTCGTTGCGCCCTGATAATCGATTCTAGATGCGGTGCTCTCAAGCCGCCATTTTCCTCATCACTTATCAGGACTGAGCGTTTCACTTTATCCTTTCCTTTCCAAATAAAGTTAAATAAGATTTTGTTTACTTCTTCGATTATGTCCTTGTGTATACACACTAAGCCAGCCCTATCCATGATAACCAGGACCGCAAATGTTTTTATGATTTGTATGCGTCCAAGAACTGTTAGGTTTCTCCAATTTCAAAACTGCAACTTTTCTTTAATAGATTTTAAAATTTCTTCAAAATTAAGCTTTTTTCAAAGAACCTGATCGTACGTAAAATAAACTCCTAAGATTTTTATGGCCTTTTTAACAAATACTTATATTTGCAGGGGTTGTTTAAGTCGCCGATATTGGATTATTGTTTCCCAAAAACATTATCTCCGTCTTTTCATAGTTGATTTTTAGACCAGAGCACAAAGTGAAGCTGTTAACAGTGTCTAATAATACGTTGAGCGAGGTGTGATTTCTCAAAAAAACTGTCAAGTCGTCAGCGAATAGCTCTAACTTTATCTCTTCATTATCAACTTGTATTCCTTTAATTTCTTTGTTGACACGTATGTTAATAGCCAAAATTTCCAAACAAATAACAAATAAATATGGGGATGGTGGATCACCTTGTCTAACACCCTTACCAACTTCAAAGGGGGCTGTTGTGAAACCATTGTTCATCACTGTACTAGAAATGTTTTTGTGAAAAGTTTGTATTCAGCGAATCAAAGACGGACCAAAGTTAAAGATGGAAAGCACCTTAAACATGAAGCCACGATTAACCGAGTCAAAGGCTTTCTGGAAGTCTATAGCTACTAACATTCCGTTGATGTTGTACCTTTCTGTATAATCTAGGATGTCATCTATAGTTCTAACGGCATCGAAGATCATTCTTCCTTTAACATAAGCATTTTGATTGAAATGTATTATTTTAGGCAAAACCTTCTGCAGTCTTGTGGCAATTGCCTTAGAGCCAATCTTGGTATCAACGTTAATTAACGAAATTGGTCTCCAGTTACTTATGTGTCGTTTGTCTTTCCCTTTCTTCTCTATTAACTTAATGATTGCCTGCTTTTGAGTACTTGAGAGTTCACCATAGTCATATGAGCAATTAAGACAATTAACCAGTAGGTTTCCTAAGGAGTTCCAAAACGTTTTATAAAATTCAACAGTAAGACCATCATTACCAGGCGACTTGTTATTTTCGAACGACTGAAGGCAATCAAAACACTCCTTAACTGATAATTTCCCTTCGCAAATATTCTTCATTTCAGAGGAAAGTTTAGGGATTTCTGGTCTCAACAAAAACGGATGACTCTCGTCTAATTCTTCGTCGTTTCCGGCATATAGATCCGAATAAAATTTAAGCATTTCCATCAAAATTTTCTTTGGATTTGTGGTAAGCACGCCATCACTGGTAAACACCTTTCGAATACAGCTTTTGGTTCCTCTGTTTGATTCAAGCCCTAAAAAAAACTTGTTGCTTTTTTCACCTTGTTCATACCAATTTCCTCTTGAACGAATTATTGCACCTTTTGCCATATAATCAAAATGTGAATCATATTCCATTTTTAATTTTTCTAGATTTTCAAGGTTTGATGTAGAAGAGTTCATTCTCAGAGCTTCCTCGGCTTCTTCAATCGAAGTCTCGATTTCTACCAGCTTTTGCTTTCTTTTTTTTTGCTTTATCTTTACTATATTTTATAGTGAACTGCCTTACACGATATTTAATTAGATCCCACAGGACCCTTTTGTCAGTAACTTCATTAAATTCTGCTAGCCATTCCGGGATTTTTTCATTTATTGCGGAAACGTAGTCTTCATCCTCCATTAAACTGGAATTGATTTTCCAGAAAGAAGGGCCACGCATCTGCTCGTCTAAACTATTGAAAGATATAATTATTGCCGAATGATCAGTTCTAACAGCCGTCTTAATACCTGTCTCCTCTATCTCATCTTGACACACATCACTGATAAGCCAAAAATCTAGTCTCCTCTGAACAAGGGGCTTCTTTTGTCTCCAGGTAAAAAGCTTACTATCCAGGTTCCTGATTCTCCATATATCAATTAAATCATAATTTAAGCAGATGTTTTCTAGAATTTTAGCTGACTCTTTTTCTTCAGGCGAACCTCCAGAGCTGTCAAGATCCAGATCCCTAACAACATTAAAATCTCCACCAATTATAATTCTTTGATTTTGACCAGTTACAAGATTGTCTAATTTTTGCTGTAGCTTATCAAAGAAGGAGCATTGTTCTTGTATCTTATTAGGCGCGTACACATTCCCCATAATGTAATTGGAACCTTGTACGGTGACATCTAGCAAAATGTAACGTCCATTTTCATCAGCTTCTGTGGATTTCAATTCAAATTCTAAGCTGTTTTTAACCAGAACCAGAACACCACAGCTTCGATTAGAACCATGTGCAAAAATCATTGGCCCTTTCCACTGAGATTTCCAAATGTTTTCCACATCTTTTGTGCTATAAGTTTCTTGCAAAAATATAATATCTGCGTTTTGTTTTCCAAGCCAGATCAATAAAGCCTTTCTTTTCTCTAGAGCTCGAATACCTCGAACATTTAAGGAAAGCATTTTGAAGTTTAGGTTAGCGTTCTCGAATTTTTAGAGTCATTACGATATGAACCAAATTTTCTCCCACTGTAAAATACCTAATAGAAAGAGAGGTGTCTAGTTCGTAAAATGTAAATATAGCAGCCAACACTAGCACACATAACAAAGACTCAAAAATTATGACATTGCACATTGCTAACCTACCTAAAAAAAATAACAATGGAACACACATTGAATTTTAAACAACAGGTCGCTAGAAATATTCCTGAACGCGACCAACTTCACACAATATGACACTTACAACGACACTAATTGGTTCTAAAAACGGTCTTAAGATTGGAATCTTAGTAACGACCCTTGGGACTTCGGACTTGTACACCTGTTGAAAAAAGGATTCCTGGGAAAAACAATGGCGAGTTTCGGCATTCATCAGCTTCTAAAGTTGTTAACGAATATATTTAATTTTGTAGCAGTTGTTTATCCTTTTATGCTAATTTTTCGAGAAAAAAAAATAAAAAAGAACATTTTTAACTAACAACACAAAAGCATAAGAAATCAAAGGCTCCTGTGAGCCAACTCGTGAATGCAGATGACACATAGTAATTGAAATTTAGACGGCTACGGAAACTTCCTTCAAAGCTAAAAGAAATTATATCTTTGCCCGATTATGTAACGAAAAATAACCATTCTTGTACTATAAAAATGATTGTCAAACTATTCTCTACAGATTGAATAAGATTATTCTGATGCGCCGATTAAAAAAAAAATCACGTGTTTTTTTATTCAAAGTTCATAGAAGTACGCCATGTGCAGCTACGTCATGGAAATTCGTCTCCGATAGTCCGGGGCTACTGGATTTTGCGATTGGGCTAGTGGATTCTGACCATCACTTGCCCGATGGGCAGGTGAAGTTTTTTTGGGAATTAAAATTACAAAATTACTGTAGGGCATACTTTTTTTTTAACTTCCAGGTAGATTTTTGTGTTTCAAGCCGATCTCACAAAGGGAAATATGTTCAACAAAGTGTCGCATTACATTTCATGCCCGACATAAATGCGTGAAACTTTTCCTTTGGAGTTCAGTCCACGCAATCCTCAAGTAAAAATAATGAACTATGACAAGCTCTTGCTAAATAAGAATTATTTATCGACCCCATCCTTTTGCTTTCCCATAAATTACCAGTTGTAAATTTCGAAAATGAAACATTTTTTCCCTTTGAAACCTCTATGAAGCCTGACAAGATCTTAAAGTGTTCATTACACCAGAAATTTGCATAATTTTGTTTACGACGTCAATGATGCGTGACATGGCACGTTCCACTTTTGCGTGAAAACTGACAAATTAAATTTTTTTTTTAATTAAATTATTTCTAAATTAAATTATTTTTAATTCTTAAAAGAAACCGCACTTTGTAGAAAAAAACGAAAAAACCTGTAACTTTGCTCAGATTCAACGAAAAATCTCCATTCTTACACTAAAATGATTGTCAAATTATTCTCTACAGAATGAATGAGAGAATTCTGACGCGTCGTGAAAAAAATTTTCACGTTTTTCTTTTTCACTAATTGAGTTTACGACCCCGGACTTTCTGAAAAACTGAAAAAAACTTGTAACTTTGCTCAGATTGAACGAAAAATCTCCGTTCTTGCACTAAATGATCGTCAAATTATTCTCTACATATTGAATAAGAATTTCCTGATGCGCCGTGAACAATGAATGTTCGCGTGTTTTTTCCACTAATTGAATTTAAAACTCATTCACTGCGCACGCCCGAAAGTTAACGACAAAACCGACCAACCAACCAACCAAGTCAAGAGTCAGCTATCGCTATAACTCGTTCATTGCGCTACGCGCATTCACGAGTTAAAAAAGAAAAACTCTTACTCTAATAAAACGACTCAAAAATAGGCTTATTACATCAGTAAATGTTGTTAGGAGGGCATGTATGGTTCCTAAATATCGTCCTTCTTACTTGGTAAAAGGTACTCAGGTAAAGTGTTTGCTGCGTATCTGTTAGATTTTTACCTTTAATGAAAGCTCTTTCGATGTTAAGTTCCTTAGCTTTCTTGTAGGCAGCACGTAGTTTACCGCGTTCTTTAGCTGATTCTGCGGATACTTTGTCAATGAAAACTGTACGAAAACGTCGACTTTTCAAGAGTTCCTTTCTTTTTGTCCACACCATATCGGCGTCCATACGTGAAACAAATCGCACAAGAATTGCTTGTGGACGAGTTGCAGAACGAGCCCCTTCTTCAGATGATTCATTTGAAGCTGGTTTTGGTCTTCCTGTACGGTGTACTGCGTGAAATTTTATATCTGGGGGCACACCGAGTTCAGATAGTATATCCTTGACCTTCTTTACACATTCTGTATTATCCTCTTCCACTTCTTCGGGAACGTTGATAATTCTCAAGTTCTCTCTTCTCGAGTAATCTTCTTGTTTAACCGCCCGATCTTTAAGGATCTCGACCTCCTTCTTTAGTTGGCAATTTTCTTTAGGAGCGCCTTCCACTTGATCTTCTAAATGCTTGTTCTTCGCTTTTAGCGACTCAACCTCCTCCCACGCGGCACTCAATGATTTTATTGCTTCCTTTAATTCCTCTCTCATGGCCCCTATGTCCTCTCTCATTTGACATCGGAGGGTTTCCATTTCGCTGTTTATTTTTGTAAAGCCATTTTCTATCCTGTCTTGTATGCTCGTTAGCTTCTCGAGGATTCTCGAATCATCTTTTCCAAGCGACGAGCTGGAGCCACGAGGCCGTTTTTTATCTTTGCCTTTACTATTTGACATACTTTTCGTTAGAAATGACATCTATCGGACTCCATCAATACTTCAAAAACATTCAACATAACCAGACAACCGCATAAAGATTATAAACTCGCCATTTTTGAGAGCCTCACCGAAGGCGTCTGACCGCCATCTTACCCAGACCCAGTCCCCCGCTGTGCAGTAGTTGTTCTGTAGAGAGGTACAAGCAGTTTGTCCTTATTTCTAGTATTTCCTTCATAGATCTCTGATCTTGCCGTGAAAAAATTTCTTAAAGTGATACCGTTGAGGCTTTTGTAAGTCGTAATAGTGTCCCTGACCTCCAGCTGCATAGCAACCGGAAGCCAGCGTAGATCTTTCAAATAGGGCGTGATATGTTCGAATTTATGTGTACCAGTTACGATTCGCACAGCAAAGTTCTGAACCTTTTGCAACCTTTCGATATTTTTCTTGGTCCCACCCGCCCACACAGACGAACAGTAGAGCAGCTTACTAAACACCAAAGCACTTATGATTGTTATCAGTGTTGATCTGTCAAATAAGTGCTTGACACGATTTAATTGACACAAGCTACCTGCACATTTGTATACTAAGTCAGTGACATGTTCATCGAAACTTAGATGTGAATCCAGAACAAGCCCCAGACTTTTGGCAGAAAGGGATGGTGATATCTCTTTGCCAAGTAAGGAAACAGCAAATCCCGCTGGTACGCGAGCCAGCATCTGAGGAGTCCTGAGCAGCAACAACTTTGTCTTGTCCGGGTTAATCAAGAGACTATGCGCACAGTACCAGGCGGCAATCCTTCGTAGATCTTCGATCAAATGCACCTTAGCCACCTGTCTGTTGGACTCAAAAAGAAAAATATAACTGCGAATCATCAACATAACTCTTCAGGGAGCAAAGGTTCAGGACCCCTGAAGCACACTATGTACCACATGCACTTGCTCTTTGCAAGAGAAATGAATGCGTGGTTTATTAATTCAGTTGAAAAAACTAAATCAAAGTATTGCAAAATGAAAAAAGTAAGTTTGGGCTGAAAATAAAGTTTTCAATACAAAGAAACGGAGAAACAATACATGGGACACTGTTTTTTTGAGAAAATGTTCCTCATGTTTTTAACAGAAATGATGAAGACCAGAAAAAATGGAATTTGACAGACTTATTGAAATAATGAAGGGTGAAATTGAGGCCTGGTCAGAGTGATGCTTGCGCTGGGTTATTGAAAGAATGGAGGCAAAGCACTATTGCATTATGTGCTTAACTGGGTTTTCAAGAGAGGATTTGCTTGAGAATCACAAAAAATACTGCAAAGGAGTTAATGGCTGACCAAAAGGGATTGATATGCCTGAAGAGGGAAATGAAACGATTAATTTCAAAAAATCACCATAAACAGATGCAGGTACCATACGTAATATGTGCAGACTTTGAGGCTTTGACACAGGAGATTCATTGTGGTGATAGAAAAAAGGGATAAAGGAAAGCTACACTGAGAAGACGATATGGTGTGAGGTTTGTGGTTTTGCTTACAAAAATGTAAGGTCTGATGGTGAGGTCTTTGGGCAGAGTTTACAGAGGTGCAAACACAGCAGGTATGTTTTCAAATAGCATTGTGCAAGAGGAGGTGGCAATAAGACAAATTTGGCTACCCCACAGCCACTTGTGATGATGGAAAAAATACAACAACTCAACCAAATGTCATATTTGTAACAAAAGTTTGATAAAAGATCTTTTCTTTGACTCAATTACTGTTATGACCATGATACAGGTGATTATTGTGTCCAAAGCCACAAAAGATGTAATTACAAAGCGCTGAAAAATTGAATTTGCTGGATCAAGAAAAGAAAGATAAGAAAAAAAAACATAATTGACAAATGGATTGCAAATAATCAAGAAGCATGTTTGTTTTGCTCAGAAACGCTCATGAGTGAAAACCACAAAGACTCTGTAAAGGACCAAGGGGCCATGCGCAATAAATGTAATTTCAAATTGTGAATAACTGAACCGAAAGAAAGACAAAATACCAGTTAAATATTTCCACAACCTGAGGGACTACGACATGCATCATTTAATGCAAGCGATGTCCAATCTGGAGAAAGAGATAAAGTGCATTGCCAAAAACATGGAAAAAAATATCACATTTTCAGTTGGAGGTCTTTGTTTCATTGACAGCTTAAACTTTTGGAAGGAAGTCTTGATTCACTTGTAAGTGCAACACCCAAAGTCATTAAAAATAACAGCAGCCATGTCAAAAGGAATCGATCTGCTTTACAAAAAGAGGATATGGATTCATGGGATAGATTTAGTGAGACAAAGCTGCCAGCAAAAGATGGATTTTACAGTAAGCTTAACGACGAGCACATAACAGATGAGGAATATGCCCACACGCATAGGTTCTAGGAGGCGTTTAGTTGCAAAAACCTTGGTGATCATCATGATTTATACGTGGAAACGCATGTGGCACTGCTGGCAGATGTTTTTGAGAACTTCCTTAAGATATGTCTGACACAGTATGGGTTAGATCCAGTGCATTATAATACCTCACCAGGCTTAAGCTGGGGCACGTTTTCTAAAAAGAAAGGAGTTGAGCTGGAGCTATTGACAGACATTGAAATGCATCTATTCATTGAAAAGGGGAAGTGGGCTGGAATCTCGATAACAAATAAGAGATAAGCCAAGGCAAATAATCTGTTGCTACCAGATTATGACCCAAGCAAGCCAAAAATACCTCTTGTATCTCGACGCAAAGACCCTTTAAGGATGGGCAATGCGCAATCCACTTCTGAAGAGAGATTTCAAATGGAAATGTGCTATGCCAACAGAGGATGAAATTATGGAAATGAAAGAAAACTCAAAGACTGGCTTGAGGTAGACTTTGAGTATCCTGCAGAACTGCATCAGGAGCACAACAGCTATCTACTCGTAAGTAAAAAGTAGTAAAATCGTTTATTGAAAAAAAAAAAAAAAAAAAAAAACCTCGCAGTCAGAAGACTGAATTACGTGTATAATTTACAAAACAAACATCTATAATTAAATTAATTACAAAGGTCTATGTGCCAGAGAAGAAGAAGGTTGTTCAAAAATGTTTGATGTCAGACTATCAAAAGAGATTGATGGAAACACTGAGCTTAAACCCCCTCAGACAGCGAGAAGCTGATGCTGACACTTGAGGACAAAAATAACTATGTTGTCCATTATGAAAACATAAAGTATTATTTAAAGCAGGGCATGAAACTTTAAACATGTACATCGAGTGCTTGAGTTCGAATAAGAATGCTGGATGGAACCGTACATCCTGATGAATACAGATTTCAGAAAAAAGCCAAAAGCGACTTTGAAAAGAACTTACAACCTCATGAACAACTCAGTTTTTGGCAAAACAATGGAAAACCTGCAAAATCGTGTTGACATAAAAATAGTACACAGGAATGAGACAGACAAAAAAAGACGCTTGGTTGCCAGTCCTTTGTACTCAAGGGATGTTATGTTTTCAAACGACCTGGTTGGAATCGAAGTGCACAAAAGCAAGCTAAATTTGAACAAACCAGTCTATACCAGGATGACGATCCTTGACAAAAGCAAGATCCTGATGTATGACTCTTACTACAATGAGCTAAAAAACAATACGGCCCAAGGTGTGAGCTCATGTAGACAGACACAGACAGCCTTTTGCTGGAAATAGAAACAGATGATGTCTACAAGGAGATGGAAACAAAAAAAACCTGTATGACACAAGTGGTTGCCCTAAAGATCATCCACTTTATTCCAATGCGAACAAAAAGGTCTCAGGCAAAATAAAAGATGAGTGTGCTGGAATGCCGATGGCTGACTGTGTCTGCCTGAGACCAAAGATGCACTCAATAGTTACGGGTCACCTCGTTGTTCAGAGCTGCAACAATGCCAGATAGGCGAGCCACCCATTCAGTTGACCGCTGGCCAGCTGGCAGCCGCATTTCAACAGTGTACTGGTGGCCGAGCAGGCATTCAGCCAGAGTGCAGTTAAACCTTTCAACAATTGCCTGGTCACGGTGAATTTCAGTGCGCCTGCAGCAGATAGTCGCCTTGTGATTTGCTATTTCTTTGGTGACAGAGCCCATAAACTCGTGGCCAGGGTCAACTTGGAGCAACTGAGGCCATTTCAAAGGCCCACGATTGTAGATTTTGTGACAAGCACACCAAACCTCGGCAGCCTCTTTCGATGTCAGGGGCTCAGTTTCTTTAATTTGGCTGGCAACATCAATAACCGCCAAAGCATATTTATGAGTTTCTCGTCCCCGACCATGCCCCATGGCTTTGTGCAGCAAAAAAAGGAAGGTTAGCTCGGTGAACAGCGTTTGGCACGGACACATCAAATTTGGGTTGACGAATGTGTTTAGGAGCTTAAAAATGTATTTGCCAAACGGATTGCTTAATCAACCACTTCTTAGCAGCACCTTGAGGGACTATGGCCGCCAAGAACAAGAGCTCTGGTACCCACAAACAGAAGCTCAACTTGTTTGGGTTGGTAAAAAGAAGAAAACTTTGGCTCATGAGGCATCGAGAGCTATTCCTGTTGGTGTAACTTTTTGTAAAGCTTAAAAGCGTAATCGGTATTCCTGAGGTTTTGTGTGGCTTGCTGCTTGATTTTGTGCTGGGTTTCAATCCAGTCAAGCAGTTTTGTTCTTTCTTTTTGGTATATTTGGGCGTAAGCAGTTTGGTAAGCCTTGAGAGCCATGTTTTTTTTTCTTCGAGAGCGGCTTTTGAATCATCGCCGGAAAGACAATGCACCAGGTAATTGCCACCAATAAAGGCAGCAGTGTAAGCACCGCTTCGCAAATCATAATTGTTAAGGACAGTTTGTTGTCCTGTGCCCCCTCCATACCCCCCTTGTGTGGGTCATGTGATGTTTTTTGTGAAACCATGTGCTTTGGCCAGTTTGTGCCTTTCCTATGTAGCGTGGTTTGTTCGCTTTTTATGGCCTGATTTGGAGACACAGGCTGCAAGATGCCCAAAAATATGAGAGTTCCCTTTTTTACCACTTATTTCAGCTGGTTGTGAGTATTTCTGTATTTGTTTATGCCTGGTTTGCGAGCTGTTTCATTTTGTATTTTTTCAGCTGTACGGAAAAGACGCACATAACACGAGTTAATGAAAACAACTGAAATTTAAGTGTAGCGTTTTGTGACATTAAAAACCGTCTTCAGTGGCTATGGTTTTGTCTTGTGGTGTTTCCAACCATAATAGCAAAGCTAGCCATTGTGTTATATTAATTAGGTAAGATTTTCTGGTCTTTGAGATACTGCTTTAAAGCAATACTTCCAGCGATGGTGGCAGTAAATTTAATGTAGGTAGTTCATCACATTTGAGCTGAGGTCAGGCGTTAAGTTTTCTTTCACAGCTTTCTTTGCAATCCAGCCAATGCCAGCGGCAAGGCCAGTACCTGTGGCTATAATTGTGGCTGCATCGAGCACAGTTTTAATCAGTTTGTTGTCGGACATGTTTATATACAGCTGGTTGCAGAAATTTTGAACCCCCCAAAATATATCACTATATCCATATTTCTGACATGAGGTGTTACATTTACGTCATTGATATAAATGTGAAACCAGAAGAAGAGTCCTTTTGTTGTAATATGGTTGCAAATTTGAATATGAAAAGTAAATGCGTGAAGACCGTACGAGTATGAGGCCCAAAGAGGTCACACACTCTGGGTTTGAGCCCAGAGCTGCATCTACGTCATACCATGGGGTAAGCAAAATGAAATGCACATGATGCCCCAAGAACAGAGTGGACTGCCAGACACCTCTTTCATTGACACCGCCCCACTGGTGAGTGATTTCATTTCTGAAGATGAAAGACCAGCATTGGTTGAAAGAGCCAGGGACTTCATCAAAATAAGATTCCCAAAAGTGGACTTAGGCAAGCTACGCCCTATTGGTTTCAACAAAAAAAGTGGAAATGCATCAATTGTTTGATTTGGAGCGAAAGGAGGCAAGACTGAAATTTTCAGGGAAGATGAAAAGGGTCTTCTTAAATCCTTCACTGACAGATTCAAAGATTTCCTTCCCCTTACAGATTCAAAGATTCTCTTGGTCCATTGGCTGAGGATGTCATTACTCAAAAAACTGGCAAATAAGAGAAGAAAGGGAAAGGTTAAGAGAAGCTGAAAAACAGCTGAAAGATGCAGGAAAAATTATCTCCAGAAAGAGAAAAACAAATCAACAACTGAACGATTGAAAACCAGAATCAAATGGATTCAGGCCCAGATTGACTTGTCGGAACAAGTCCTGAAAACCAAACGGAACTGGAAAGGCTGAAACAGCTGCTAAAAAACAAAAAAAGAGATTTGCAGAATGAGAAGAAAGAGCTAAATACCCTTTAAAAACTTCAAAAATACAAGAAAAAGGTACGGTGGATAATGTCAGAGTGGATCTGGTCTCGAAGCAGAAAGAAAGGAATGTTCTTGAAGAAAGGCTTAACAGCACAAAGGATTTCAATGAACTGAAACATCAAAAAGCAGAGCTTGAAGGCCAGATGGAGGCTGACAGGGAGGTTTTCAACGATGAAAACACTTAACCCTTGACAGAGAAGCCACTGAAGCCTGAGTGGCTGAGTGAGAAGGATAAGTGGAGCAGCTCAACACACCATTCAAGAGGGAGAGGCAGGCATGCCACCCAGAGAAAGAGGGAAAGAGATTTCCCCCCCAAAAAAAATGGCTTCTCCATGGCGGCTATCCTCATTGCAGACGGAACCGTTATTGGTGCCATTATAGGCGTGATAATGAACTCTTTGAAATCTTTGGGCAGAGGCTTGGGCAATGGCTTGAAAGAGATTGGCAAAAAAGCAGCCTCCCTTCTGCTTGGGCTCGTTGGCTCAATTGATTTATTTTCAAAGCTGCCGAACAGGCAGACTTGTATTTGCGCCTCTTGCAAATATGTATCCAATGCTAAATTTGCCTGACAACAAAAATGAAAATTTTAGAATGGCAAAAATAAACGAAATCGCAACCTCGCTGGACCAAGTAGTCAAACATTACAAACTTGTGGCCAAAAAATACAAAAAGAAGCCAAAGCTGTGATGGATTATGCTGCGGCTGGCACTGGATTTGCTTCCACCCTGTTTTCATCTGCCAGCCTTGGCTCCACCCTCACTGGAGTTGGTATTATTGCCACCATTTGATTGGGCACTCTCGCTGGTCTGTTTGGCCTTTCATCTGCTGCTTGTGTGGGCGGCGGGAAAAAACTCCCAAGGAAAATTTGCAGACACCATGAAATAGTCACCTTTGCTATGGCCAAACATGAAACCATAACTGGCTTTTGTCTAAAGCCTTGGGGAACAATTCCATTTCTGACGAGGAGTTTCAGATCATTTTGTAAATAGATAAGAAACCTTTATTTCAATAGGGTAACTCCTTCAGTTGTTGTATTTTGGCTGAAACAGAATGGCTTGAAAGAGGCTGTTCGGGCAAAGCTAACTAACATGAAAGCCGAGCCAACAAAAACTTAAGCTTCAACCCGACATTGAGGAAATCAATGGAGAAATCTGCACTGAGGTCAAAGCCAAATTGCAAAAAAAAAAAAAAGCTAACCGACAAATAAAAAAATTCCATTTAAATATACAGTTTGAAAAATGTGTAGAATAAAAATGTCTTGTCAATGTAAGCAATGTAAAAAGTTTGCAATATCCTTAATTAAGGAATTAAGAGCCTTCAAAACTCTCACAAGGCTAACTGAAGAAAAAGTTTGTCGTGAAAGGATGACACTCGACTTAACAGTCTTCAATTGTCATGTAAAGCTAAAACATATTGCTGAAAAAGCTCTTTGCGAAAGGATGTACAACCTTTCCAAAGATTTAATTTGTGAAGAATGCATTCTCAAACGTTTTGAATACCAGGAAATTGAACAAAAAATAATAAAAAAAATACCAAATTTTTGGTGTTCAAGTTGTGCAAATGGTAAACGACTTGCAAAAACAGTGATTTGCCGCTTAAAGGTGTTTTCTGTCAAGAATGTTGTCTATATGAAGACTTTAAGGACTTTGAAACTATAAAAACACTCCAAGTCAAAAAAGACTATCTAAGAAAACAAATAAACCGCTTTTTCACTGATACCAGTTTCGTATGTGATTGCATTTTTTTTGATCAAATCAAAACCACTTTCCATGCCTTAGTTGATTTAATAAATTCACAACATGAAATTTCTCAACCAAAATAAAATAAATTAACATTTTTTTCTTCCAAAAATTATCTATGTTGTTTCACCTGAAACGTTTCCTTTCGAAAAAAAGGGAGGCAAAAAAAAATTGCAATCGTTTTAAAGGCCAAAAGTTATATGCTTTGGCTGGCCTTTCTAAACACATTTTAATTTTCAACAAGCAACACCCAACATAACCATAGCCAAAGACAAACCGCCAATGAGATAAATTTTATTGGTGTCATGTGAAGTGTCACCGACTTGTAGCAACAAATCTTCGTTTTTTGGTTCAATTTTGGGTGGCAGTGGTGAATTTTTCTTTTCTTATTTGTGATTTGGGTTTGAAGGGTGGCTGTTTGGCCTGTTTATTTTTTAATCCAAGCCATCCATGAGGTGCAGAGATGCCTTTTTGTGCCCATGTTGACATTGTCATTTATAGCTAAGCTTATTCCAGGCCCTGCTTGCTTTAGCTGATTGTTGTAGCTAATGGTCCTTTCTGTGTTTATTATCATCCTCACGGGCATTTACCACGCGCCGGGGCACACTCCCAAGTTCAAATGCACCTTCGCCTCATCCACTGCAAGCTCATTAGGCAGCATGCTCCTTGCTAAATCGGGCTGCCTTTTTGTGTCTTCCACGAGGACAATAAATTTGCTTTGCGCTTCTTTTGCCCTCCCTCTCTCCCCCAAAATACTACTCCTTACATTAACTTGTGCACCCATAAAGCAATAAACAAATTTATTGCAGACACACCCGCCTGTGTTTGGCCCCCAGCTGTATTTGGAGCAAACCAGTCAAACTGATTGTTTGCGATTTCGTCAGGGTTAATATGGTAAAGTAAGTTGCCTTTGCTTCCTGACCCACCCTCATCACTGAACTTATTTAATCCTGGGTAAGGAGTTGATGTTTACACTGGGCTTAAGTTTGTGGCGTAAATGTAAGCGCTTCCCAATCCATGGTTATCACCCCACGAGAAGCAAAAATCACAAGACTGATCCACTCTGAATTCATTGCAAATCCTTTTGTATGATGAAACATCATAATGATTGTCGTTTTGGCTACAAGTCAGGTCTCTAGACAATGCACTTATGTTTTGAATACTGCCAAGCTAAAAGAAAATTCTCCTGACTGTGAAATACACATGGAAGATCAACAAAACTTTGATTTGTGGCAGTAGAGCTAGTGCCTGGCCACCATCGAAAATTTCAATTGAAATTCCACAGCCTGTTGTTGAGCACAAGGTTGCGAAATTTAAGTGTTGAGGTCAACATTTCATATCAGGCCCTCCAAGCCATTGTTTCAACTTTTTAAGGGATGTGCGCTCAATCATTGTTTGTTCAAAAATTTCCCAGAATTTTGTTGTAAAATACTATTTAGTCATCACATAAATTTTCATGTTGTTAAGCTTGGTGCCTCTCCCTGAATGGGACCGCAGAAATCGGCAACAAAACTTGCGACGCGCCAGCAGACACTGACATTAGCTGATAAGGAAAACCTCCACCATTGGTAATTCCAAGGGCAGTTTTCAGTTTTTTGCTCCAATATTTGCTAGCTGAGCCGAGCAAACTCTGCTCGGAGTCTGGGCCTTGTTTGAAATAAACCTCCACGATGGGGATATGATTTTTATTGAAATTAACTTCTGTCCTTAAGTGGTTCATATTTGCATTTGGATAGAGCTTTCAGAAATCAACAAGTGCTTTTTCGGTATAATTTGAAATGCGCAGGAGAGATTTTATGGTTTGACCATGACGACAATGGTCATACAAGAACTTTGACTCTGTGTCATTATGATCTGAAGAATGTGGCAAAAAATTGTCAAACCCTTTTGAAGAAAGGACGCTACATTAATGGCCCAGACAAATACTCTGTAAATTCGAGGATAAATAAAGTATATGTATGTATGTATGTATGTATGTATGTATGTATACTCCAGTTGGATCGATGGTTATTTACAATTTGAAAAATTATAAAATATTGCTCGATCATGATTTGGTGAAGTTATTTGGTGTTGATCGCAGGTTGCAGTTGATAAATTTCTTGAAAAAATTCACTTCCCCCACAGCATATAACATACATTGTGATTTAGTAGATAAAGAGAAAAACTTGTCCAATGGTCAACAATCACATGTTTTAGCCTGAAATAAAAAGGAGAACCGTTTGAAAAGGCTAATTATCAATCGCCGCAACAAAGAATTTTCATGATCTCAACAAGCACCCATGTGAATTCTTTGACAATTTCTGTCAGAGATGAGAACAAGCAATTATTTGATTTTAATAGGATGACCTTCGAAATTGGTTGAAAACTTTAATAAAACAAACAAACTTATCAGATTAACCTTGTTGGGAGTTTGATCTAAAAGTTTAAAATGCACATTTTTACATGAGTGTCTATTTCTCTTGTGGTAACCAAGCGTGACAAACATTTTCAACGTATTGAATCAACATGTTTTGATGTGCCCGCTCGAGGTTCTCTCTCACTGTGTGCTCTGTTTCCTCCAGTTGCTTCTTCTGCTGAACAACATAATCGGGATAACTCTGCCCCCCTTTCTGGGGCGGTGATGTCTCAAGCTTCAGGACTGCGTCGAGGCAAAATAGCTTCCCAGCCAACATGAGACGGTAAGGGGTAAATCCAGTTGACTCGTGCATGCTGGTATTGTACGCAAGAACCGCTTTTGGCACAAAGTCCGCCCAGTCCAGGCAATGGTCAGAAATCAATTTACACAAAATTTTTACCAGTGATTTATTTAGCCTCTCCACTTGCCCATCCCCCTGAGGATGGTATGGAGTCATTCGAGTTTTTGCAACATCAATTAAATCACACAGTCCCTTGAAGACAGCTCCATCCACATTGGCTCCCTGATCAGAATGTAAGCTTGCAAAGCAGCCAAACCGACATATGTACTCCTCCATCACTTTCTTTGCAAGTGTTACAGCTGAAGTGTTCCTCACGGGAAAAGCTTGGGCAAATTTAGTGAAGTGATCGGAAACCACCAGCAACCACTCGTGACCAAGGCTTGACCTTGGCGTAGGCCCAACAATGTCTATAGCCACTCTCTGCAAGAGATGACCCGACTTGATGTTGATAAGAGGAGCTCTAGGCAACTTGCTTGGGTCATTAACCTCAACACATGGACCACACTTTCTGATGTGATTTTCGACATCATCACGCATGCCATGCCAGTAAAATCTCCTTTGCACCTTCTCTAAAGTCTTCGACACACCGAGGTGCCCGGCTGAAGGACTGTTATGAAGGACATGCAACACTTGAGGCACAAAGCTGTCTGGCAAACAAATCTGCTGGTAGACCTCTTGACCTGTCTTTTCGTTTTCCCAGCGTCTCAACACCAGACCATCCCCGAGCAACAGTCTTCCCCACTGTGACCTGTATGACAGAAGTTTGCACCCACCTCCTTCAACATCACACCTTGCAGGTCTCACACCAGTTTTAAGCCAATCCACCACCTGTGACAGGACAGGATCCTGTTTCAGGGTTGCTTTTATACTTTCCCTTGACAGCAGCTCTACGTTGACAGAGTGGATCAACACGGCATCCCCATCCTGTTCAGCGAAAGTGGTACTTTCCCATGTCAGGCGAGAGAGTCCATCTGCATTTCCATGCAGTTGTCCAGAGCGATGTTCCACCTCAAAGTCAAAATCACGCAGCCTTTCTAGCCAGCGAGCAACTTGACCCCTAGGGTTCTTGAAATTCTTTAGCCACTGTAGAGCACTATGGTCAGTCCTAGCAGGAAATCGTCTGCCGTAGAGATATGTCCCAAAGTGTTCCGTTCCCCAGACAAGGGCTAAAAGTTACTTTCAGGTTGTGCTGTAGTTTCTTTCGGCCTTGGAAAGTGCCAGTGCTGCATCAGCTATAAAACGCTCTTTTCCAACATAAACCTGAGATAACACTGCCCCCAAACCCCTGTCGCTGGCATCAGTGTCTAAAATAAATGGCTCGTCCAACTGAGGAAAAGCAAGGATGGGGGCATTAATCAGCTTCCGCTTAATGCTCCCAAAGCCTTCCTAACACTGCGTCGTCCATCTAAAACATTCACCCTTCTGAGAAGCAATTTGTAAAGGGGCAGCAATGTCAGCGTAGTTTGGCACAAGTTGACGGTAGTAACTGGCTGTTCCCAAGAATGCCTTCAGCTGGCTTTCGTCCTCTGGCACTGGCCACATCTTAATGACCCTCAGTTTCTCTGGATCAGTAGAAATGCCATCCTGGGTCACCACATGACCTAGCACAACCACTCGTTCTGACAAGAGCTTGCATTTCTTGGGGTTAATCTTCAAGCCTGCTTCAGACTTCAGACAAACGCGACAAAACCAGTGACAGTCTCTCTCGATGCTCTTGCAGGGTTCGGCCAAAGATAATGATGTCATCTAGATACACTAGACAGCCTGACCAGCACAAGCCATTTAAGACAAGGTGCATGGCCCTCATGAAACACACTGGTAAGACCAAAACTTAACTTGCGGAATTGGTAAAGGCCATCCGGGGTTGCAAAGGCTGTTTTCTCCTGATCTTCTTCCGCAACATCAATTTGCCAGTATCAACGGAGCAGATCAAGGTGAGAAAACCACTGTGCACCAGCTAAACTCTCCAATATGTCCTCACACCGTGGAACCGGATACAAGTCTCGCTTGGTTACCTTGTTCAAAGCTCGATAGTCCACACAGAAACAATGAGTGCCGTCAGGCTTGGCAACCAAAACCACAGGAGAGGACCAAGGGGATTCTGAAGGCTCTATGATCTGTGCTTCAAGCATTTCATCCAATTGACGGTGCATTTCCTGCCTTTTATGGAAAGGGACTCTTCTAGGAGGTACCTGTATTGGCTGTGCTGAACCAGTGTCAATGGTATGTTTCGCACCTTTGGCTGAGCCTAAATCCCATGGCCCCCTTGAAATGCAGTCAGCATAGGTGGATAGGACCTCATAGTGCTTATGGTTTTCCTCCTCCGGAACTGAATCACTACTTATAGGAAACATTTCCTCAAAAGGAACATCATCAGCCTCAGAGTTTTCCACAAAAACTGCACTACACTGCGTAGCCCCCGACTCTCCCTTGACATTTTCTTTAGCACCCCTTACAACTTTGTAACCCTCACTCACACCTTTGTCAGGCAGTTCATCGCCTTCCACTAGTGGGTGGGGGTCAGTCTATGCCAATCAACACTTGCTGTGGTAATCCACGACATACTAGCACCTTATGTTGCGCTTCGATACTACCAAGCTCAAGTGTCAACTCTGTTTCACCAACAACATCAAGCGGCAAGTTATTGGCCCCAAAGACAGGCTTTCGTGGGAGTTCGAGCTTACTTGCGTTAGTGTTAATACAATGGTAAATGTCATCACTGATAATTGTTGCTTCTTCACCAGTGTCCAGTAAAGCAAGGGATGGAACACCATTGACACGACATGGCATAAAGGCACCCTTAGATTTATTGGGCGGGGTCACTTCTGGCTGCGCCCCGCCCATCTCCAGTTTCCCTGGTCATGATGAACTTGGTGAGGACAATTACGGATGAAATGGTTCAGACTGCCACACTTAAAGCATGCTCTGGGGCCCTGAGAGTACCCTACACTTTCATTCCTACCTTGCCTTCCTTGGGGAATGTTTTTCAACTTCTCTAAAATTTCTGCTTGTTAGTGAAAAAGCTGCTGAGCCCATACAGGGGGTTCTGGAGTTGTCTGATGTGGAGTAGAATACCCGTCCATCTCTTCGGACATTGAAGAAAGGACGTGAGCACACCCTTTGCTTAACACTTTTTGATTCGATTCATATCGCTGAGCAGCCGCCAGTGCCACATCCAGGGTATTCGGGCCGAAATCTAACACCTTCTCTCGTAACATAAGGGGAGTTAAAGCGCCAATGAAGAAATCTCTTTCAGTACGATGAAGTATAGCTGGCGGGTCGTCGGGATGTGCCAGCTCCACAAGGCGGGAAATTTCGCATCTCAATTGATGTAAATCCTTGTCAGGTCGGCGTAACTTAGCTCGCAGAGTTGAAATTTGCACTTGTTGTGATTTTTTGGGATGAAAACGATCTGTCAGAGTGCGTTCAAGAACCTCCCATGTGGACGTTTGCTCGGCAGTGAGACTGTGGTATGTCTGCTTGGCGAGGCCTTTCAGGTAAGGTGGCAAAATTTGACATCGAAGCTCGGCTTTCCATTTATTCAACGAAGCAATGTTTTTAAATTTTCGCAACCATACTAGCCAGTTTTCCTCGGAAGCAGCAGAGAAAGTTTCGGGTGTAATGCGAAGAGAATGATCCGCCAAAACGATCGGTGAACTCGCAGAGCCAGGCGAACTGGATGCTGTTTCGCCTTTCTTCGCAACGTTAGCTTCCAACTGGGCCACTTTCGTCTCCAAAGCTTTCACAGTTGCTTCCATTATTACAGATCCCACCGCTGCCACCAAATGTAACACTACTAAAGACACAACTAGTCTCAAAAACAGTTTATCGTACATCAGTCTCAAACACGACATGAAAGCTCGACTACAAGCATGTTTGTGCCACAACTTCAAACGCATGCCCGAGCTAGCTCCGGCTCAGGCCCTACGCTACAATAAGACCGACATCATTGTGTTGTGTTATACGTTTTCGGCATTTTTAACAGAATTTTCAAGACCAGTTTGGCATAACAATGTCAGAAATATTGTTTCAAGCCATCCAAGCCAAAAGCTACACAACATGCCTTCAATTATGTTCTGTATGCACTGTTATCCATGCCAACAAACCACTCACAAAACAAAGCTCCGAGACCTTAAATAAGTTTCATTCAGCGTTTTGATTGACAACTCACGAGAAACGTGAAAGTAGACTCAAAAAAGACAATGATTGATCGTGTGTAAAACTCAAATTTTTTTTCAGGAGAAATTATTTCTCCTGAAAAAAAAATTGAGTTTACTTGCAAAACTCTTAGTAATTAGGGGGAATTTTAATGAGTTCTATTGTTTTGCACGTGAAACGGTTTTTCTTTCGGCCTTTAACCACATGAAATCACCTGAGTCACTTATTTGCAAAACGTGCTGATTGGAGACGATATTTGGTTCCCTATAAATAAAGGAAATTAACATACCTATGTCTCGCAACTTGTGCTTTTAGCCTGTTGCTTTAGGATGCAAATTAAAACATAGAGGGTCTCTGCAGAGAAATGACTGAGCCGCGCTCAATCCACTTTTGTAATTTGGCAATTTTTGTTGCAAACACTAAAAGATCCTTATTGTATTCATTATTTTCTTCCACACATGAAGCCATTCCTGAAAATTATTCCGGGCTAATGCAAACCCATTTTACACACAACCCACATCGCGTGGTAAGGGTTAAGGTAGGTTTGTGATTTCCTCCTCTGTTATTGACCCGTAAAACATTTGCAAAAAGTCTGATGAATATCTTACAGCTGCCATGTCGACAAATATTATATTGCAGAATTTCTTCAATTGGAAAATTCTGACACATCTACGTGCCCTGCAATATAAGGTACAGCTTCACTGGACCGCGAAGTTACACACTTTGTTTTTGATGCTATATTGGAATATTTCACACATACATATATGAGGCTGGTTCTGTGTACAGCATTTTTTTCCCAAAATCGAGGCCACAATGGGAGCAGAGATTTGGGGAAAAAAGCTGTCACAGAACCAGACTCATAAATGCGTGTCCAATTGATTCTCTCTTTGGGTAGGAGAAATTTCTAAAGTTGGTCAAGATAAAAACACACCTAAATAGGAAGATAAAATGAGCCCTTCTTGCTACACTATTCCTAGGAATGGAACTCTGTAATCTTGCACTCGAAATTAGCTACACACCCAACAATTTTAAGTGAGTTTAAACCACAGCTATGATTGTCAAATTGATCATAAGTGATCAGTTAACAGATTTCAGCAGCTTATTTTACAACTTTCAGAAAAGTAAGGAAATTGCTTTTTTAAAATTGAAATCCGCCTTCCACCCCTCCCGCTAAAAATCCAGCATTGTATTGAACATGCAATGCTTTGTCATCCCAACAAGAATAGGCAGCAAAATTGAATACTGTTGTTGCGCCTCCACACACTTGGATTTAAAACTGTTGTTTGATTTCCCAAACATTGAAGGGAGAACGTGGCAAAAGGTGAAAGCCTAAAGAAGTAGACTGATCAACTTTGGAGTTGTCTTTTAGTGTCCATAAGAAATAGAACATTGCATGCGTGGCTTGAAGATATTGATTTCCCTTTCTCATTGTAAAAGCAATATTTTATAAACGAGTGCCATATAGTTTTCAGTTTAACCAATCAAAAAAAAAATTCATATATTCAGCACCTCCCCAAAAACCACTTTGGTGAGAGGTTTTCTGTTTAAACATGACTATTACATTATCACTACTAATCAGCAAAACAAGAAACGTATTGCTACACTTGATTTCAGTGACTGATTACTTGATACTTGATACATGTAGAAATGAAGTGACTGAAGAATAAAAAGTTGAAGTAAGTACATAGTTACGTGATAGTTCTGGATGTTTCCCATCAACTCCATCATCAACTACTGCCACCAGAATTCCACTTCCTGTATATTTTCCCCATACAGAAGTGATGTTATAGGTTGGCTGTCCAGGTCTTTCCTACAAAAATTAAAAGAAAAGGTGCATCAAATGAATTCAGCTATCTCTAAGATTAACAAGTGACATGTTGATGCATTTTAAAACACAGGAACTCAAGGCAGGAGAAAGTAAGCATAGCAGTACAGATAACAAAATAAAAATGGCTTTATGTTCCTGTTTCTTATAAATCAAGTTATAAATTGTAAGACTAGTAGTATACACCAAAAAAGTGCCAATGGGTGAAATGTCTGCAAAACACTTCTTTCAGTGCTTTCAATTTACCTAAATGAACAATTTATTTCACTCAGAGATGTTTGTCAACTGTATCATGTGATAATGACTGCTCCTGAACATGAACTTAAATTAAAGGTAATACAAAAAAGTGTTTTAAATTTGAGCCCCTATGATTTTCCATGGGGAGACCAATCAACTACTACGTACATATCTAGCATACGTCCGGTGTACTATATAGCATGGTACAAAGAATCCTCTGGTAAAAAAAAAAAAGAGAATCCTCTGGTGCGAGAAAGCAAACAAGCAAGAGAAAAGACTGTTTTCCAAACTTTATGTTTCCTTCCTTTTTCAGTCCATATTTTCCCTCGATTGGTAATAATTAATTCTTTCCAATAAACACCCCAATAATGGATCAAAATTCACTTCAGCTACTAGCTTAGCCAGTTGTGAAAAAGAAAGCCTGAAAAAATTCAGGCTTGAACAGGATTCGAACCCATGACCTGTGATGCCGGTGCAGTGCTCTACCAACTGAGCTATCACACCAACCTGAAGAAACTGTAGAACCTTCACAAACCTGACCGAATCCGAGCATATAAGCCTTGTAGAGAGGGAATGCTTGTAATATGGTAAGTGTAAAAGAAAGGAAAAGAAAGTTCGACAACCTTGGCTTCGGTTTTTGTCGTAATCCCCCAAAAAAGGTCCTTAACAAAAACATATTAGCCCAAAAAATGTAACCACAAAGTTTCCAACCTGATGATGTCACCATGGTAACAATGATATGGAAGGTACTTTAAACAAACATTGATACACTTGTAAAGATACAAGAGTATTAATGGCCATTTCTATATATCTCACATCAATCTCTTTCTGACAACATAGATTGTTTTCAAATTGATATATGTCCATTTTGGCAACAAGTTCAAACACGTTTTGGGTGTGGTCCCGTGACTGATAACATTGTCACACTAAATTGGGTGTCAGTAAAACGCGGGGCTGGGGTCGGGGTCTCTTTTTTTTTCTCTTTTTAATAATTTTTTTTTTAAATTTTTATTAGCATAATGTAACGCTACTAATACAATACTAAACACTGCTAACAATGATTTACACTAATAGCGATAATTACAGTACTAACTGTACTTACAATATAAGCATACTATACTATACTACGGTACCAACAAAAAAAACACTCTTTACAATAATAACACTGTATCTTCACTACCAACTATTTTTTTTACAATATTATAACTGATATTATTTACATTACAGTACAAAAGCCACTTACATTGCACTACTAAAAAGGTATCTAGATAACAACCCATCCACACACTCCTCTAGTTTTTGTTTTTATTGTTAATTATTTACAATATTGCAGTATGAACAGGTAAGCGAAAAGAAACGATCGAAAGAAAAACGACAAAAATAGAACAACAACAAGAAAAGTAGTGGAAAGTAATTCAAGGGGTCCCTCAAATAACCACGCCGTCGATGAATTTGTTGCGAATTAGTGTTTCCCATTTAATCTTAAAGTGTTTTAGATAACCTTTTTCCTTGGCAATATCATATTCGATGCGAGCTTTTTCACGTAATTCTGTTTCAAAGACGGGGAAGAAAAGGGGTGCCTCGTCTAAACTTCAACGATATATATAAAATTTGGCAACTAGAAGGGCAAAATTGAGCAACGTACAGAACTTTGAATTTTCTATCACACGGTATAGAATATTAGCGGGAGTAAGGTTGAATTCAATCTGGGCGTTTCAAAGCCACCATTCCCGAAAATCATTCCAAAAAGTTACTGTAATTGGACAGTGAAAGAGCAGATGTAGAAGTGTCTCAGGATTTTCTTTACAAAAAAAACATTTATCATCTTGTACAATACTTGCTTTGAAAAGCCTGTCCTTTGTAAACACCGTATTATTAATAATTTTAAACTGAAACATACGCAATTTAATTTCCTCGGTTATTCTCCAAGGTAGAAGATATATCTTTGATAGATTTCCTTTGGAGACACCTGAATTAAGAATTTTTTGCTCTGATGAAGGTGGCACAAATTTGCTGTCAGCGATAGCATGTAGCAGGTTTGCAGTGGTAAGATTCAAGTTGTTCGTGCGTGAATTAGCAATTAAATCAACAAGGGCTCGGGATTCTTTGGAGATGTTGTTCCAATTTTGACGGATTGAATTGCATAAACCGTAATATGTTGTAAAGCAGGCTTTAACGTCAAACCTACTACAGAAAACTTCAAAGGGGAGAAATTTACTATTGTCACTCATTAGGTCTCTTATTTTGTGGACTCCTTTTACGAAACCACGTTGGGAAAAACACAGATGTATTGTTAATTTTTATGTTTTTGTTGTTCCAGATGATTGTTTCCTTTGGACTAAGATCACTCTTTCACGCTAAGTGTGTGACCTTCTCCCAAAATTCTAACAGTCTTACGTAAAAAGTCGGTACATTCTTCAAGTCGAGTTCTTTAACTCTATAGTTGCATTGCAACAGGAAGGAGAAACCTCCTAGATGCACAGTTGCATCATCGGTAATTAATTTCCACGCTCCTCTGTTTTCGTTTGTGAACCTGTTAATCCAAACACATTTTAAAGCTTTGTTCATGTGTTCAAAATCTATCATTTCTAGTCCACCTTTCTCTTTAGGTCCAATAATAGTGGATTTCTTAATTTTCGCAGGTTTAGCGTCCCACAGGAACTTAAATGTTAATTTATTTACTTCGGGGCAAAATTTTCAGGAATGGGAAGAACTGAAGCGTTGAAAATAAGCTTTGATAAGCCAAGAGTTTTGATAATGTTAATTTTTCCATATAGATTTAACTTTCTTCTTTTCCAGCTATTAAGGACTTTTTCTAGGCTCTCCAGTTTTACGTAAAAATGGGCGATTCCAGAAAATATCCATACCATACCACGGACGGCTTTTAGGATTTCCGAAGGGGAGGGGGGGGTTCACGATTATGGAATTCTGAGGGCATGGGGGGGCTATTGCGCGTTTTTTAATCAAGGAAATGTTGTTTTCGAAGTTTTGATTCGAAAGATAAAGTACAATCAAGCATTATGTGCAGCGTATACTGGTAGCGATCGCTCGTGTTTCCATTCTCAGCTTGTGAAACAGCGGCCGAAAAAGTCGCAATCTTTTAGTTTCGCTTCCTTCACTGTTTATTACTGGGTTTAGTGGACAGGTATTCCAGTCATTTTTGAGAGGAAGATACGGTTACAATTTGAAATGAAGAAAACGTGAGATCGCCTTTTGAGATTCCATGATCTCGATAACATTTATGCAAATTTGTAACGCTACGCCGAAGATGTAAACAAAGTCTGCTCAAAGGCAAGCGAGCGGCCACGTTGAAGTTTCCCCGGTTCCTTGCCGAATTCTACCGTAGACGTTGTACGTTTTTAAATAAGGAAATGCTTTTTCCGAAGTTTTCATTCGAAAGATTCAAGTACAATCAAGTGTAATCTTGCGCAGCGTACTGCTTGCGCAGCGAAGATATTTCAGAAGCGATCGTGTTACATTCCGCGAACAAGACGCAATCTTGTCCACGTGCTCCGGCATAAGAGTCGATCGATTGGAAGGCTGCTCTTGTATGAGGGTTTAGGTAAATGACTGCTACTTTTTTCAGTAACATTTTGTAAATAATGTAGATAATTACAAAACAGCAACGATGTATGTTTACTCGTGAGGGACTCGGGCACGTGGAATGGAACATTCAAGACGCGCATCACAATCACTGATAATTAAATTTGCACAAAGTTGTTTTCAATGTTGTTGACAAAGGGTTTTCTTCTTCCTCGCTATAAGAGTTTGAAATAGTTAAGACTAGGTATTCGTAATGTGGTAATTGAAACCACAAGTTTTCTCTTGATAGCGCCTGGAATCACAAATACAATTTAATTGAATTTTTGGTTCAGAAACTGAAGCCGACTGAAGCAGGCGAGGAGTCCTGGGATCCCAGACATTCTATGGATTTTGTGCCTGTATAAAACAAGGGGTGAAAAGAAATGATTTTTGTTTTCATCCAATGCGTTGTTCTAGTTTCCTTCTTTTCCTAAAGGAGTTGAATGGCACAAGAAAACAAAGAGGAGTAAAACTGCCGTAAATGGTGTTTATTATTATAGCCAAATTCGGACTTAAAAAGAAAATTTCACAGCCTGGCCACTAGCAATAGGTTCTTCTTGTCGCTGAATAGTAAAGCTTGTCGCCTAGCGCCGCTAGATCACAGCCCTGAGGAGGCATAAATTCATGTTCGTTTGTTCATATAGGCGTTGCTAAAGTCGAAAATGTACTTCCCAGAAAAACCGGAAATTCTGAAGGGGAGGGGGGGTTCACGATTATGGAATTCTGAGGGCATGGGGGGGGGGGGGGGGGGGGTAACGCATTTTGGAATTTCCGAAGGCAAGGGGGGGTTAAAACATGGAAGCCGTCCGTTGTTGGGTATGGATATTTTCTGGAATTGCCCAATTAAGCTTGCGTACAAGATCAGCATCGTTTGAAAAATGAATTCCCAGGGCACAGACAGAATCTTTGGGCCACTAAAACCGAAAGGTTTGTCACAACGATCTTTCCACGAGCCTAACCATAATGCTTCCGATTTATGTGCATTGATTTCTAAACCGGAACAGTTTTTAAATTTATCCAGAAGGCGGAGCAGCGCTTCGACAGAGGAGGTGTTTCTAATGCAAACCGTCGTATCGTCAGCATACTGCGATAATTTCATTTCTTGTTTACCAACAGAAATACCCTGTATCAGCGAGTCGTTCTTTATTGCGAGTGCAAGCAGTTCTATAGCTAAGACAAAGAGCAGCCCCGACAGTGGACAGCCTTGTCTTATGCCACGTTTGGGCTTAAAGAAAGGTGACACGAAACCATTGTTTATAACGCAGCTGGATATATCAGTGTAAAGAACCTTTACCCAGCGTTTGAAATCGACCTTAAACTTGAACACGTCAAGCACCTTGGCAATGTAGTCCCATTCGACAGAGTCAAACGCTTTACGAAAATCAAGAAAAATGGCGATGCCTTAAATATTTTTTCCCTTGGTATAGTCAATCAGTTCGCTAATTAACCTGATATTTTCACCTATAAATCTCCCTTTAATGTATCCAGTTTGATTTGGATTGATAATGGAAGGAAGTACCTTCTCGAGTCTTTTGGCCACGACTTTAGCAGCAATTTTGTAATCAGTGTTTAACAATGAGATTGGAAGTAGATTGTTTAAATTGTTTGTAGGTTTGTTCTTTTTTGGAAGGAGAGAAATTATTCCTCTTTTCTGACAAATTGAAAGCTCTCCTTTCTCAAAAGCATAGTTAAGACTGAGAATCAGGTTTTCACTAAGATCATTCCAAAGAATTTATAAAATTCAGCTGTGAAACCATCCGAGCCGAGATAATTGCCATTTTTAAACTCGTTTAGAGCCAACAAGCATTCATTTTCGGTGATAATGCCTTCACAACTACTAGACTTTTGCTCCGTCAGTGCAGTCAAGTCTACACTATTAAAGACTAGTAACTGGAAGGTCATGGGTTCGATTCCTGCTGGGGGCTCAGAAATGTTTTCCGATAATTTTCATTGTGTACTTATTATCTATTTCACAGCATTGCGTAGTTGGCTGGTTTGCTAAAACTTTTATAATTATTATTATAAAACTGCCTAGGCAAGTTGAGTTCCTGTATATTATTATACATATTTGTTATGTAAAAAAGGAATGTGATGTATGTAAAGGGTACAATGTGATGAATTATAAATTATGTAGAACCTTCATTTTTTACTGCTATTGTTTTACCTAAAATGTTAAAATTGTAAAAAGTAAATCTAACTAGTTGTACTTATTGTATCATTTTAAGGTTACTGTTTGAATGTATAATTTTCTAATCTACAGTGTAAGCTAATTAACTGAGCCTTGTAGTGATACGTGTATATGTATTTCTATGTTTTCTTTCTTCAATTGCAAATAAAAAATTTTCTTATGAAGTACAATGAAAAACAAGAAAATAGTAAAATAAATACAGTACACAGTAAATAAACCAAATGAATACAGAAACTCGAGTCTTATCTGTGCCCCTGCTAAATTAATCAAACAACAGAGACCAGTAATTAAATGAATAACAAACCAAGACAAAAATACTTAGAAAATGAGGTACTTACAATGTACCACTGCTCCTTAAACAAAGGATCATTAAAACTTCTGGAAAACAGTTGATATTTTTTTTCTTTCTGTTGCATAAACCATTCAACCTGAAAATAAAATACATAAAAAGATATTTCAACTCTTTTGTTAGAAAGCATACATTTTAAACACAGAAAAGTGATGAGTACAGTGGAACCCTGCTTTAACGACATGCCAAGGGAACGTTAAGATTATATCGTTAAACCAGGATATCGTTGTAGCCGAATTCCTGGTATAACGATATTGGGGGAAAATTTTTAAAAATATCGTTATACCGGGATAAAGCTGATAATCGCCTTATCACTACACATTATCTTATAAATTTGTAATTGATCATCAAATGAATTACAACATCCAAAGAATTCTTTTATGTCCTTAAAACATGTCAAAAACAGTTTGTACAGCTCATAAGGTGTTCATTACCAAAAATACAGGTCACTGCTGTCTGTGATATTGATTTTATCGTTATAACTGAAAATCTTTTGTGCTTGGTCAATGACATTCCCATCGTTATACCGAAGATCGTTGTACCGAGGTTCTGCCCCATACATTTTACTATACCTTTTGCTGGGCAAAGAATGTTGATTGTTATACCGGGAATATTGTTATACTGAAGATCGTTCTACCAAGGAACCTTCTGCTGCATACATTTTACTATAACTTTTGCTGGGCAAATGAATGTTGATCATTATATCGGGAATATTGTTATACCAAAGATCGTTATACCGAGGTTCTGTCCCATACATTTTACTATCACTTTTGCTGGGCAAACTAATGTTGATCGTTATACCGGTAATATTGTTATACCAAAGATCATTAAACTGGGGTTCCACTATGGCATTGTCATCAAAATATCAATCTCTAGGGCATGGGGGATACAGGGGAACATTCTTATCTCCAAAATAAGACAGCATATTGTGGAAAATTGTGAGCTGTGTAACCACTCCTCCACTAGTTTTCCAACTGATTAGTTCGGATTGAATAGGTTGTCCTTGGTTAGAATTATTGTCAGTATAAAATGCAGACTGCAGACTGCAGATTGCAGACTGGGTATAAAATGCAGACTGCAGACTGCAGAGTGGGTATAAAAATTATACAGACTGATATCAAAACCGTCTCTTTGTCAAATACAGGATACATTTTGAATTTTTCAACTTAACTTACGCTAGTGGACATCATACGAGACTCATACAATCGTCTTTCTAGTATTCTTTTCAAAAAGCGTCAACCTTGAAATAACAACCCCAAAGCATGACGTAAGCAATGACGTGGACACAAGACCTTTACTTTGCATGTGGTTGACGTTTTCGCCGCTTCGTGTCAACATGTCATCGGCGACATCGGTAAGTGGCAGTCAGGGTGGCAGTAATATGTTTTTTGAATAAAAGATGTGTTCACGTATTGCTAGAAATATACTGAAGGTAAACAATTTGTTTTGACAATCGTCTATCCGTTCAAATTTAACAGCTGTTTCAGCCAGCCAGGAGAAACAATACATGGCGCTGAGCAACTGGAAAAAATGCTTCGTAATTGACTGGTTTGTGGTGTGGATGATGAAGGCATACAGTGGAGATTGCTAGTGGAAAGTGGAATTCAAGAAGGCAATGGAATTAGCCACTGCAATTAATGCGGAAACTGCAGACAGGAATACACCTGATCTGAAACATGCAAATCCAAACCAAAACCCAAAAGTTAACCCTGTGATGAAGGAGCCACCAAAACAGCCACCAAGGAACCTGAAGCAATCAAAAGAATGCTGTCATTGCAGAGGCCACTTTTATCATGCCAATAAGTGCAGGTATAAGGAAGAAGAGCGCTACAGATGACATAAGAAGGATGACAAAACAAACAAAATTTAATGTCACAGTAGAAGCTAAAACAAGTTTTCAAAAACAGCAGCAGATCTGAAAACACATATTGCCTGGAGACAGGAGAAGAAGCAGAGGAGAGAGAATGTAAAGAAAACATGTTTCACACAGATTTTGTCAGATAAACGAGTTAAATGGGACTGGCTCAAGTTCAAAATTAAGACAAGTTCTATTGCTTATTCAAAAAAACTATCAAGAGATCTAAAAAGCAAAGAAGAAGAACTTAACTTAAAATATCAAGCGTTGCTTAAAATATTTCAGGACAATCCTTGTGAAACAACACGATTAGAAACTGAAAAGATCAAAAGTGAAATGGAGGCATTATATGATAAAAAAGGAGAGGGAATTATCAAACGGTCCAGAACAAGATGGCACGAGCACGGTGAGAAAAATAGCAAATATTTTTTAAATTTAGAAAAGCGGAATAATATCAAGAAACACATTCGCAAATTATTCGTGAGTGGTGCTATTTCTACTGATCCTTTTGAAATATTAAACACTGAAAGGCGGTTTTATGAAAAACCCTACAGTAAACAAAACACCAAAGTAAACAGCGAAGAAGTAAATTCCTTTCTTAATAATCCAAATCTATTAAGACTCTCTGAGGAGTTAAGTGAAAGCTGTGAGGGAGAAATAACTCTCAAGAAATGCGAAACTATATCAAATTCTTTTAAAGCTGGTAAAACGCCTGGAAATGACGGAATCCCAGTGGAATTTTATAGAGTATTCTGGCCTTTGTTAGGTAAATTTATGGTAGACTCGTTCAATGAGGCTTATAACAAAAAAGAAATGTCTCACTCTCAAAAGCAGGCTGTCATCACATTAATTGAAAAGAAAGAAAAGGACAGAAATTATTTGGAAAACTGGAGACCAATATCCCTAATCAATGTAGATGCAAAAATTGCTTCTAAAGTTATTGCAACTAGGGTTATTAAAGTCCTCCCAGAAATAATTCACTGTAATCAAACGGGCTATGTTAAGGTTACCGGATACCTTCGAGAGACGTTTTTTTGCCAAAAAAAATTCTGAGGCCAAATTAAACATTACTAGTCTCACTTCATTTTCAAGAAAAAATATATTACAAATCTTGAGGCATGCGCAAATTATCAACAAGAAAGTTTTTTCAAATGAAATTCTATCACCCGCCAGAGTGCTATAAGCCAATTAAAATATGTCAGCGTTAGGGCTTCCTGTGATGTTTTTCGCGGTAAAACATCCGGAGTCATTCATTTCATGTCGCCTCTCTTCCTTTTGTTTACGTTTGCAACTTGTGATTTATTCACACCAAGTTTTCGCTTGTGTTTGTTTTGTGTATCGTGTATGGCGAAAAATAAGAAAGAAGAGAGTCTGTGGTTGAAAAACTAAGAGGAAAACTGGTCCTAAGAAAAAGAAGAAGAAAGTTTCCGATGAAGGATGGCGAAAAACTCTTGTGGAAACCGCATAAGTGCGTAGCACATAAGCCCAGGTACAATAATCGATATATTGTGAGTTCTTTGAGGCCCTTTCCCTCCCCACGCATCGCGCTCAACGCTGGCCACCAGGTTGCGGGTGCAAAAATATCTCCACCAAACCTGCAAAGCAGAAAAACTCAGATATTAAACTGCAAGCTTGCGCGGCAATTTATTCACATGGATAAAATTTGGAATATATAAATAGTCCTTCAACAGCGAAGAAGTAAATTCCTTTCTTAATAATCCAAATCTATTAAGACTCTCTGAGGAGTTAAGTGAAAGCTGTGAGGGAGAAATAACTCTCAAGAAATGCGAAACTATATCAAATTCTTTTAAAGCTGGTAAAACGCCTGGAAATGACGGAATCCCAGTGGAATTTTATAGAGTATTCTGGCCTTTGTTAGGTAAATTTATGGTAGACTCGTTCAATGAGGCTTATAACAAAAAAGAAATGTCTCACTCTCAAAAGCAGGCTGTCATCACATTAATTGAAAAGAAAGAAAAGGACAGAAATTATTTGGAAAACTGGAGACCAATATCCCTAATCAATGTAGATGCAAAAATTGCTTCTAAAGTTATTGCAACTAGGGTTATTAAAGTCCTCCCAGAAATAATTCACTGTAATCAAACGGGCTATGTTAAGGTTACCGGATACCTTCGAGAGACGTTTTTTTGCCAAAAAAAATTCTGAGGCCAAACTAAACATTACTAGTCTCACTTCATTTTCAAGAAAAAATATATTACAAATCTTGAGGCATGCGCAAATTATCAACAAGAAAGTTTTTTCAAATGAAATTCTATCACCCGCCAGAGTGCTATAAGCCAATTAAAATATGTCAGCGTTAGGGCTTCCTGTGATGTTTTTCGCGGTAAAACATCCGGAGTCATTCATTTCATGTCGCCTCTCTTCCTTTTGTTTACGTTTGCAACTTGTGATTTATTCACACCAAGTTTTCGCTTGTGTTTGTTTTGTGTATCGTGTATGGCGAAAAATAAGAAAGAAGAGAGTCTGTGGTTGAAAAACTAAGAGGAAAACTGGTCCTAAGAAAAAGAAGAAGAAAGTTTCCGATGAAGGATGGCGAAAAACTCTTGTGGAAACCGCATAAGTGCGTAGCACATAAGCCCAGGTACAATAATCGATATATCGTGAGTTCTTTGAGGCCCTTTCCCTCCCCACGCATCGCGCTCAACGCTGGCCACCAGGTTGCGGGTGCAAAAATATCTCCATCAAACCTGCAAAGCAGAAAAACTCAGATATTAAACTGCAAGCTTGCGCGGCAATTTATTCACATGGATAAAATTTGGAATATATAAATAGTCCTTCAACGTACCCCAGTGACCACATTTCTGCCTGTAGCTGTTCTTTCGGACCTATAGAGCTCACCGTCGAGGCCACTGCAGTTTTCCTTTTCTTCGAAGAATTTTTTCTGCCCGGCATTTCGCAAGGAAATCCGAGAAATTCTGACTGGTAATAGAACTGCAGTCACGCACTCAACTATTTTCCGGTGCGACACTAGTAATCTCAGGGGACTCAGCAGTAGGTCTCCTGTAATTCTATTGGCTTTCGATGTCGGCAGCATCCACAGTGTTGAAATATGGCGCAGCAAGGGCGTGAAATGTCTGTAAACCTTTAGAAGCGGAAAAAACCTACTTCGTTTTTACGCGTGTGCTTTCTTTAAAGTAATTTATACGGTACAAGAATTTGACGGATTGCCTTAAAATTTGGCCCGAAGATTCCCCAGACACCGAGCAAAAAAACTGTGTGAGGGATTTCCGTTTTGTAAAATTGATCTCTCGCAATGGCCTTCGTCGTAAAACGTATCGGTGAGTTTTTGATCATCAAAATTGACAGAAAAATTGCGAAGCAACCAAAAGGAATATCGAAAAAGCCTCACACAGTTTCGAAGATTAATGCCTTGCGATTGATATGATGCAGGAGTTTTGATTCTGCGGTCGAATTCCATACCCGATAAATTGGCTCAAAGAGACATCAGTCGTTTTGGGCTTTTGGGACGCACTCTCCTTACGGCTAGAAAAAATCAAAGCGAAATAATTTTTACCGGATAGTACATTTCATTAGCTTTGTACTGATATATAGTTTATGGTTGTTGCATTTAAGACAGCGCGCAAATATTTTTTTTCACGAAGGACACCCGCGAAGGTATCCGGTAACCTTAAAGGCAGGTTTATTGGTGAAGCAGCTATATCAATAATTGATCATAATTATTATGGATGTTACTATGTTATTATTATTATGTTATTATGGATGTTAAGGATTACACAAAAAAACAAAACATACCAGGGATATTGCTCTTCATTGACTTAGAAAAAGCTTTTGATAGTATTGACTGGGAATTCATGGTAAAATGCTTAGATGTGTTTGGTTTTGGGCCAAGTTTAAAAGGGTGGATAGAAACATTCTACAAAAACATATCTAGCCGCGTCATAAACAATGGAATGTGCACTTCTCAATTTGAGATACAGAGAGGGGTCAGGCAAGGAGATCCGATGTCACCTTATCTTTTTATTATTGTTGCTGAAGTTCTAGCAACTGCTATTCGTACAACAAATATTCAAGGCATTAAAATGGGAAAAAAGGAGTTTAAATTTGTACAATACGCTGACGATCTTACCGTGTTTGTGCCTGATATTGAAAATGCTCAACATATCTTTAATTTGCTAGATCAATTTAAAACCTGTTCCGGATTGCAGGTTAACTATAAAAAAACTGAAGCTATGTGGATCGGTTCCTGTCGAAACGATACAGCAGCACCCCTAGGGCTAACATGGGTCAATACCGTTAAAGCACTCGGTATAGTTTTCACATAATTATAATGAAATCGAACAATTGCAGAAAAATTTTTATGATAAACTAAAAGATATTCGGCTGCAGATACGACTGTGGCGTCGCAGGGGCCTCTCGCTGCTTGGCAAAATTACAATTATTAAATCCTTTTTGATTTCAAAAATGATATATGTGTCAAATATAGAACTGAGAAATATATTGCTGTTAAAAACAATACACAGAAAAAATTTCAGGCTAAGTGGTTATTATATAGATGGCACTTATATATAACAAATAATAGTTTACAAATATAATTACCGTATTTATTCGTCTACAAGCCGAGCTTGGCTATAAGCCGAGACCCTAAACTTGTGGGACATGATAGCGGGCAAAAGCTTACAGAAAAAAATCGAAAAAATATCGGCTATAAGCCGAGACCAAGGTTTCTAAACAAAAAGTTACTTGAGCGTTCGTTCAAGAAACCTTTCCTCTCAGGAAACATGTTGAAAGTTATTGTTTAGAATAAAATCACACCTTTTAGAAACAATGAAAAGCTTTTTAATTGATTCTAACTGCACTATAAAGCAGAAAACTTAAAACGAATGCCACCAGACTGATTTTTATCGTCACAAACTACCAACTGCTTACCGAAGCCAATAATCAATCGCTTGCCGTCATCATGCCGAAAGCACGCCGTTCATCGTACAATATGGCTTTCAAGCTTAAAGTTGTTGCAGAAGCGGAAGCAGTCGAGAACAACTCCGAGATTGCGCGAGAGTATGGACTCAGTGAGTCCATGGTCCGTCGTTGGCGCAGAGATCAGGCCAAACTCTTCAACGGTGAGCTGAAGATGTCGGCAAAACGTACAACCATGGGTCGCTTTACCCCAAAGTATCCTGAGCTAGACCAGCAGATATTGGAGTGGTTCACCGAGCAAAGAGATCAAGGTGAATAAATGTTTGACGCTGATTTGTTTTGAAATTGTTTCAAAAGGAGCATTAAATGAAGAATTGATAAAAAACGACAGGCACGCTCACAAGGATGAACGCACGTGAGTTTGTTTTTCAAAGCGTGGGAATTGACACTTCCCATTGGTCGGATTTGCTAATCGTCATAACAAATTAACAATGCTTGTCAGCTCAAAGTAAACAAACTCTCGAGTCGCTTGAATTTTATTCATTTACATGGTTTTTCATTTATTTTCATAGGTTTTGCTGTGAGTGGATTGATGCTACGCCTGAAGGCAAAAGAATTTTCAACTGATCCCGCATTCAAAGCTTCCCTTGGCTGGTATCAGAACTGGAAACGACGACACTCGGTGAGCTTGCGTGCGAAGACAACCCTAGCCCAGCGACTGCCAGAAGACATGGAAGAGAAAATTGTGCAGTTTCACCGCTTCATCATAGCAGCCAGGCAACGAGCTGGGTATCCTTTATCCAGAATCTACAACATGGATGAGACACCGATGCGCTTCGAACTTCCATCAACGCGTTCGCTGGAGTTCACCGGCAGCCGAACGGTTCCCATAAAAACCTGCGGAGCAGAAAAGCGGAGCTTCACTGTCACACTTGCCGTCGCTGCGGATGGAACAAAACTTCCACCCAAGGTCATCTTCAAAGGCGTCCGGTTTCCGAGAGATCTCGTCGTTCCAGATTCCCTCCGTGTTTCTTTCCACAAGAAAGGGTGGATGGATGAGTCAGGTGTGAAGGAGTGGATTCGCCAGTGTTTGCCGCGGACCCCTCGTAATGAACAGTCGCTGTTAGTGTGGGACTCATTCCGAGCTCACTTGACCGATGAAGTGAAAGAAGACCTCAACCGGCGGAAAATTGATGTAGCAGTTATTCCTGGAGGCCTGACCCCTGTTTTACAGCCGTTAGACAAGTGTTTGAACAAGCCGTTCAAGGACAATGTCCGAAGAAAGTACTTGGCCTGGATGATCAGCGGCCCGTTCGAGTACACTCCGGCTGGAAAGAAGAAGGCACCATCGAGAAATCTTGTACTTCGATGGGTGCACGAAGCATGGCGAGAGATTCCGGCGGAGATGGTTACTAAGTCCTTCAAGACCTGTGGAATCTCCAACTCTTTGGATGGAACTGAGGACGACGTCGTGTACACTGAAGAGGTGCAGGAAATCGACGACGATGAAGAAGACAACGAGTTCGACACGGAAAGTGAAGGCGAGAGCGATGGCGAGTAAACTGTTGGTCAGTTGAAAGCTCTTAAACAAACGGCTCCTTTAGGAGCCACCACATATATGAAAGTCAATGACCAACTTCAATTTGTTTTTTCTTATATTTCTGTATGCAGTACTATCTCGGCTTATAGACAAATAAATCTATGTTTCCCATGAATTTGCTGTTTCGGAAAAATTTTGTTTGGAAAAACACTCGGCTATAAGCCGAGGACCCTTCTCTAGTTCAAATTTTCGAGATTTTGGTAAAGTTTTGTGAAAAAATTGCTCGGCTTGTAGACGAATAAATACGGTATAGTAATTGTTTACAAATATAAATGTGATTTATAATTAATAATAGCTCACAAATGTAAATAGAGTATACTGAGAGTCTTGTAAACACTTCTTTATTTTCAAAATGGCAAAAAAATATGTGGGAAAAAAAAATGTTTCACACAGCCACAAAGGAGAGAGAACTGTATCGAGTCAACCTAGAAATTAAAGGAGTTCAGACAAACATACAATGCAATACAATAAAATACAATATTCATTTTGCCATATACACAACATTTACAGCACAAAATGAAAAAAAAAAAATGAAGAAAATTGATGAAAGAAGATAAATGGCAAGAAAACCTAAAAGAAACCATGAGGCTTATAACAAGTCAGGCTTCCTCACTTAATAACTAATCTTATATAAGAATTACAATGTGGACTTATGGTAATTAACTTCGACCGTGCACACCGTACACACACACACACACACACATAGATATTAACCCTTTGACTCCTGTCGTGTTGCCATGGTTTTCGCATAAATTACCTTTTTCCTAGAGCGGTTTTACTTGTTAATTGCGCAGTAGATAAATAAATATTCTTGGCTTCCAAAATTAACTGCATATTAAACTGTAATGATTAAACAAATGTTTTCTGACGTAAAATAATATGGTTACCGATTAATCATTTACCGAAAAACACACTTGAACGCAAATATTGCTAAAATTCACGGCATGTTGATGAAGACCTTTGGCATATCAAATTTCAACCTGGTTATGCAAATTGTCCTTGATTATGCATCTGTCGCTTCTCAAACGAATATGTGAATTGACAAAGACAAAAAAATCAACAAAAAGCTTTTCCAACAAAACTTTTTATTAAAATAAACAATGTATTTGCTATTAGAGGCAAAAAAGTTTCAGTTTTTTTGCGTGCGTGCAAACACGCATGTAAAATTTGAAGACGCTCCGTGTTTGTACAAGGCGATCACTTGCAGTAAATTCGGGCACGTTTGCGATGAAAATTACAGAAGTTACAAAATTCTGGTTCAAATCATCACTTAAACTATTTGTAAAAAGAAAATCAACATCGGAAAACATCATTTACCGTGTTGTCACCATTGTCCTGGTCTTATAAACTCAGTTTGAAGCCCGCGGTTCGGTTTTAACTTTTGAGGCATATTTCGGTAGCGGCGTGGCAATTGAAGAGATCACAACGCGAAACAGCTTTTCACTGTTTTAATTAACGCCTCCAAGTTCTCTTTTTTGACGGTAGATTATTGTTCACGGTTATTCCTTTCCATTGTGAGCTTAAAAAAGACGTACTTGCTTTAAAAGATGAAAAAAACATGTCTTGAAAATTCAAGACCGATTCAGGCGCGGCACCATTTTGTAATTTTGCTCAGCTCCATGCGGTAGGTTCAGAAGGATCCTTTCCCCTACCCCCTAAAATGCCTTAAAATATGCGCAAAAGGCAGATTCTGATTGGTTTATCATTCTACTAGCTATTGTGACCTTTTCAGGACGAAAAAAAACCCAGGAGGGGAGGGAGAACGTATCGAGTTTCACGCGTGGAGCATGCACGAGGGACGGCCGGTTTGGCCGGTGTAGGAGTCAATGGGTTAAGTTAGTTACATTAAAATTTTAAATTACAGCCTTACAAAAGTTAATACCTAGAGAGAAAGAAAAGTAGCAGAGGAGGGAGAACTAGTTATGTCAGAATTTAGCGAATTATAAAATTGTGGACCTTGAAAGTAAATTGAAAACTTCTTGGTGTTCGTTCTGCACAGTGGCAAGCGGAAAGACTGAGCATTCCTAGTATTATAATTATGGATTTGACTATTAAGTAAAAAAAAGTTATTGAATTTGGAAGGGAGTGTAGAGTTCTTGAATGAAAACAAAAAAATACCTGATTGAAACGAATGCATGATATCATGAAATTTTAAGAGTTTAAGTTCCTTAAAAATAGGGCCAGTATGGGCAACATATGTGGAATTGCTTACTATTCTTAACGCACGTTTCTCTACGGTTACAGTTCTTTAGAGGTTTGACTTATAGGTACCAACCCAAGCTAAATTGCAATAATATAAATATGGAAGGATCATAGAATTGTATAAAGTATGAAGGGAGTGAGTAGAGAGAAAAAACCTAGAGTTATGAATAATACCTGTATATTTGGATAATTTGAAAAACATGGAAGTAGACACTGCCATAATCAAGAAACCTTCAAGAGAATCATTGATGGAAATTCTGCGAAGAGTTGACCACAGATAGGAACCGCTAAAGTGAAGCTGTAAACATACACAGGTGAATAAGTCAAGGTGTTAGGAACTGCGAACGTTGTTGTGAAGTATGAGAAGCATGAAGTGGAATTGCAAACACTCATTGGGGCCTAACTTATTGGGAAAGGACTGGTTGAGAGTTCTGAGACTCAACTGGAAGGAGTTCTTCAAGATGCAAGAAAAAAAATCAAAAGTCTTCACTTGGAAGATTGATCAACCAGTACTCGGAAGTGTTTCAGGAAGGAATGAACATTCACTGGCCCAAGGGCAAAGATCCATGTGGAAACAGAGGCAAAACCGAAGTTCTTGAAGGCATTAGACCAGTGCCATACATCATGACAGGAAAGAATTTCTCTCCAACTTGTCAAGTGTGTTGGCTCCATTGCAGGAGTTGCTACATTAAGAGACTGAGACTGGCATTGGGGTTAAGGGCAAATGCACTCATTTCAGATGTCAAAGGAATTCCTGACGTCCCCTAGACTCCTGGTCCATGGACAGCTTCAAGCATCCAGTCACATGTTTCCACGACCCTGTCCACTGCAGAAAGAAATACTCCATAAGCAGCTTTCAGCAGAAAAAATGCCACCTAGTGGTCCTTTAATATTATATGCAAGGTGTCATCGTATATTGCTAGAAATTGTAACATGAAACAATCACAGTGTAAAGCAGTGTCAGTTTATAGTCACGCAGTTTCATCTTGCACTTTTGAGGCAAACTCATGCCTTGTGGCAGGTAGTGTTTTCCAGAGTGTTATTTTGTGATTTACCATGCTATTGTAAATGGCAATCTTGCCATGGCTTTCGCTTCAACTTCAGACCATTTTGCTGCCCAGACAGTCAACAAGAGATGGAAATTTTTGTATGTATTGTCAGTAATTGCAGTAGCCAGCAATTTAATTTATTGAATAACAGCAGACGACTTTCTCTGCTTGAGGATTGACCTTAACAGACACAAATTTGACTTTGGTAAGTTGTACATACCATAAAGCCAAGAAAAATAGACATGGGTCTGTTCTTGCACCATTCATTTTGATTTTCTACACTTGGAAATATGATACACAGATGAATTGACACTACTTGGATAAAATAGTTTATTTCTGGAATTGAGTTGTATTGGTGTGAATTGTCCCAGCTTTGTCTTCTTTGAATTTGCCTATGGAATTTCCGCTCAGGATGTAAATTATGCAAGTTTTATAATATTGAGAACTTCAAAAGAAAGCAATGGAACTTTGCCCATTTTGCTGCCCAGACAGTCAACAAGAGATGGAAATTTTTGTATGTATTGTCAGTAATTGCAGTAGCCAGCAATTTAATTTATTGAATAACAGCAGACGACTTCCTCTGCTTGAGGATTGACCTTAACAGACACAAATTTGACTTTGGTAAGTTGTACATACCATAAAGCCAAGAAAAATAGACATGGGTCTGTTCTTGCACCATTCATTTTGATTTTCTACACTTGGAAATATGATACACAGATGAATTGACACTACTTGGATAAAATAGTTTATTTCTGGAATTGAGTTGTATTGGTGTGAATTGTCCCAGCTTTGTCTTCTTTGAATTTGCCTATGGAATTTCCACTCAGGATATAAATTATGCAAGTTTTATAATATTGAGAACTTCAAAAGAAATGACAAGGAATTAAGAGCTTGTGCCAGTAAGGATTGAGCCAAGTTGGAAATCGACCCAAAATTCAAAATTTTGAAACTCTGTCAGAACAAGATGCCTGCCTTACTCGCATTACGCGTGATGCTGGGGCTGATTCATTTATTCCAACTGTATGCTTCGCCGATTGATAAAACAATCCTTGCTAATGGAATAGTTTAAGTCACGACGATCGCGTTATTTTGTTTTCCTTGTGTTACACGACTTAGACTTTCACCGGAAATTTGTGAAATTCTATTACGATAACGTAAGCTTCTCAATGACCTCTTTTCAGTCTCGCGTCGTGGTCTAAGACTGTCAAACAAAGCACGAATCCTTCGCCATGAACTCATCAATTTCCACCGTTTTAAATGTCGAGTGCTTCTTAGAAGTTATTCTTTCGATTTGCCGCTTCAAAATGGTGAAATTGCTGTTTGAAAACGGCACACTTGAGTCCAGAATATATTATAAACAATATGGCGCCACAATTTAATGCAGTTTTAATGAAGAAATCAAATGATGCGTTGACGGAACACAGGTAAGGGTGAGTGGGTCTCCTCCCTAGCGATATAAGCGACAAGAATGGATTTTGATTGGCCTGCTATTGTTGAAGACAATCAGAACAATACATCCCGAGTAGGAGAGGGGAGAGTTTAATGAATAAATTAATGTACCGATTTGTAGCTACGACGAAGAAAAAAAAAAAAAGAAATCGACCCGTTTTTAGACACGGTATGCCCCCTCAGGGCATCCCGCGTAATAAAGCCTATTACATGCCTGATTCTTTGGCATAATTTGTTTTCTCCCAAACTCGATAATTTTATTTTGGGACGCGTTTAGTTTAAGGGGGTATTTTTTGCTGTGAAAACCGAAAAAATGCAAATTTTGAAAAATCGGTACAAAATTACCAAAACCCCCGTAGCAAATGACACTTAATCCAGTTGATAATGGTAATTTACAGATTTCAGCAATATATATTTTACTGGGATCAACAATGTTTTTGTTCAAGAAAAGTATGTTCAAAGATGGCTCCTTTCTCCCAATACTCGTACAGTGAGGGACTATGCTTCATTTCCCGGGATATTTCTTGAGTAGCAGACAGACTTTGGAAAATTTGTTTGCACGATTTGAAAGGACTTACATTGGTGTAGTTTTTGATACAAAAATTTCCGCGGGTAATCATTATGTATTTGCAGGAGAGCGCCTCAAAAAACTCCAAAAATTCGACTTTTCTCAAGACGCCTTTTTGGACACACGGTCTGAAGGACTGGTTACGAGTTACGAAAGTTTGATAGTTATTTTTGTTCCTTCCCCCCAGGTGGGCCAGGTTATGACAATATTAACACTGTAAATTGAAAATAATCTGCTTTTTTTATCCTTGACGACATTTTTTTTTGTTCTACTAGTGCGATGAGATGAGCCTTATAGATTACACGCGCTGTTAATCCCTACACGGCTGTAGCAAAACCCTACACGCCGTGAAACACACGAGCAACACTTTATGTTTGAAAGTCAAACATTTGAATTTTTACAACTGTTAGGCAAACGTTCCTGCGAAAGTTTGAAAGTGCACGATTCGATTATTTGCAATGGTATCCTCCCCGTATTTTTGATTGAAAGCGTTTTGGAACTTTTAACTGAGAGTAGCACCCTCAGTATATTAAAATACAGAAGAGAAGAAGACTAAAGTGTGGAAGCAAATTCAAGCATGTGTTCACAGCGTATGTCGCATTCAATTCACGAAATGTTAATCGTGAGGGAATAGCCAAATTTAATTGGCTTCTTTAATTAATTTGATTACGGTATGTTGACTCAACATTAGCGGCAAATTTCTAATTTTACCAACACTGAAAAACTTTGGTAATCAACAGAAACAGTTCTGAAAGACCCAGGTAGAAAAACATGTACGAACGCCCTTCAAACTTCAGATGTTTGGCAGCAAAACATGCCATGTTTGCTCCCAATTAGAACATGTTTTTCCGCCACATGTCCACGCTTGGATGAAAACGAAACTTCTCTTGACACATAATTTTTACTTTTGTATGCCTGCCTCATCTTAATCTAGAAGAAAATCTTTTAACGATGCGTAAAAACAGGGACTCTCGAACAAATAAGGTGAGTAATAGTGGCGGTAGGAGTTTGTTTATCTGCAATTTGCATGCGTAGGAAAGTACTCAAGTTTAGTGTTGTAATTCAATTAAAGCATCCGTCACGCTTTATTTGTTACAGGTGTAAACAACTTTTACTTGTTTTAACCTTCCCCGGAAAATACGTTATCTGACACATAATTTTTACTTTTGTATGCCTGCCTCATCTTAATCTAGAAGAAAATCTTTTAACGATGCGTAAAAACAGGGACTCTCAAACAAATAAGGTGAGTAATAGTGGCGGTAGGAGTTTGTTTATCTGCAATTTGCATGCGTAGGAAAGTACTCAAGTTTAGTGTTGTAATTCAATTAAAGCATTCGTCACGCTTTATTCGTTACAGGTGTAAACAACTTTTACTTGTTTTAACCTTCCCCGGAAAATGCGTTATCTGAATTGACTATTTCAAAATATAGTGTTCTTTCACAGTCTTTGTTTTCTTGGAGGATAGTTCAAAATTATTATATTCACTGCCCGTCGATCTTTCAATCAATCGTAAACAAATCTGCTCGAAGCCCCTCCAAACATTTCGTAGTCGCCCCAGAACACGAAGCATGTGAATTGAGTAGCAAAAAGTTTTGTTCGTAAAAGCGCCAAAAATGGATAAATGCGAGATTGGAAAGCTTTCCGGGACGGATTGTGGTTTAGTTAATGTGAAAGGCACAGTGATCACTGAATATCAAACGCTAAGTGATTGTCAGCGCGACATAACAGGGCACTTAGAGATGTTGAAAATGCAAGGGAGACAACATTTCCTCTGAGAAAGAGCTGATTCCACTGAGGGCAGGTAAGGATATTTTCGTGGCCCTCTCTTCTGCATTTTTCCCTGTAGGGTGAACTATCTGCTCACGGCCTTGTTTTCCACATATTAGGAGTATTTGAGGGGAGTGCTGACATGAACTTTTGCGTGTGTCCAAAGCACCGAGATTCCTTTGGTATCAAATGGAGAGGGCGGAAAAAAACTTTGCCAGGTTCCAGAGGGGGTCGCAATGCACCGCTCAAAAAAGCACACTGGTGATCGCACTATCAATAAGAAGCTGTCGGAGGAAATATTCAACAGGACTGCATCACAAATACCTATCGGCTCAGGTATTCAACTGTATAATCGTTATTTGTTTGGAATGTCGCACTAACTACCGTATCCACTAACAAGGCTCTACTTACATGTTGTCATTCTTCCAGCAATCTGTTGGCTGTGCCGCGAAAAGCTGAACACAAGCATTGCGATGCATTAAAAGCAGCCAAAGGAGGTGTGGAAAAATAGTGGACAGAATCATTTTATAGTGAGTCCCTCATGCCTGTAGAGACTGGGTCTTGTTTTAGTTTTTATTCACTATCCATAACACGCATAAAGAAAGAATGCTTAGTACACTAGGCTGTGCCACAGGCCTTACATGTACTTGTGATTCGCAATTGAGCGTTGTGGGCTTCCTGTGGCGACGCGCAACCGTAACAGTCGCTTGCTAGTAGGAAGAGGGAACGCACAAGGGAATGTGAGGCGAGAAGAGGAGTCACGCGTAAGGATTTTGTAGAGTCCTCTTTTCAACCCACAATCCCTGGTACTCTCCTTCTTTCTACTACCAAGCGACTGGACATTTATCTGGGGGGCACAGTGGGAGTGCTATGGAGCAGAGAAAAGAGAAAATGCTTATCGCTTCGGCCATTTGTATGAAATAAAAGTTGCTCGGACCCTGTCTAAGAGACCTCCACTGGAATTTCCGTTTTCTTCTTCCACTTCACTGGAGTTTCCAGCATTCAAACAGATCGCCTCCTCTTGAAAAAAATAAAAAGTCAGCAAAACCCAACACCCCTAGTCCCTAGTCTCCTGGCGCGTTTCAGTTTCTGCACAGGATGAGCGGTTAGCCAATCATTTATTTGAAAGAAAATAATGCACGTACATGTATAGCATTTCAAATAAAAGAGGCAGGAAAGGTGATTGAATTGCACCTGAGAAGGGGCCACAAAATAGCACCCAACCTTCCGTACATTAACTGAAGGAAATGCAGAAATTCAAACGTGTAGATGGTTCCCCTGACGACACAGAAATCGGTGTTATGCTATGGTCTGCTAGCATTTGAGTGGTAAATTACGTTATATTTTCATTTTTTAACGTAGGTAATTGAGAGCGTTTCTGCGGCCAGTGAAGCCAACGTCCTAGGAGATGATCAAGAAGAGAGTATGGAAGTGCTTTCACCGGACCTAGAGAGGTTGGCCATTATTAATAATAGTTCTCTGTACCAGCCTTCCTCGTCCCAGGAGGAGACGCAGTCAACGACCGATAAGAGTATCAGCCAAGCCACGTGTACACAATACCCCAAACCTCCAGATAACACTGACAAAGGCAAAGTCGCAGCATTGCAATGGTTCCTGGATAAGTGCAGTATTGGGCCTCTCGGCTCTTTTATGAAGCCTCCTTGGAGTGATGCCACCTCGAAAACGCATGACTGCCACACCCGTAAAGCAGGTGAAATCATCGCGGAAGTCCTAAGAACCGTACCGCTGCAGACCGCTCCAGAATTGTGGGAGGCAGTGAGAAGAAAGGACGAAGTTACCCAGCTCCTTGAGTCTGCCGGTCCTGGCAGTGATCTACTGTTAGCTGTGGTGGAGTCTTACAACAAGTGGACACCTCCGAGATGAGGCACCAATTACTCAGTCTTGTGGCAGGTAAAGTGACCTACGCAGCACTGGCAGCGCACATACCTCGACTGACAAGATATGAGTTCACTGCGGCAAGACGATACATGCTTGAGGTCGGCGCTGGGCTCCCTGTACAGCCGGCGGCCAAACAGACTAGAGAAAAAGTCGACTCTGCCAAGTTAGACCACTTCCTCGACTTTATCACGTCTTCTAATATTGTGCAGGACCTCCCATTTGGTAGAAAAACCCTGACATTAAGTAGCGGCATGAAGATCGACATTCCCAATGTAATAAGAACAGTGTTGCCATCTCGCCTGATCAAACAATATAACCAGTATTGCAGCGAAGAGGGTTACTCTCCACTATCAACCCATACTCCGTTTAGAATCTTGTCTGGAGCATGCGTGGCGTCAGTTAGAAAGAGTTTACAGGGGCTAGACAGCTACACGGCAGAGGGGGGACGCGGTTTTGATGATCTGTTATCGATCCTGAACACCTTAGTGCAGTATGGGGCCAACAAGGCTGTAATTGTTGAACTCAAGGACAACTTGAAATACCTCAAACAATACATCAAAAGTGATTACAAGGTAAAGGAATAGTGCCTATATAGATACAGTCTGTTCATCGTGGAGAGGTGTAACAGCATAATTGTCTGGTTACAGATCCATTGCTCTATGGCTAGTACTATTCCTGACCCCTGCAGAGTGTAAAGGAGTGGTATCGCCGACACTGCAGTCACCAACACAATCAACTTTGTGAGAGCTGTGAGACCTTGAAAACGGTATGTAAACGATAATACTTGGACCCGGCCTACTAGGCAAAACAATCCTATCTAATTATATTCTTTATTTGCTTTAGTCTTTAGACTCAGTTGTGTCCTTGATCCAGTCTACCAATCTCCCGCAGGACCTTCAGGACGACCTTCAATTTACGGTGAGAACTGCATGTGACGGAATCCCCTCCTGAACAACTCATCGGCTGCGCATGGTTCACCAGGATACAGCCCAGACATATATTATCGATAGCATCCAGGAAGACGCCGTGCTGATCACACAGGATTTCGCCATGAAGTTCTTACCCGCCCAGTACAGAGAAACGCAGGCTGAGTTCTTTGGAAAGAGAGGTATCTCCTGGCACTTGACAGTGTGTCAGAGCAAACAGGGAGGAGAGCTGGTCGCACAAACTTTTGTGCACATAATTGAGTCTGGTCTACAGGACAGTCACACAGTAGTGACCGTGATGGAGCATGTACTGAAGACCTTGAAGCATGAACACCCTGAGTTAACGAGAGTGGTATACCGCCAAGACAACGCAGGATGCTACCTCTGCGCAACCACCATACTAGCGTGCAAAATACTGAGAGAGAACCAATATGGATCTCTGCCGGATCGATTTCTGCGACCCTCAGGGTGGTAAGGGTGCGTGTGATAGGAAAGCAGCGCAGATCAAGACGCATGTGAAGCAATACATTAACCAAGGCCACTCCGTCTGACCTTAAGAAGGCTATCGAGTCCGAAGAAGGTATTCCTGGTGTTCGAGTTACAGTTGTACCTGTTCCCAAGACCACCGTGAACACAAAGAGCATCACGTGGGAGGGCATCAGTAGTTTGTCCAACTTTGAGATCACGACAGCGGGTGTTAAGGCCTTCAGGGCGTATGGTGTTGGCGCAGGGAATTTCCGATCCTGGACGTCATTTGCAGGTAGGCATGCATCATCCAACCAAAAGTTACTACAGGAAAATTTCTTGCGTTTGAATAAAATAGATCCCAGTCCGCCATACACTGTTTTCATAGCACTTTGCCTAAATGGGATAGCGAAACTAAACAATAATGCTGTGCAGATTACAAATAAATTAGTCTGTACCACTATATCATATGCTCTTTTTTATTCTGCTCTCTCCCCCTCTCTCTGTTTACAGGAATACCACACAATCACCAATTTGAATGGATTGCTACGGAGCCAGGGAAAGGAAAGTCTGTGTCAGTGAAACACAGACAGCCAAAGTCGGCGCCATCCCATACAGATAGCTCACCCGAGGAGGGTTCTGCCATCGAAGTGACCCAACAAGCAGATACCCACCAGACTGAAAGCCTTATGTTTCCATGCCCAGAAGACTGATGCACCAAGTCCTACATGACGCATGGACGTCTGGAGCAGCACCTCATGTATGGTAAACACGAATTCCGTTGGGTCGAGAGTCTCTCCCTACTTGACAGAGCGAAGGTCAGTTACGCAGAACGTCTTGAGGCTGGAGGTAGCCACTCCGAAGCGAAGATAACGGATACAGAAATATACTGAGGCTCACCTTGTCCGCCAGAGAGATGGGCTGGTCGGGAGTCCTCTATACCACGCCGCCGGTTTAATTCCAGGCAAAAGAGGTACTTGGAGGGAAAGTTTCAACACGGCGAGTCCACGGGGGTCAAGGCCAACCCAGATGACGTCTCGAAGGAGATGAGATGCCTGAGAGACGAAAAGGGGAAGCGAATCTTCACCGTGGAGGAGTTCCTGCGTCCCCAGCAAATATCCTTATTCTTCTCTAGAATGGCATGTAAGAGAAAAGATGGCACCGACTCCGATGACGAGGCTGAAGAATTTGCGAGGCAGCAGGCGGCCGTACACTCGGATGTGATCGAAGCGCTACAGCAGGAAATCATTCACCCCTTGTCGTTCTCTAGAAAGAACCTGTACCTGATGACAGCGTCAGAAATAAAAAGCCTCAAGATGACCCAGATGCGCTCCATGGCTAGTCACTTTTCCATTAAGGTTAAGGGACAAAAGAAGGAGCAATATTCTGATGCCATAATTGAGTTTTTGAATAAGTGCTCTTGTAAGGACCATGGTTGCAGCGCTAGGTTGATACTTAGGATGCGTGGCAGCATTCAACCCTACTCTCTTCCCAAAAAAGAAATCGCTTTGTTATTTACGTCACCAGTTATTCTCCAGTACTTTCTCCCCCCAAAACGATATAATCCGATGGCATGTAACAAGAACAGATTTTGTAGTCTGACAATCCAAGGTGGAATGTTTACCTATAATAGGAAGGTTTTCTGTGCAAGAGGATTTATAATGAGGTAGAGAGTTCTAAGTTGACAGATAATTGGAATAACAAATCCGTTAAAAAAAGCAATGACCCGAGCATCAATCGTCCGGTATTACAACAATTTACTTGTATGGCTCATTGCGTCAAAATGATCAAAATATCTGTAACAAGTCGGCGACAGCGTCTAAAAATAATAAACAAGGCACATATTTTTCAATTTATTTAGTACCTTTATTGCCATAGCTGGAAATTTCGTAACTCATAACCAGTCCTACAGACCGTGTCTCCCAAAAGGCGTCTCAAGAAAAGTCGAATTTTTGGAATTTTTGAGGCGCTCTCCTGCAAATACATAATGATTACCCGCGGAAGTTTTTGTATCAAAAACTACACCAATATAAGTCCTTTCAAAATTAATCATACAAACAAATTTTCTGCCACTCAAGAAATATCCCGGGAAATGAAGCATAGTCCCTCACTGTACAAGTATTGGTAGAAAGGAGCCATCTTTGAACATACTTTTCTTGAACAAAAACATTGTTGATCCCAGTAAAATATATATTGCTGAAATCTGTAAATTACCATTATCAGCTGGATTAAGTGTCATTTGCTACGGGGGTTTTGGTAATTTTGTACCGATTTTTCAAAATTTGCATTTTTTCAATTTTCACAGCAAAAAATACCCCCTTAAACTAAACGCGTCCCAAAATAAAATTATCGAGTTTGGGAGAATACAAATTATGCTAAAGAATCAGGCATGTAATAGGCTTTATTCTGACAAAGTTTCAAAATTTTGAATTTTGGGTCGATTTCCAACTTTGCTCGATCCTTACTGGCAGAAACTAATAAATAAAACAGAAGTATAACAAGATAAATGCATATAACACTATTTAAGGTGGCTGGTACCAGTTTTAAGCTTTTTGACAGTTTGTTACTTTGAAGGCATATAACAAAAAGAGAGACAAAGGCCATCGTAACACTTTTGTAGAATTGAATTATATAATTTATAGTTGACAAAAAATAAGTGTTATTTCCTCATTAGCGGTTTCCAAGACAATGTTTGCAAAGGATTCTTCAGACCTACTTTTTAACATGTGACACTAATAATTAAATTATTAACCTGGTGGCCCCCTGTTTTCTTTTAGTAATCGCTTTTAGAATGTACGCGATGACGTAAGAGTTTAGCAGAGTGCTAAGCCTCTGGGAGAGATCCCAAAAGAAAAAAAAGTGTTGTGTTCTTGTAGCCATCTTGATGATATGTGAGCCTTTAGTCAATCTATGGAAACTTGTGCAATCCTTGTGAATTGGACCCTTTGGAGTGTTGAAACCTTTAGAAATCGAGGCTGACATTCCTTGGAATAAAATACAGTTCATATTCGTCTACATGGTCCATTGTAAGCCGGATAAAAGTGGATGCTACGTACCAGTTGTGAGTGAAGTTATGTTGTGTTATGGCCGAAGATATCGTCAGAAAGCGACGGCAACGTGCAGGGCACAGGTCAAGTGCGAAACATATTATTTCATCTGTTATTGATGTCCTTGGAGGAGGAGACATTTCTTAAGTGCGGGAACACGAAATCAAGCTGAAACAACAAAGGGACAGCCTACTCCAGAAACTCAATACCGTTCGACAACTTGATGCAGAAATACTTGACCTTGCGGTCAAAGAAGAAATCGAAGGTGAAATTGAGCTAGCAGATTTGTTGGAGGAAAATGTCCAGTTGGCTATTGCTAACATAGAAAACGCCCTGTCGCCGAAGGTCGTGTGTTCAAATGTAAATACCGAAACGAACATGTCGGAAAGCACGTCAGCAAATGAAGTTCAAATCGGGAGTAATTCTTCGCCGCCTTTAGCTTCAATGTCGAATTCCTCTTAATCTGTGCGGAGAAATACTCAAGTTAAATTGCCAAAGCTGGAGTTAAAGAAGTTTGACGGCGATCACAGTAAGTGGATTTCTTTCTGGGATAGTTTTGAAGCCTCAGTTCATAAAAATGAGAGTTTAACTGCCATTGACAAATTCAACTATCTAAACTCGCTGCTCGAAAGGTCAGCAGCAGAGGCCATTTCTGGGTTAAGTCTTGGGGCATCGAACTATAAGGAAGCAATAGACATTTTGAAAGCAAGATTTGGCAATAAGAAGCAAATAATTAATTGTCACATAGAAATTTTGTTGAATCTTAAATCTGTCACATCTCGCTATCATGTAAGAAGCCTCCGTCAGCTGCATGACATTGTTGAATCTAATGTGAGAAGCTTTAAGTCATCAGGAGTTTCACCTGAATCGTATGGGAGTTTGCTATCGTCCATCTTGATGAACAAGCTACCTCAGGAATTTCTTCGTTATTACGAGAGAAATGGGAGATGATGACTGGTGATTAAATCAGCTGCTTGATATTTTTAAGAGGGAACTTGAGGCAAGAGAAAAGGCTGGAGGGTCTAAAGTGAACAGTCCCACAGTACAGATTATACTCAGCTTGTACCTCGATCCGTCACTTGTATACTGCAGCTGACGATATAGATCGCTTTCTTTGCCTCTTGACATGCTATCATTGCTATCATCTCTTTGTTGTAACAGCTCCGGAACCCTCAATACGCTAAAAGTAACCGTTCATGAACGCTTCACAGCCGACGCCATCTTGAATCAAAACAACAATGATGAAGAAAATACGTAGTGTAGGCCACTTTCAAGTGTTTTACAATTTCTAATATTGTGGGATTTAACGCAAACTTTCGCAAATGTTTCCGTCATCACTGTTCAAGTGCGGATATTTACAGGTCTGGACAGAAATGAGTTAAAAGTACTCATTAAGACTTCCCGAGGTACTTTTCTCCATTAATTCCAGAGTCGTATTACTATTCATTCGTCTTGCATCCGCCCTCTAACATTTGACACATTGTTTGGTCATATATGATGGCCTTTGGACTATCGCTACATGAAAAAAAATAAAAATACAAATAAAAAGAATGTGACCCAGGACTTAACTCGGTCCCTCATGGCCCAAGTAAACAGCAGCAAACAAATACTACAAGATGATTGTTGTTGTTATTTTGGATGGATTAATTTTGTGGCACATTTGTTATCATCTGTAGGGAGAATGAAGACCCAAACCGGCAGTTTCAACAACTTTACTTAGAGAGTTCAAAGAGGTAGAGGAAATTAAAAATGATCCACTCTGCACAGAGAGGCGAATTTTCGGTAAGTTCTTGTGATCATGCCTTAGTCAATGTACTCATTACATGTATATTCAAACAAGGAGGTGCATGTCTGTGTGTATTTAAGGTACTGAATTTTCAATAAATGCAGTCCAAGGCATTTATCTTCTCAGATGATATACCATCAGTGGTCACACTATCACTTTTACCAAACAGGAAATAGACCTTTGTCACTCCGTCTGTAGCCATGTTGAGTCTCAGAAGAACAAAAAGGATTTTTGCACAACAAGCCTCAATTTTGAAGGTCTTGTGGTGTAAATTTGCATAACTTTGTCAACTTCTTGCTTCTAGTTTGGAGAGTGAAAATGGTGGTATAAAAAAAATTGTGCATAGGCTCTGTCCCTTTTCTTTCTTGCCCCCAGATCAAGCTCTGCTTGTGGTTTCTCTTCACCCTATAACCCACTTGGGAGCCTGTTCACACTGACAGGCTAGAGTAAAGTATATATCAGACTGCTGAAAAAGCAGGTTTTTTTTCATATTTCATCATTTTCCTATCTTTTTTCTTTTGAGAAAGCCTACTTTACCAAAGGTATTCTTTTGGAAATAAATAAAGCCCCAGTGTACCCACATGAACCAAGAACTGTCACAACTTTCATTATTATATTGATCATGTGCACAGGTCTTGGGTAAAGTGCATTGTAAGATGATATGGTTTGTAAACCTTCAGTCCTGAGGATACAAAAATAGATGAAACAGAAAAGTTATGGGAACAAAAACGAGAAAAGTTATTGTTCTCTTGAAACAAACTGACAACTAATTCAGTGTGTTATGTTTTCAGATACTATTTCTCAGAACTATGCCCCTAGCAAGAAAACAAAGAGGCAAGAAGAAAATGGCACTTACAAATGAAAAATATTAACAAGAGCAGAAGAGAAGGCAAAAGATGAAAAGGGTGAGCATTATATCACTAATAAAATGACATGATAGCATGTAAGTCTCAGAATATATCATTACTGTACAGTTGAATGATATGAACCATGAACGATAACACCCAACAGCTTTTGAGGAAACTTTTGAACCACATGACTGTATGAGTTTATTTGCAATTCTTCTTGCTAGAAAATACAAGCACATGAAGATTTTAAGGCTTAAAACTTGAATTTCCAGAAATCCTAGCTAGCCTTACAGTATATCACTCTTGACACTTCATTTTTCCCATGGAAAGCAAAGGGAATTAGTTTTCTTGTGATATAAAAGTTCCAGGTGATGTTTCACCAATTGAAAGAAAATGCCAGGTTCTCATCCATTTACTAAATCCAGTTTACCGTATTACAGCTTTCCGTAAAAGAACCAGTGGGTTACAGCTCTGTTACAATTGAAAGTCTCATGGCATCACAATGATGCTACATGTACATGTATGTATGCTGAAGTGCATTTGGTGTCCATTTTTGAATATGTATAATCATTTTTTCCTCAAATTAAAAACAGTTACTTGCTCTTAATAACTAATTTCTATCTGTCAATTCTGTCAATTTCAAAACTGGAAAAAAGACTGAAAGTTGTCAACAAAGAAGAGAAAGAGGAGGAAATATTTGGATCCCTCCACATCAGCCTTGTCTCCTCTGATGAGTCAGTAGATGAAGGGGATGCCTTGGCCACCAGGCCTTAAACCTGGAGAGTGGAAGAAGTGTCAGACTTCTTTAAGACACTGAATGAAAGGTGGAAGGGAGCAATGACACCACAACAAAAGTGTCAATCAGTAAGCTGGAGAAATGACCTTCCAAGTCTTCTGAGCCCAAATGGAGTTCCCCAGCAGTTAGTTTGGGCTGTACCATCTTTGTAGATCACTCAGCCATAGTTTGGGGGGCAGTATTGTTATAGAGGGTTTCATGCAAAAGGTATGCAAGCTGCTTGATATCAGCACTTTTCTGAATATATACAAGAATGAGTAGAAAGATTTTTTATTAAACAAAGTCTTTGAAGTCCTTGAAACTGAGTCTTACAGTTAAAATGGAATCAATCACGCTCATAGCTTTTTGCATTTTTACCCTTCAAATAATAAAAAAAAATTTCTCATAGACTGCCTCCTTTTTGGATATCAAGACATTCAATACTAGAGTTATAGTATTTTTTTTCATTTCAGTGTTTTTGCCTTGATAATCTTTTACATTGTATGTTGTACTAAGAAACTATAGCTACATACCCTGTACATGTTGTTCAAGAGACAGTTGCTCTCCAAAATACTTCATTCAAGATAAAAAAAAAAATTAGTGGACAACAGTCAAAGAACGGCAGCTTTTCCTTACTACTTGCTCATACATGTGATTGATTGCGTTGAAATGCACATGTAATCCTACTCAATTTAATGACATCTTTCAATTCACAACTTTTTGTGTTGAATGAAACTTTTGGGTGCTTGGGAGAGGTAGCTTGACTGCAAGGTTAAGTTTGTACAGGGTGACAATGAATCAAGGTTTGTGATAATTTTACCAGCTTACAATCTAATAGGTTATGGTAAATAAGTGTTAATTAGCTTCTTATTTGCTAGTAGGGAAAACTGAGAACTGACTGTAGTAATAATGGTGGGTCCTTTTTTCTAAGCTTTGTTTTTGAATTCTCATTGCATTATATAGAATTCTGAGTGCTCTTTTGGACAAACTGACACCACATCTAGTTTAGTAGGGTTAGATGAAAGAGCAGTGTTATTTAATTTCATAGACATTGTTTGTTGGAGTGGAAGATGAAAGTAACTATAACTCTAGGAACTTATTTCGTTTGAGGCTCATACCCTGTATTTGATTTTAGTCTTGTAATACTTCAACACCAGTGTAGATTTAACCCTTTGACCCCTGAAGACGCCTATAGGCGCGCTTTCATATATAGTGTACATTTTGGTCTAAAAAAAGGGCCCAACGGCACTTCTAGGCCCCAGGCCTCCTCCACTGTTGCAAGAAACAACGTGATTCAAAATGGCGTCTATTTGAGCTATATTTCTCTAGTTTTCAGGGTGAAATTTTCAATTTTTTTCAAAGCATTGTTTACAGATGTCATCTGGTGACTTAAAAAAGGCATCCTTGTACTCAGACATGGAGGAAATTCATCGAATTGTGATGGAAAGACCCGACATTAGCAATGTTTCGTAGGAGTACAGTTTCGAGTACGAAACCGCCGATTATTCTTCCCCAGAAGAGACCGAAAATGTGAATATTGTCGAAGCATCAAGAGAGCAGCTTCTCATGCACGTGCAAATCGTGATGGACAAACATCGAGATGGAAACCAGCTCGGCAACAACGCTGAATCAGAGCGGTTTGGATTTTTTATACAATACGGAATAACCACAATTTTCAGGCCCCTACCATGGACAGACTCATGCTTTTGAGGTTGATATCAGTCCGACTATATTTTTTGACAAGCTGTTTTCAGGTGAAGTGTGATCCAAGAATGAAAACGATTGCTGATTGTTGTAGCTTATATAGTATTCAAGTGATATACTGATAGTTGGACATCAGTAGCTTACATGAAGAGTAATAAACTTGGACCCATGACAGCAAATGTGACTTTTTTTTCTTTTTTGGCGGACATTTTGAATGACTAACCAGACTAGTTAATAATTAACAACATAATGTTTACATTTTCAAAATGCTCATCTCATCTACTTTCTAGAAATATATGGTTATGTATGGTTTGGGTGAAAACTTAAGCTTTTATTAGCCATTTTCTCTGTCCATGTCAATTTTTAGCAAAACTTAGTAAAAAATTCAGGGGTCAAAGGGTTAAATAAAGATATTCTTGGAATTTAGAGTTGTTTTCTTTCATCCTAGCATTTAGCACCGGAGAGGGAAGTCTTTATAACGTAGTCCGCTGTTTCCCTTAGATCATCTCAAATGAACAGTTAGCAAAAACTATGGAACCATAGATTGCGTCAAATAATCTTGAGTTGGGGTGGGGTAATGGTGAAGCAGGAAAACCCTCAGAATTCACCCGAATTCACTACCTTAGAAAATGTCAGAAAACGACAGAAAAATGCCTTGCAAATATCAAAATACAAACTAATTACCATCCGTTAACCCGACAACGAATGCTGGAAAACAAGTGGTTTCTTGAATTCACTGTTCCAGAAAATACAAGAAAACGCAAGAAAAACGCTGGATACAGACAATTTTCTGTGCATTAAGGTGACTCGACCCAGTTATTTTTTGGCGGTACCATCCTACTTTGAAGCTCTCTGGTATCCCCACTTTTACTTTTATCGTAAGTCTTACACAAAGAATGGATAACATAAAGATCAATCTACAATATAGCAAAAAAAAATTTGGCGATCCGAGTAAATGACACGTGGTTATAGTGCCACGCCCCTTTGAGGTCTGAGTTGAAATTCTGCTGTTGACAGCTTTTTTTCATGAAAATCTCTCGGCTACACATAGTGCGCATTAGTGCCTTGCGTTGAACAGAGTTTCACCAAAATCGCAAAGACCCAATTCGAGAAATTCAGCACCTTCCAAATTTAATTCATAATTTATGTAATAATGATAAGCAAACCTTACACAATTATATCTAACAAACTATGAGATTTATTCCTTTATTTTGGGGACCTTTATAACAGATGGGTCCTTGCAAGTCAGCAAAGAGCTTTAAGGTCTGGTAAATGCGTGCGATTTCGAGTAACGCAAACATATATAAATTATAGTTTTAGCTAGTTTGAGTTTGAAGATCTGCCTAAACAAAACAGTATTTCTCACATCAGAACTGCATTGTATCACCTTGCGTCAAATGGACTGGCTGAGAGGGCCCGCCAAACATCCAAGGAGGGATTGAAGAAGATGAATAGAGGCAAGGAACCCACGATTCCTAACTTGTTACAGAATCACCCTTCAGACTTCAACAGGAGTGTCACCAGCAGAATTACTCCTAGGAAGGAAATCTAGATCGATACTAGACCTTACAGTCTGCCCAGAAATTGGAAGAAAAGTATGTCAAAGCCAGGCTTCTCAGAAACAGGCACATGACTGGCATGCTAAAAAAACACATCACGCTGGAAGGAGAAACAGTTTACGCAAGCAACTTCAGAAGAGGAGTTTTGAAACAGTTAACTAGTCCAACTTCGCTTGTAGTTCAACTGGAAGATGGACATCTGTTGAGAGGACACCAAGACCATCTTATACAGTGGTCTAGTGTTCCCCAATCATCTATTGCTAATCACAAGGAGGTCCCAACTGACCTGATTCCAGCATCTGTAGAAGCTGAAAAGCCAGAATTGTAACTGGAAGAAACCATCACCACTAGTCAAGGTACCCCAAAAGCATCAATTGAGACTGTGCAGTCTGCTCCCCAAGGTGTTCCAGGAAACCACTACGCTACCAGGAACAGACAGACCCTTGATATTTGGCTGATTTTGTTACTAAGTGATTTGTTAGGTTATTAGAACTGAGACACTAATAAGAACTGCAAGCTAAGTTTGAAGTTGATTTATTGCGATAGTTTTCATGACTTAAGGACGTTCGCGCGAAAAAGTCCTGCCCCACAGATTTTTTTCATACTTTAGGTATGGTCTGCTAATAATTTATTGATGTCAGAAATGCAAAAAAAATGGGGGGTCACCGACTTCGTTTCAGAGATATAGCCCTGGAAAAATACCCTGATTTTGAAAAGTTGGGCCTTCGTAACTCAAAATGATCTCCATAGTTTTAAGTTTAAAATATACAAGATGACTAACTGGAGACAAACTATTTTAGTCAAATTTTATCTAAGCGTATATGTTTCGTAAATTAGTCCAACTGGTGTCAACCTTGTAATTAAATGTAGCCCCTAAAGAGGACATTCGCGATCGTCACACAAACAAAAAAGAGTGCAATTCGATGACGCGTGGACAAAAAAATAGAAAATATTCAAACTTCTGCCCCATAGCTTTTTTTCATTTTTCCCTAAAACGTAGACAATTGATAGAGAAAGTGATCAATTGAAAAAAAAGTGGGGGTCACCAGACGTCTAAGAGAGTTATAATCTACACAAAGTAGTCGCTGTGATGACAGATTCCAAAGTCACGTTTTTGCGTGACAGGTCAGAGAAGCACTGGAACCTAAACAGGGATATCTATCCCATCATGCACAGCTCACAATGGTTGCTCGAGCCAATGTTTTCGTTCGAGTGTGCTGTCAAAACTCTGATCGTTTAAGTTGTTTATTGTTATTCTACCTTCAAAACTTATACAGCTGTTTAGCCAATGCCATGAAAATGCATCTATAGCCGATAGCGAGGCGAAAATGTGAGAAGTAAGCTTATTTATTTACCTAGAATGTCAATGGGTATGTGGAGATTGATTGTACACGGGATTGGTGATCAATAAAATTGTTCTCTTGTAAGGTAAGACTTTCTCGTTTACCATCAAAACTTAAAAAAGCTTAAAGGTAACTTCGTTTGATGAATAGACTACATAAAGTATTGCATTTCAATTATTTTGTTATATCAAGAGTCAAGTAAATATATAAATCTTTTGCCGGGCGCGAAATATACCCGCAGGACCGTATCAACGCCTTTTCTTGGACTTTTTGTTGCAACCTTAACCCGTCTAATCGTTTCATGTCGAGTTTTCGTTTTCAAAACTGTGCAACAGAAATGAATTTTCCCCTTTTCCCTCTTTTTAATGCTGCCACATCGGCCGACATGTGTGTTTACCTCCGTGTATTGCCATGAATTGCGCGTGACATTGCGTGGCGTGTGCGTTACCTGCGCACTAAAGATGCGCATAAACAATTAGCGCGAACGTCCTTAAAGGGGGATTGTGGAATGTTGAGCTGTGTAACCGCTCCTCTAGTAGTTTTCCAACAGATCAAATCAGGGGGAAAAGGTTGTCTGCTGTTAGAATTAAAAGGAGTTGTGTTCTCAAACTTTACCTGGTTTAAATGGCCCAGAATATCACACAATGCATTGTATTTATTGCATCAGGTCTTCATTCAGACTGATGCATAGTTTTGGAGACTTCATTCAAATGTTTGAAATCACTGGCCACTCAAGACATAGATGAACTGTTAGTAATTCTTACTTAAGTATTTCTCAGCCAATGAAATAAATGTCCACATTGCAGTAATATTCTGGAAGGCTAAGGCATTCAACAATCAACATATAGACCACAAAAATGGTCAATAGGCTATTAAGTTCAACATGAAGATAACATTCTTACCACTGGGTCCAAACTCAGCTTGCTGTCAATCTCAGATGCTTCAGATGTCTTTTCTGACCTGCTCTTTAAATCCAATCTTTTGAAAATGTGGTAATCCTCAAACAACTGAGTACAAATCAATCAAATATAGTTTTAAATTAGCAAACTGCAAGGTATATGTTTTCATGTGGTATTCTAAAGCCACTTCATTACTGGTCCCTGAGAAATATATTTAAATTTGTATTACATCTTGCTCTTCCGGGTAGCAATCTTATGCAAACAAACTTATGATCAAATTCACCCATGTGATGTGAGGATCAAATTTCAGCATTTTGTAATTTGCAAATTTTTACCTTCAGGTTTGATGTTCAGGAAATCTTTAATTCCCAACTAGTGTACATGTTATTTGATAATTAGAAATTCTAACTATTCTAGACTGAAGGAGTTGTGGTTTTTTTTTTTCACACTGTAAGTTGTGCATTTTTACTGCACATACCATAAATGGGGTTGTTTATTAGCAAATAATGTTTACTAACACCTGTATATTAGAAAACTGTGTTCAGCCACCTTAAGGAGTCACAATCAAATGCTTCCTCAACGGACGCAGCACAAACCAATGAACAAATAATAAATTACCTGACCAACTGTGTTGATAAAACCAAACATTACGAAAGCAAAAGGCTGTTAAATTGGAAAGTGCAGCTTACAGCTGTTGTGGAGAAACTTTATGATGGTTTCAGTATCTTTTTGATGTTACTTGAAAATTGACTAATTCTGAATCAGTCAGACAACAGTTAAAGGAACAAATCAAAGGCTCCTCTGAGCCAACTCATGAATATTGGTAACCGCAAAGCAGTCTCGCATCAAAACACGCTACAAGTATTTGTGGATGCCATGTCACACCGCAGGTCGAATGAAATGTGACCGGAAATGTATGAAACTTTGTTTGAAGGTTGTGTTTGGTTGGCCCAGGAATCGAAATATAAATCGTATTAAACAAAAAAGCCACAAAGGCTTTTATATATAACCGCATTCTATGCCTCTTAGATTTTTTAGCCATTCCCCTCAGCGAGATTGAGCTCCTTGAATAGTTTGGGGCCATTGTCCCTAAACTTTTGACACATTTTGTCAGTTTTGTATTTTCAAAGTTTAAATTTTGAAAATTGTTTGGAGAATTTGGAGTGGTTGTCTTTGAAAGGCAAAAACAAAACAAAAAAAAAAGAAAAAAAAAGAGCAGTTTTTTGTTTGGTCCCAAGAGAGACTCGAATAAACCTTCAGACTTGGAGGGTAATTATGCAGCATACCACTGTACTGCGCCATACATGTACATCTGCCTTTGCAGAAATTAATTTTTGTATTCAATGATTTTTCATGAGTACGGACCACCACCGAAAAATACGCGAATGAGCTCCGAACACCCTCAGACGTTTCTCCATTGCAATTTTCTGCTTTCAATTTCATTTTGCACGAAATCCCTGTTGACTTGGGGGCTGTTTAAATGGAGGGAGGGAGATCCTAGAGGACGGATCATCCTAGCGCCATATGTTTTCTCTATTCAGTTTACATGCAAAAAGTTGTACTTGGTCCTAGCACTAGGATCTTCCTAAAGATAGGAACTTCCTAGCTGAGAGATAGGAAGATCCTAGCACCACGTAAGCTACTTTCGCTTGGAAGATCCTAGTACTAGGGACAAAAAGAACAAACATGGCAGCAGCTGGGAGTTCAGCTGCTCAAGGCCGACAGTTCTTCTTCTCCATTTGGTAACCATTTTGGCCTAAAGTTCTACATGTAAAGCAAACGAAAAGGTTTTCCGCCTTCTCGGATCTTCCTAGTGCTAGGATCTTCCTCCCTCCATGTAAACAGCCCCTTGGACAACAACATCTGCTAAGCCTTTCATCATGGTGCTTTTCTCACCAAAATAAACACATGAAGACTATATACATCGGTCGAGTGTTCTTTAGGTTATTTCTTTTAACTTCGAACTCCAAAAAACGTATATTTTAATTAAAGGAGAAGAGAAACTTAAGCGAGCCATGAGAGTACACCATATTTGCTGAAAGTTTACAGCCCAACGAGTGACCAATGAAACGCCCGAGCGAGTGACATTTCCCCACATTACGATAACTCGTTCACTGTGCATACGGAGTTAAAACTTAGGGGATGGTCTAAGTAACTAAATCGAAGTAAGCTTAATTAATCGAAGTATAAACTGACCCTGAGCTACAAATACAAATTCTTCTACTCTTAAAGCAAAACACAATTGAGCTTATTAGTTGCACCAACGTAGCTCAAGAACTATGGTTACTTTTATCTATAATAGGACCTTGAATATTTAAGTTAAACTGAACAACATTACCATATCTATGCTGCTCTGTAAATCGGAATTTAAATATAGTCTATGTATGTATGTAAGCTTATGTACAGCTGTTATGTATGAGCAGAATGAGCGTACTCCTCGATTTGAAGCGGTGCCGTGCCATCTTGACGCCATCTTAACATCGATCTATCTGGCTATCTTTAGGAAAGTGTGGTGCAGTATGCTATAATCAGGCTCAGAATAGGTTATTTTTCACAGATTCACTTTCATAGGCTTTTCACTTAGCTCACAAAAAAACCTTTACAACTCAACTTAAGCTTACATGTTTGTCATAAGAGAATCCATGTTTGAGGGCCACCTGCTTCGCTTTCTGTACACTTGTACCACTAACTTTTACGGCCCAAACATTAGTGAATATATCTTGAGCAAAAATTTGAGTTCCACCAAAGGATATTGCCCACAGAATAGCACACCAAATCGTTGCGCTCGAGTCCGCCATCTTGACACTCTGTTTACTCCTACTGTTTGCCGTGGGGCGGCAGGTCTATTCCGAGGGGTGAGGGGTGGGGGGTGAGGGGTGAGGGGTGAGGGGTGAGGGGTGAGGGGTGGGGGGTGAGAGGTCAGGGGTGAGGGGTGAGGGGTGGGGGGTGAGGGGTGAGGGGTGGGGGGTGAGGGGTGAGGGGGGAGGGGTGGGGGGTGAGGGGTGAGGGGTGAGGGGTGGGGGTGGGGGTGAGTTTAACTGGGGTGAGTTTAAATGTCCCTTGACAGAAGTTCAGTCGGTTTCCCCATTAAACCTGTGATAAGGCCCAATTTTAGCAGTGCTCTTATTTATTTTTACGCGGTCGCTCGCTAAATTTTTGCAGGAATGGTTTTTAAAATACCAAGACTGAGAGCCTGATCACAGGTTTATAGTTCTGAGATACTACGTCTGCCAACAACCGCGTCTCAATTCATACTAAAGCGCGATAAGAGGCGCCTCATTTCTCATGCTACCGATAAACCAACCAATGGAATAATGAACTTTGACAGGCTGTTGACAACATTATCACAAGATGTTGATCTCATGCAAATGATCACAAAACACGTTCTTAAGTTGACTTGAAAGTTGACCTGGCTGAACAAAAGCAAAACACTATTTTTCAGGATATTGTGTTTTATTTGTGAAATTTTGGCGTAAATAATGGATTAAGCTTTATAATACTTCAGAAGTATGTTTACTGGGGCATTTTGTTTATTAAACTCGCCGCGATACGTAACCGGATCCTAGTAAATTATTTTCATTATTTTTCACTCTGACGCCATTGAAAAGTTTCACGGCGAGGTTTACATTTCACGGCGTGAAATATTTCACTCCTTTATAATTTTACTTTCACGGCGTGACCGGGCGGCGTGAATTTATTTCCCAGTCTTCAGATTCACTCCCAGAGTGAAAACGTTTCGGAATAGCGTGAACACGGCGTGAAATTTCCACCTCACAGTGTGAAGTTTCAAATACACGCGCCGTGACCGTGAAAAAAATTCACTATTTGGAGTGAAATCCATAAGCCCTCTTTTCGCGTGGAGGGTCACATATGGAGACAGTATGACAAAGGGAAAGGGGTTTCTGGGCTGCTATGGAACCCATTTTGTTTTAGCACCTAAAATAGTGTGTGAATTAAATCACTGATTAAATTCAAATAAATTAGCAACAATGTAAAAATTATAGTTCTCAGGAAACTTATCAGTGTCACATGTACCACGTTACAATACACTCCATTAGTGAATGTCGGGTATTAGATGCGTCTCAAATCTCAGTTAAATAGGGGAAAGAAACTACAGTCTTGAATCTTGAATTGTTATAGTCTGACTCCTCCCCATAACCCCCTGTGGGTTAGGGAGAAGAGACGGCTGACATTTCAGACTAGAATTCGTTTCGAACAATTGGCTCACCCCTCACCCCTCACCCCCCACCCCTCACCCCTCACCCCTCACCCCCCACCCCCCTCACCCCTCACCCCCACCCCCTACTTCTCACCCCTCACCCCCCACCCCCCTCACCCCTCACCCCCCCACCCCCTACCCCTCACCCCTCACCCCCCACCCCTCACCCCCGGAATAGACCTGCCGGGATAGGGCGGAAACACGGAAGCAGCTATCCGTCTCCAGAGGGTCCGTCGACTTGGAGGAGAGGGGAGGGGAGGGTGGGACTCAACACTTGTTACAGCCCGGAAACAAACATGGAACAAATAAAATCGGTTTGATCATGATCCACCAAATTTTGTAAACTGTCATTTTACGAGTGTAATAAGCCGGCCAAAGTTTAGCATAACAAACTTTTAATGCCGAGTGCCTGTGAAACAGGTAATGATTAAACAAGTTAGGGATTACCAAGCGAAAGGTTAAAAACAATTCAGTTTATTGGCAGAAATTACGTAGTCAACCTAAAAGCTGTCGAATTGAGCAGATTTCGTTCACAGATCAGTGCCAAATTTTTCAACATTGGTCAGAAGTGAATATCTCGATTACTTCTTTTTGCCGAAAAGCTTATTGCTTCCTATGACGGCTGTTGGCTCACTGCTTTCTAGAAGTATTACACGTAATAATTGATACTAATGTTCATTCGTTTATTAGTTGGTGATTTCTAGGGTCATCCAAGGGACAACAAAGCTGTAAACAAGTTCTTATCTGGTCTTATCTGTTTTCAAACTCTTTTTTTTTTTTTTCAAGCTCGCAGGATAAATTTCCTCAACATCAAACTAGCAACTTTAACCGTCAAGATAAGCTAATAATTCGCAAAATGCCTCCGGCAGAACTTAAGAACTGAAGAGGTGAAACAAAAGTACTGGTATAGACAAACGACAAGTTTTCATGCATGTCCGCGGGAGTGAAAACAAGTGTTAAGCTAAAATGACAGAAGAGATTTTTTACCTTATTTTGAAGACAGTACGTATCTTGACTAAAACCCAGAAACCAATCCAAATGTTTCAACTCGGTGTTGGTCACAGTCAAATGCAGCCTCCACTGTTTTATATCCCGGCATCAGTAATAGGCTTTGTTTATAGCCAAGAAACCGGCTGCAGTTCAGTACGAATGTGAGAAGGTATAACTTTTTAGCGTATCTTTTTCCCTGGTTAGGAAGTCCATCCATGTAGCCGGTTGTTGTTTTGCTTCTTCCTTTGCATGGGCACGGAACTTGATTCAAAGCAGCAAAAAGCTCTTTTTCCAGTTCAACATGAGCAAGAAAACAGTGAAAGCTGACAGAGTTCAATATGGAGGTTGCGAAACTTTCCAGCATCATAACTTTCCACAACTTTTTAGACTTTCTCCAACAACAAATAACTGAACTTTAGACACTTTTCGGGTACTATCTGAACCATATCATACTGGCAAAACTGACACGGAAAGCAGCTGAGAAAAAATTCACTTATTTTAAAAAAGTACTTACGTGTCTGAGTACATATCCGTAAAGTGTAAGCTTTTTTCATTCATTCAACTGTAGCAACGCACGCAGCGCCACTGTTTTGGCGCCTTTTTTTTACTTTACTGTGAGAGTCATGTGATATGCCGCTTATTCCAACTTTCCCCGTCTTCTTTCAATTGTTACCTTTTCGTTGTGAGAGTCTAAATCCTAAAATGTGGGCACCAAGGAGATATTCCCTGGCAGAATTTTAAAACTTGGACGCCATTTTCAACTGGTAGAAAAAAAATTCAATTTCTCCACGCGCGCTCCTGGCCATTTACACGCGTGCACGCACGCGCATATGGCGCAATTTTTTCTAAAAATAGATTTTTTTGGTACCCGAACACATGGGGACAAGCCCACAAGTCAAAATGGCATCTCGTTACGGTCTCCATCCCTGATTATGGCTGGTGATTTTATCCTTTGACGGCATATGTCTACTATTTATAGTTTACTTGGGGTGATTTTCTACTGTTCGGTCTTTTAGGATTTGGAAACAACACTTATCAGCACTGAGACACACGTATCCTCGTTCCCAGAGCCTACGATCTTCTGGTCAGCAGTTGGATCGTAGGCCCTGGTCGCCAGTTGTCACAGCAACAGTTAAACTGAAAAAAGTGAATATGGCGGCTGTTTTCTTCAACTCTGTTGCGAGCAAGAATCGACTATAAATCACAAGATAAACAGCCACACAATTCCTTTTTTATGATAAATAGCAAGGCAATGGCGAACGAAGAAGACGCAGCGAATATCAGAGCGCCGGAATCAGTTGCCATAACTGTGGTACGATGCAAAAATTTGGTAAGTTGAGCTGCTCCGCGGACTCAGTCCTCTGCTTTACTGTCTTTTATGTAAGCTTGCAGTGCTTTTCAACCCTCAATGAATGTATAGGTACCTCTTGCGAATTGGTGTAGAATTCTGAATGTCAGTTACGTTATAAGTTTACAGACAATAACTTCTTGTTTCGTTGTGTGTGTAGTGCAGAGGATCGCGTCTTGGAGATTTTGTCAAACATGATTCTCCGGTTTCTATTTTGCAGAAAGGATCAAAAGGCGATTCCCTTAACTCATTAGTGAGAGTTGAGTTTGGAGCTAATCAACTTGGAGAATCACCCAAAGTTGAAGCTAACACAGAAACACACAGCACAGAGTACAATTTTAGTGCTTCATTTGATTGTACTTTTGAGGATGCTTCTTCCTTGGATTCTATATCATACAAACCTGTAACAGGTTGGTAAATGTAACACGGATCAGAACTTTTGCAGTGGTATGGTAATTTGATGTTAGTTACTAAATATTACAACTAATAAAATTTATTAACATTTATTTAAGCAGCTAAAATATTGTAATCATGCATGTGATAGTTTCTTTACATGTATATCATCAATCCATTCTAATTCTTGTGTCAAACGTTACGCCTCAGTGTCATCGTGGATTCTGTAGTTTTACTAGTGGCAATTTTAATCCTTTAACCCCTAATATCAAAGAACAAATTCTCCTATCTTACCCCAATGCTTTTCTTGTAAAAGCACTGGGGAGAAGTTATTAAATATTAAGAAAATTCACCATGGGTGATCCTATCCTTACATGTACATGTAATGTATCAGTCAATTCCAAGCGCGATCATCCCCCCCCCCCCCCGGGCAACCCCCGGGCATTTGACCCCTGTTCGGCTCCACATAGTGGGGCATTTGACGCTAATAGAAACCCGACCCATCGGGCATTTGACCCGTCGAAAAAATGCTGGTCAGCGGTCGCATAAATTGTCGGAATGCTTTATTCACAGTCAGAATTTTCTCGTATATTTTGCGTCAAACAGTTTTTAATGTAGTAAGCCATTTAATACTACCATAGAGAAGCGTTCCAACAAATATATCTGAAATTGTTTTTGGCATGGCGGGGTTACATATTGCCCTTCGCTTCTCATTTTCAGTGGTATGTCCAAGTTCCCTCAAGCTTCGTTCTCCCTTTGCTCGGCGTTCGAAGCTCCACTTGTTGGCATGTCATTTTTCTTGTTATCACACGTATTTGCAAACTTCATGTACATTTAATATAGAACTTTACCACATTTAATACAAAAGGAAAGCGAGTATCGGTACATATATCGTTAAACTCTCTGTTAGTTGAGTTTCATATGTGATGTTATGCATTATCTTTAATAATAAATTGTTTTAAATTTATTAATGTATGAATTTCGTTGATTTTTATATAAACAGAGCTAGCGAATACAAAAAAAAAAAAACACGATGACTTTTCAGCCCCAACCAGTGAGGCATTTGACCTAGAAATGGGCCCATATGGAGGGGAATTTGATCAGGCATTTTTAAAAAAGTCAAATGCCCGGGGGGGAGATGATCGCTTTTGGAATTGACCCAGACATAATTCTTATGACCTCAGGGGTTGAGTAAGCATCGATATTACATTTAGGAGAAATTTGATGCTGATCGATGTTAGGGCTTAATTAGGGTTATAAAGGCAGGTAAACTCATGGCAATTAACTCTTTCACTTGCAGTCACTGTTGTAGAAGTGCTACCTAAGGACAAAAAAGGAAAAGAAGAGAAAATCAATGTGCTGGGTCAGTCCTGCATTGATTTGCTTCCTTTGCTTCATGGTAAGGATCTGATTACAGCAACTGATAGTCTTTTTTTTTTGTGTTAAAA
>NW_028145713.1:1277500-1340000 GCF_977016875.1 Pavona decussata
AGATTAGGAAGATGAAGTTTCCCTTGGTGTATGCAAAATATGTACATACAACATGTGATACAGACAATCTAACTGGCCATTGCCTATCCTATTTGTAGAAAAAATATAAATAAAACAGTGTATTACTATGTTATTGAGCAATAGTGATATAGGATTACAGGCTGTTTTACAGGCTACTTTTCAGTTTGTTATGAGAAAATAGTAATACAATACAACACCTTGTTCTATCTTGCTCTAAAAGAGGCTTAAAATAAAAATAAAACACAAATAAAATAGACTCCCTATTTTTTCCCTATCAGGTAAAATAGGAATATAACTCATGCATTGATATGGCTAACATGTTACCTGAAAATTCCACAGTATTGGCCCATTGCAGCTCCAAAAATCACAAAAATTAATATTGAATCGACTGATCACAATCTAATGTTGTAAAGTTTCGTCCTTTAGCTTATTGTGTTGTCAAAGTCGAAGAAAGAGATTTTCAGTCATTGCTTGTCTTCACATTTTGTGAAAACATTTGTAGACCCAGGGAATCTTGTTTTGTTGAGATTTTATGTGACTGATCACTTTCTTTGCAAGAAAAAAATATTTAGTTCTGTTGCCTTTGAGGTGAGGTTTATAACTGCATTGCCATGTGACTGTGTATGGTTTATGCATGATTGAAAGGTGATTTCCTCCACAACTGCAAAATTGGTGCAATTAGCCTGTTTGGTTCCAAAGCAACCCCAATTAGTTTTAGTGAATTGTTTATTATCCTATATTTTGATTAATCACAAGACCATGATTTGCAAAGTTCTCTTTAACAACCTGATAAGATTCTCATTACAAGTTTGTCTAAAGATCCTTGTACCATCATTATAATAAGGATCCTGACAAAAATCATTGAAAGGATCCTCAAAAATCTTTCTAAGATCCTCTTTGTCTCCTTGAAAGGAACTTCTTTAAATCCTTCTAAGATTCTCATCAGATCCATGATGACTGTTAAGGATTTTGGGAAAGTTCTTTGAAAGAGATAAAATAGGATCCCTTTAAGATCCTTGTAAGATCCTCATCAAACCCTCGAAGATTCCTAAGGATCCTGACAAAGATCTTTCAAGGATCCCTGATAGGATCCTTTGAAGATCATTGTAAGATCCTCATCAGATCCTTAAGAATCCTGACAAAGATCTTTTATAGGATCCTTCTAAGATCTTTTTAAGAACCTCGTAAGACCCTTCAGGATCCTAAAGGATCCTAACAAAGATCTTTGGAAGATCCTTGAACAGTTCTTACCAAGAACCTTGTAAGATCCTCATCATATCCTTGAGGATCCTTAAGGATCCTGACAAAGATCTTTTATAGGATCCTTCTAAGATCTTTTTAAAAACCTTGTAAGACCCTTGAGGATCCTTAAGGATCCTGACAAAGATCTTTGGAAGATCCTTGAACAGTTCTTACCAAGAACCTTGTAAGATCCTCAACATATCCTTGAGGATCCTTAAGGATCCTGACAAAGATCTTTTATAAGATCCTTCTAAGTTCTTTTTAAGACCCTTGTAAGACCCTTGAGGATCCTTATGGATCCTGATAAAGATCTTTGGAAGGTCCTTCAACAGTTCTTTACAAGAACCTTGTAAGATCCTTATCATATCCTTGAGGATCCTTAAGGATCCTGACAAAGATCTTTGAAAGGATCCTTTAAAGGATCTTTTTCAAGATCCTGTAGGATCCTAATGAAATCTCTGAGGATCCTGCAGGATCTTTTAGAAGATCTTTGAAAGGATCCTCATCAGGATCTTCAAGAGATCTTTATAGGATCCTCAAGAAATCCTCTAGGATCTGTGAGGATCTTTAAAAGATCCTTGTCTTCAAGGATCTTTAGAAGATCTTTGCAGATCTTGGAGGATCTTTGAAGATCTTTGAAGATCCTCCAAAGATTTTCACCAGGGGTTGTAAGCTTGTCGCACGTGACAAAGTTGTTCCATGTAAATCACCCTTAGAAGACTCAGAACCTCTTGATATGACATTTTCCCAGCAACAATATCTGGAAGGTGTACATGTATGTACATGACTATGCTTTGTTAACTACTGTCTACAGTTGTAGCTGTAGTTGGTTAAGGGGGTTAGTTTCTAGAGAAACTGCAGTGCTGCATCAGACTGGAGAGATAAAATTAAATTTCTAGTTTATCAAGAGAGTTTATTTACTGTAGCTTAAAATAAATTGGCCACTGTAAAGAGATTTGAGTGCTGATGTTCTGAGCATTCGCCCTTCGTCGGCCACTGTTGAAAAATAGACCAAACATTAGTTTCTAGTTGGAGTTATCGCTGCCTTGGTCAGTAACTTTATTATTAGTTTATTCACAATTTTCACTGAGCATGTCAAGTCGCGATCAAATGCAACTTAATCTGTGTCTTTTTGTCTTAGGAGAAACAAAGTTCAGTGTTGTTCAGTTCATTCATCCTGTCACTCTTCCAACGGAAACAGTCCCTACAGATCATGTTCTGGTACTGTACAATTTTTTTTTTCATTTAGTTTACAATAGTCAATTCAACAGGACTTCAGTTGTGTCTTATGGGGCCAGTGTGTATTAATTAATTTTTTGTTTTGTTTTGTGTTTTGATTATTTTAGCCTGAAATTGAAGTCCATGTGTCTGTGTCCCAGCCTCTCCTTACAGAAACACAGTTGAATAGCAGGTTTGTTTGAGTTAATATATAATATATTAAATAAAACTAATAATTCTCTTTAAAAACTGCTCCAAGTAAATTTTATATTTAACACTGAGGAATGTACATGTACACCTGTATTAGTTTGCAAGCATGGAAATTTCAATTATATTAAGTGTTAACTGGTTATTCTGAGAATTCACCTTCTCCTTAACAACTATTACAACAACAACAACAAGCTAGTTTGTTTGGCAGCCTACAGTGAAAAACATGCCGCTTTACGTCTTCATCTGAGGTGTAACTATAAACAGCTGCCGCTAAATTTTATTACAGTACTTACGAGATCAAAATAAAAGTGTAAAGTCTTGTTATTTGTGGATATGGAACTTCCTAGGGGTAGGGGGGACCAAATGGAAAAATCATGGAAATTCCAGTGGGTGGAGGGGAGTACTATGAGGCCCCTTGGAACGGAAAATCCTGGGGGGTGGGTGGTTAAACTTGAAAAAACCCTCCGTTTGGGGGGGGGGGGAGGGGGTATGGATATTTTCTGGAACCACACAATATATATTAAATTTAGTTAATTGTACGCATCATTACAAATAAGTTTCCCACAATTACCGGGGCTAATAGTTTGAGATGGGTAAAACAGTTGCATGTACTGTAGCTCAGAGTAGTGTGTTAACAGTATGAAGTATGTATACTGTAACTATCACCCTCAGGTTCTCATATGCTGCTGATAAGTATCTGCAACATTACAAATGTGTGACGTACATGTATGTAAATTTGCCAGCAATATTACATGTACTTTAAGTGAATCCCCAATGCAAGCCGGTATCTCTTCAACATACCATCGATGAATTGGAAAAGATTGCTTCAAACCTTCCAATGACTGCTCAAAATGCTCTTCGTTAGCTTGGAATTTAATGAATTCTGGTATATACAGCTGTACATGTAGATGTTACCACTTGGGTATTACCAAATACATGTACATCGCCATAAAATATTTTATATTGCCAGCATGCCTGCAAACTTGAACTCTTTGCCAACTTTGCAGGCAATTGTCAGCAAGAAAAACCTGGAGTTAATCTTCTGGGCCAGGTTGTTCAAAAGCCGATTAATGCTAATCTAGGAATAAAAGGTAATCGAGGTTTTCATTTCGCTCTTTAAAAGTGGTTTTAAAGCCTTTTAAATTTCAAGCTATTTCTAAAGAAAAGTTTAAGTCAAAACCGAGTGACAAAAATCTTTTGGAAGAATCTTCACCATTAGTAATTAAACTAGAATCAAAGTTCATGTTAATCCAGGATGAGCTTAATCGGGCTTTGAACAACTGGGCCCTGATGTCTGCGGCTCATGTGCTCATATACATGTACATGTACCAGAACAGTATCCCAAGTTATACTGTACTTAACATTACAAACTATACATGCAATGTATGTTGCAAGACTACAGTAAGTACATTATATTTTGATGCCTTAGAACCAGGCTTTATTTTTTCTGTTGAGTGGTTTGTTACTGCAGTTAAATCACTGCCTGGACACTGTTCTGAACAAAACTATATTTGTTAATATTTAATTTGGCTGTAATCTGACTGTTGATTAACAGCAATCTGTTGAGTGTCCATGTGGACAGTGCGTTCTCTGTACCAGAGGCATGGCAGATTCAAATGGCCCAGCAGTTTAACTACACTGCTAGTTTACCCGTCCCCTTGTCCAATGAGGTAAGAGAAAATGGTTCAATTAATTATGTTTATCAACTTACAATATTTAGAAAGCCTTAAAGTTAAACTTCAATATTATATATACTTGAAAGGCATTGTAAAGAGGTTTTTTTTTTTTTTTTTTTTTTTTTTTTCATTCAGCAATATTAGAGACAGGGTGTTAATATTATAATAATTATTCATAATAACTGTACCGGTCAAAAGTAAGTTGACAGAAAATTGTCAACCCGATCCTCGTGAGAGTTGAGGATCAAGTTGACATTGTCATCTTACTTTTAACTACAATTGTATGCTGACTTAATTTAAAGGCCTAATATTTAATAGTTTCTGTATGAATGCTCTATCCTTGTTTTTCCTACAAAAATACATAATTTTACTAAAAATATCATCGTAACTCATACATGATTAAAGTGTACTTTTTTTATTGCTTCAACAGAAGGAGAATACAATTGTCTTATCGAATGGCACCCTCCGTGCTCCAGGTGAAAAGGTGAGTTCAGTTTCTTTTTAAATTATTATTAAACCAGATCATACACCCATAACAAGGTTCCTACAGAGTCTGGCGTTTTTAAAAAAGATGTGGAAATCTGCGACTAGTTTTCCAGACCTGGCAAAAGTATGGAAAATAAAGATAAAGTCTGGGAAAATGGTAAAAAGAATGAAATCTGTGTCAGCTAGTAGAATTTCTTTTAAATTCATGAATCTTTATATACATGTAGCCAAAATGTTCCTAATTCACAGAATCGTGAGAATCATGTAACCTCCTCAGATTTGTTCTCTTTTGCATGATTTGAGTCATACACTTTTAAAAGTCTGAAAAAGAAAATTATCAGGTAAAAATCATCAACAATAGATAAGCTTGCGAGCTGGTGGCTAAAAAGGTTGGGCAGCAATCAGGCACGGGGAAGGAGGTATCCATGGCAACCCTGTGAGCACCCACCACCAACGGCACCATCACACTGAACCCAGTCAGTGGAATTAACTTACCGAGCCCCAATACTTACCACAGGGAGGGCGGTGAGGGAAATGCTTGAAAATAAATTATTAAGCAAGCAAAATAATGCCCTTCTCACAGGCCACCAAGCAAGCGAATGCAAAGCAAACCATTAGATGCCCCCCAGCAGAGAGCTCAAAGGTTGCCCCTGAGCCATGTAGATAGGTGACCGCTGACTGGCATTGTCTTGATTTTAACCTTGCCTATATAGTAAATTACATTTGGCCGCAAAATTGGAAAAAAAGTACTGTAATGTATTGAAGTTTGCATACAAAATGAATACAAACCCTGGATAACGCGGTGCTGACAGTATGAAAATACATGTAGCTGTCTGTACATGTAAGTGTCAGTTTAATCTGTCAAAATTTTCTGTCCAAGGTTTTAGTCACAAAGGCACCCAGGTGTTCAGTAAACAGTACTTTTTTTAAAACAATTCAATAAAATTTCACTCTGTGCCTGGGCCCTGAGTTATTCAATTAGAGCGGATAACGTTATCCCGGATAAATCACTATCCAGCGGATAAAATGTACTCCAACCAATACATTTTATCTGCTGGATAAAGTTATCCACTCTTTGAACAACTGGGGCCTGATGTAGTACCCACTATATGATTTCTGGCTTTTCAACCTGTCCATCCCCCATCATGCTCCTTGCTAGGTCTTGTCATTAGGGACCTTATTAAGATTGAGAGTTTCCTCTTAAACTGAAAACTGCAAACGTCGGTCGGCAGTTTAATTAGTTCAGAGTTTGCCATATGTAGTGTACTTAATCCGGGCTTAAGTTTGAGGGTACTTTTTTCCTTTGCATCATGGGATAGTCGCAGGAAAACGGGATGGCGGCTGACAGAATTGAAGATAGTATCAGTGCATGCACTAATGTGATTGGTAATTCTTGTAATGTCAAAAAAGAATCAAAGAAACCACTGATTCATAGTTTATCTAAGTATATTTGGGATTTAAACTTGGCTTTATAGTTTTAAAACTAGCGAAAAACTCTCCCATTAAATTCAATTACCTGTAGACACTAGTGTCCTTGATGTTGAAACCTGAACCTCAAACGTCAAATTGGAGTAACTTGGGTTTTAGAGGTTTGCGGGTTTGCGGGAACTGAGGAAAAACCTCAATATTTAGGTTCCTCAGTTGATAATTAGTTTAGTTTTCCCGCCACTGTTCATACACATGTAGTATTGAGTTTTAGCATATACCACACAAGTGAACAGTACTTTTCGTTCGCGCTGATTGGCTACCTCGGAGGTGATTAGCCAAGTACTATTCACCTCCGAACAGCCGAAGAGAAACAAGATGGCTGACCGTTTCGCCACGGTTACTTAAGAGGAAACTATTTCGATAAACGAGGCGGCTGTTAAAAAAAAATTCATAAATGGCAACAAAGTTTTGTTTGACGGCATTAAATGGTAAATTGTTTAATCGTTTCAACCTCATATTCTAAGGCGAAAAATGAAAATACAATCCCTTGCTTACGAAAACAGCCGAGCGCTAAAATTACAATGAAAACAATGAATATCTAATATTTTTCAGCCTGGTTTCAACAACAAGACGAATTTTACAGAAAAATCGAATAAATGACACTGTAGGAACTAAACAAATTGTCTCCAAAAGTTTTATTTGTCTGCGAGAAGGCGAGACGGATTACATGTAACTTTCTTCAATAAGAAATCGGCTACCGCGTGACGCGGGAGATTTTAAAGTTTCGTACCATTTGTCGGTATATTGTCAGAAATAAAAAAAAATAGTATTTTGGTCCACCAGCTTGTGTGGTATATACTAAAACAATTATTCCCCTCAATGTCGGTGAAAGTGATGGATATTTACCTCGTCGCGATTCACCTCCACTTCGGTGAATAATTGTTAATTATCGGGCAAGAACAACTAGTTATTCCATCTTATGTCATTTTACCAAAACACACTGGAAGGGCTGAAATTTTACTTCTCCAATTAATTGTCGATATTTGTACGCTGACTTCCCTGAAGAATCGATGAATTCCAGATTGTTGTTAAATTATAAGTAGAGTTAAGTAATTCCCATTTGAGAGTACACTTATCACCATGACTGGTGTTACTAGCAGTAATTCTAGTTATACATTACTGGCGGGCCAGTTATTAAAAGACAGTTTAGACAGTGTTTAACAAAACCACGTTCTAAGTCATTTTCAATTTTGCCAACAATCATATCTAAACATTGTCTTCCACCGACGGTAACAAGAGGGCTTGCATACCAGACTAGAAAACTATTTATCTACTTAAAATAAAAACTTATAAACAGATTTGGAGGCTCACGGATTGTCTTAAGCTGCGGCCTAAGTTAGACCTTAAATAACTGGTCCTACATGTCTCGTGCAGGCTTTAGCTAATCTTCTGTGGTCACTATTTTTATTTGTTCAGGAAGTTTCTAATCAGCGTAAATGGTCTGCAGCTCCAAGTGCCTCAGGATCATGTCTGTACATAGCTGATAGGTAAGTAGTCGTAATACAGGATGTTGTAAATATTCTACATAATAGGTACAGGTGTGAGACGTACACTAGAAATTTTTGTGACACTGAAGGAAGCCGAATTTTGCCAGAAAACCTGTTAAGGTGATTCCCGTGAAATAAAAGTTGTCGTGAAAATTTTCCCAAAGTTTCTGTGATTGTTCACTACTATGTACTTTTTCGAGAAATGAAATAAAAAAGGATAGGTCACCATGTCCGAGAAGGAGGTACGATCCACTCAATTTACCCCAAAATCGCTTGCAGTATTCGCTTCCAAAAATGAGTTTATTTAGTCAGTTATTGCCATGTCTGTTGGTGACAGAAGTTACAGCAGAGCTTAGAATAACGTAATACACATAGAAGAGAAATACGAAGCCGTATCGACTCAAAACGTTTCTTGAGTGCGAGTTCTCAGTATCACTATTTTATGCCCGCGAGTGGTGGGCAAGCTCGTATTTCTGGCAATAACTAATTTTTCTGTCGTCAATTCTTCCTAAACATTTTAAACATAAAGAGGATAATAGCTAAGTTAAAAAAACGAGATAAAAAAGATAGGTCATTATACTCGTTTAGGAGGAAATAGCCATTTAGTTATTGACTAGGCTCAGCATGTAGGAAAACAGACTATGTTTTCAACACGCGTGCGCTTTTGAGGCAAGAAATTATGCGCAGTAAGAATGTGCAATGCAATACAACCCAAACCCTGACCCTATTTCAGACCGAAATAAATAATTTTCTTGGTACCCTTTTCCTTGCCCTTTCAGACCTGGTTTTTAGAATCGACTGTCAGACTTTCAGACCAAAATCTGTACCCTATTTCAAACCAAAATGGCTCAAAAACCATATACTGCAGCCCCCCACCCCGGGCCTGTAAGGCCTACAAATTATTGAATTGAAACCACGGTTATTACTGAGGGTTGGACACACTGCAGAAACCCATAATTACAGAGCGATGCGCCTTACCGTGGCCACCCAACAAACTTTTTTTTTTACAAGTTAGCCAATCAGGGTACGCGAATTTGATTAACGGCAATGGGCTCCTGTTAACGGTCACGCCTCCTTGCAAAGTCCAACAGGCAAGTGATGCAACAGCAAATTATTGAAAACATGTCGTTTTTTATTTTATGGCTAACTTGTAAAAAAAAGTTCGTTGGGTGGCCACGGTAAGGCGCGTCGCACTGTAACACCAGTCATTCTTTTGAAGTCACTTAATACGATAATAACCAATAACTGATTGAGAACTCTTCATTTCAGTGCCATTGAGGAAGTGCCATTTGATGATGAAGATGGCGACCTCAGAGACAAAGAGGATGTTGCGTTCCGACATGAAGCTATCAACGAGAAAAACCACGTGACCTGGAATGCAGAAAGACGCTGCTTTTTGAGTGCAGAGGCTGCTGAAAGGTGACATTCTGCTGATTTTTAATCATATAAAAAGAGGTGGTAGTCATTTATGGCGATTCCTGAATGCTAGTTAAAGGGGAAGTGTCATGGGGTTTTTGACCTCTTTTGTTACAGTGCAACGAACTCAACCCTGAACCGGGGCCACCGAAAAAACCGACACTTTGAAATTTAAAGAAATGTTCTCGTTTTTGATTGGTTTACAAACTACCCAAGCCAGACTCCTTTGTTGTAAACGTGACTTGTGATTGGCTGATCAATGCAGTTGGGTGGCCCCGGTTGAGTTCGTTGCACTGTAAAAATGGTGAAATAAGACCTTCACTTTGCTACAAAATAATTCTAGAACAACGAGAGAAGAAAAATCAACTCAGTTCTCGACAGGAAAAACTCGTACTCTGCTCTAGCCCATTTTGGAAACAAAAATACGAAAACTTGAAAAACATTAGCCTAACATTTTTCAAGTTTCAATCCATTCCCACCTACTCTGTCTCTTGACAGAGGCACTAATCGACGGTTTTATTGCATAATTGTGATAATTTATAACAAAACTTGACTTATATGTTTTGTTTTTGTTGTCAGACAAACATTTTTGGGTTTTGAAATGACATCAAATTTTCGTGATACTTCCCCTTTAAGTTTGAACAGTTTGAACGAACTTTGTTTAATATACCTTATAATTAAGGAATTGGAAATTAACGCGAATTGAAGGAAAAATTACTTCCCTATAAAGGAAATTAACGCGAAAGAGGTGCTAAAATTTCAAAATGAGCAAAAATTAACGGATTTACAGAAAGAAACACAATTTGTTGAGACTACAGTACAGGAGCAAATTTCTTTTAATACTAAGTGCAAAGGTCTGAAATATGCAAACAATGTTCGTGGAATTGTTCCTAAACGTAGGGGTTAAGCGCCAGAATCTGACCACTTTGAGCATTATTCACAGTGTCCATGATACCAGCGGATCTCCACCCTGAGAAAACAATGCTTTTTCCTTTCTGGAGTGTATCGAGAATTTGGCAGGAAAATAATGGAAATTAAGGTCGCGGAAGTTAACGCGCCGCTAACATGTAATTAACGACGCGGAAATTAACGTACAAAAATTAACGCGACTTAAAATAACGCGAATTTTTAACATTCGCGTTAATTCCGTGAAGCGTTAATTTCCTATAATCAAGATAATAAAGGTAGCTTCTCTTTCAAGCCTGGTTTACATATGATCGCAACAGTCGCAGCACAACGATCGCTGCGACTTAAGACATCATGGTTTCCAAATGATCGCAAGGAAATGACGAATAGGAATGGATCCCCTCCAGATTGGCAAACTCTTTCGGCATGGTCGGTACCGTATCCCTCCCTCAACCGGAAGGTGTAAATATTCTTCTTCTTGAAGAATCGTCCATGAGCTGTTCGAATGTTTTTAACTTATTGTAGGCCTCACCTCAACTGATTTCGAATTATCCGGCAATTTTTTGGCCAGAAGTTCTCTTTTATTTCTCTGTTTTTTTAGGCTTTTGCTAAATTTGTTGTCAATGCAGTCATAATTCTGTATTTCTTCCATGAAACTGGTAGTGTTGACCGATGTTATGGCTGTCATTTAGCCAAACGTGAGCGTGGCATGCATTGCTTTGCAATTGCAAGGATCACAAGAGTGGTTTTCATATAAAAACTTCAAAATCATAAGGATCGAAACGATCGCAGAGATAGAAATTTGATCGCAGTCGTAACGATCACAGAATGTATGGTTTCCTTATGATCACATTACACAACCATCGCAGCGATCGTTGCGACAAATACAGACTAACGTCTCTGATTTCAGATTGCCAAATACTCGACGACAGTCTTGCAACCATACCCTATCTAGGACGGGTCCAGGACAGACTCGCTTGAAATTATATACCCAGTTCAGGGCAGGGGCCAAAAACCATACCCTATCCAGCGGCACTTCCCCGTATAGCCCATATAGGGAAGTGCTCCCCCCCCCCCCCAACTGGGTTGCGACCGTTCTGATCATATGGAAACCAGGCTTTATGGTGGTGATATTTTTTGTTGTCTCATCATGAATTATTAATGAGTTTGTGGAGTATTGATTCTTTTCCAGTTTGCAGAATAAGATCGCTCAGAATCGCTACTGGCCTGTAGAGATAATGAGAACTCCAATCCAACAAGCGGCTAAAGCGAAAGGAAAACAAGGATCATTAGAGGAAGATATCCCGATATCTTACCATGGAGTGGCTTATGTCAACATGGCACCCTTACTTTACCCAGGAGTGAAGAGGTTGGTGCATTAGGCATATATTTTTATACTTGGGACGTTGTTACGATGCTAATCCGGGTACTAATGTACACTATGTACTGATGTACACCATTAGCGTCTTCCGTGATTAAACTGAAAACAAATGCTGAAATTTTTTATTAAACTGCTGAACGTAACAGCATAAGTTAGTTTGGTTCGAGTGCGTGAACGCCGCGGCTCCCCCCCCCCCCCCCCCCACCTACCTTCCGCTTCCCCAAGAGCTATGCGTGGTGTTGATTCTTTTATGAAGTACCATAGCCGGACGATTGGGGACATTGGTGAGCTTACGCAACAGGACGGCTGACGGAAGGGGACGGTGAATTATCGTTGTGCGACCAACATGATATCTTAGTACCTTCACATTTTAAGGCGATTTTGGACTAAAACTGGTGTTCTCTCATCTGTAACAACGTGAAGACCACGAGCAGTAGGAATGTTACAATCTAGAGTCATGAATACTTGGACGTCACGTTTGTCAAACAAGCACAATTTGCCGTCCCACCACATCAGCCGTCCTGTTGCGTAAACTCTCTATTACGAAAACACGACGGCGCCGGTAACGAGAACGTCAACGTATTCCTCTATTCATGGTGGAAGAATGCGTGACGACTGCGTACGAAGAAATGAACACTACTGAATATTATCCCCCACGTGATGATTTTGATTTCTTGTCTGTTTGTTTGTTTGTTTTCAAGAAATGTTAGACAACTTTTCAGATTTGAATCTGTGATAGGAGAATGATACGATGGACTGCAAACAACCGATATATATCTTGTCTTGAGAATGATGTATTATTCATTGAGTGACACAGGCATACTCGGAAAAAAAGAAATCCGAGTGCTCCTATCAAGAGTCGAACCTAAGACCTATCGCGTCTTGTTCTTATAACAGGGTTCGTGCTACTCCTTGAAATCCTTGAAAAGCTCTGGAGTTTAATTTTAGATTTCAAGGGCGCTTGAAAAGGCCTTGAAAAGAAGAATTTTTGCTGAAAGTGCTTGGAAATAATGAAGACTACTTGAATTTTTGTTCGGATGGGAAATAATGAAGGATTGTATCAAAGTAATTCAGGGATTGAGCGCAGATTTCAAAATCGGGGACAGATTATATCGGGGGGAGGGGGGGGGGTTAAAGTTGCTATTGACCTTTGAAAACAAAATTTCGAAACATAGTGTAAGACAAAGTAAACTTGCTTTGAATACTCCTTGAAAACTCAGGTTTTAGTGCTTGAATACTCCTTGAATTTTATGTCCAAAAACCACCACGGACTACATGTATGCAATAGAGTATTTTCACATGACGTCACGGCGGCCATGTTGGTGTCCCAAAACAAAGAAATGGCGGCCATGTTGGTGTCCTAAACTAAACCTCTGGGAATTGTACTCTATTTTTATGCAAATACTTCCTTTTGTTTCAGTAAACCAATATGGCCGGTAGTCACGTGAATGAAAACGCTCTATAAACTCCTTTCTATCCTTTTTGTATAGGATAAGAGGTGCATATCTAGTGAAGCCGTACATCGAGACTGAAGTTTACGAGAAAACCAAACGAAAAGGGGCATTAGCAGAGGAGGCTGCCAGAGTGGCGAGTGGAATGAGCCGGACTCTCGCCTCGGCCATGGCCCAGAAGGCCCCTGCGCCCTCCAAACAAGGAAAGGCTGATGCAAAAACAAAAGTGCGCAATATGATCAGTCAGATGGAAACTGTTGAACAGTCGTTGTAATTTTTGTTCTTTCTTTTTCCGGTGTCTAGCAATAGAGCCTTCTCCAAAATGGCGGCAGCAGATTTGAATGAGTTAAAATTGAACTGAATGAAAAACTGATACCAGCACTGGAAAGAGCACCTTTACTTTAGTAACCTTGCAAAGTTTCAGCATATTAGGTGTTATATCAGCTTAGGAAATGTAAGATGAAATTTGGCAAATTTACAGACGTTTTTATGACTGGGGGGGGGGGGGGGGTACGTCATACCCCCAGTCATACAAACGTCTGTAAATTTTTCATTTTTCAACTTACATTTTCTCAGCTGATATTACACCTGATACGCTGAAATTTTGCAGGGTTACTAAAGTAAACGTGCTCTTTCTAGTGCTGGTATACGTTTTTAATTTTAACTTATTTGAATTTTCGGCCGCCATTTCTATTGGATGTTTTCGAAAGTTTGTCAAATTTCTGCTTTGGCAGTACACACTACAGTTTTCAGAATTCCAAGCTTTTATCGTTTCCGTCCCAAACTATCGAAAGTTTTCATTTGAAAACGCACGTATAATAAAATTATGTTTTTTAACTTGTCGTCTTCAGACGCCAAAACGACTAAACAGTATTTTAATCAGCGTTTCCGATGGTTTTAGTCAGGACGATTAGCTAAAACGCATTTAAATGTAGTCGTTTTCGTCACCAGAATGTCTCGCCACCTGCAACCTCGCCACCACGATGTCACCCAACTATCAACTACATGTAGCTTGCATGAGGTGGCGAAGTGGTTGGTGACGAAGCTTTGTGGGGGCGAAATGACTGGATATTGTTTGTTTTGTAGCCGTCAGGTGCAGGCCTAAAGCCCGATATATCATCTGAGGGAGAAACTAACGAAGCCAGGAACCTTGAAGGACAGGTACGAAGCAGTAATCGAGCCTATCGAACTAACAAATGTTTATTTGAGGTTTCACGTTTTAAAATATTAGTGGCAATTCTAATCAAGCAACCTCTTGTTTCTTTCTTTTCCACAGCAATACCTCGAATCCCGAACGTTTATTACACTAGAATTTGTTCTGGATAAACCCCTGGTACCCAAAAGACCCCCATCTTCACTTGCGAGAAAGTAAGTTTGTAATAAAACTATATACTCTAATGTATGTACATGTATGTTATGTTTGCAATGATTGGCGCGATTCAAGGCCAATGGGTGCGTGCACTTGCTTTTACTTTTATGGACCAAGATTTCCTTGTCCAGTATACGAGAAGCGTAAAGCGAGAAGATCTTTCTCAATATCTGGTGTTCAAATCTGGAATGCCTTCCACTTTCCCAAAAAGTTCTTGAGAAAACCCAATTTAAACTCGAATTAAAGAAATTCCTTCTTGAAAAACAGTACTGCTTTAATGACTACATTGGAGCCTCCAATATTGAATCACGAGCCTTGAAGTTTAAATTTAAGTAGCGATGTCTTTTAATTTATGTTTCTCTTTCCTTCTGATTGATTTTATGCCGCGCCGCTGTCATGTACACCACAAAATAAGATCGCGTCAATCAACTGATTAACCTAGCTAGATTGCTTCAATCTAGAGTTGCCGTTTTCGTTCTTTTATTGTAATATTCTCTCCTTCTTTGAGCCCACCACAAATAGCTCAAAAACTACCTGCGGGTTCACTTTTTTGTTTTCAATTAATGTTATTTGTGTTTGAGAATAAAGTTGTTAACCTCAAATTCTAACGTAAGCTTGCGCAAGTTTCCAATCGCTGTTCATCCAACGCAAGACGACATTAGTTGGTCTTGGTATTACCCCATTTAATAGTGCTTTGCTTAATAATGGTAATTGAACTGAGTGGAGTGCAATTTGGTCTGAAATCATACGCGTGATTTCGAAATCGAACGAGCGCGCAGCGCGAGTTTGATTTGAAATCACAAGTATGATTTCAGACCAAAATTGCACGACACAAAGTTCAATTGCCACTTTGTTACACCTTTTTTGAAATCACAGAGTATCACTGTCAATATTAATATTCTATTTGTGTTACTTCATTTCCATTTTAATGGCTAAAGAAAGGATGTGATTTAGAGCAAAAAATGATGCAATTTGGGAAAAAATCGCACTGTTGAGAGCCAATCAATTGCAAGGATCACCAGTGATTTCAAAATGGGTGTAACAAAACATGTAATTGTTCTTAGAGCACCGAGAAGAAAATATCAAGTGATTTCTAGAAGAAATAACAAACCAACATCGCTTCACTTTCTAGTGATTTCTAGTGATTTTTCCCAGTACACAGGGGACTGGAATAAAACTTGAAAAGATCGGCCAATTTTTTTAAACTGCAATCCAGTTCCATCCTGGCCATCTGTAGCCAAAGCTAATTAATTCTAGTTCCTTTGCACCAATGGAATAATTGTTAACAAAACTGGACTATTATTTTAACGTTTCCATTCACACAGATATGTTTAATGGCTGTTCAAATTAGTGACACTGCGCGCCCTTTGTTTTCTCTGTTTCTTGTAGGGTTGCAGAGTACATTCCTCCAAGACCTGTATTTGCTCGCAAAACAGGAGGCTCGAAAAAGGTAATAGTGTTTTTTTTTTCTCAGTTCGCGAGCGGACGGAATTCTGTTAATCATGCAATCTGATTGGTTCCAGCAGCGGGCGGAATTTTTCGATCTTGCCGACGAACCTGAGGGAGTTTGTTGCGTGATGAGTCGCCGGGTTGCAAGATATTCAAGTGTTTAATTCAAAAAGCAGTCATACGGGAGGAACCAACGTTACTTCTAGTTTTTATTACCTTACAACTAACCCTGATGAAAGGTTTCGTTTTCCGTGTATGAATAAATTTACTTTACATTTTTTTTTATTTACTTTTTTTCATTTTACAGGCTGTGGAAGATTTTCACACTCAGCTGACGACAGTGGCAAACTCTTTGCTGGAGGAATTCAGGTTATAAAATTTCTTGGTTCTGGGTTCTGAAATTCAAAGAAAAAGCTTAAAATTGTAAAATCTTTTTTTCTGTTTGCGTTCTTACCACTGTCTTTACGGATCTTTTCATGTCACCCTGTCGCCATTTTCCTCAATATTCTTCTGGAGTTGTATAATAAGATATCTACGCAGAGTGCGCAAACGCCTCTAGCAGCGTGTAGACAGTGACGCTAAACACATTTTTTAAAATTCTCCCCAATTAAAATCAGTCCTTTGCCTGTTGCAGGCAAATGTATGGTGATGATTTGATGAAAGGGAATCTACCACAATCAAATGATGCCATGGATCAAAGGTATGCAATATCCGAAAAGGTCATTTTGATTGTTTCATTGGTGATCACCGAATTAATTTTCAATAATTTGTGTTCGCGAAGGGTCAATACGTGTTCAAAAGTGAAAGTGGCCTGAAAAAGAGACGTTTGTATTTTTAAGAATTTAAAACTGTTGTCTCTCTGCGTATACATCGGCAAACGTGAGATTCGCATTTACTTTTTCTGTAAAAAATGAGTACATAGATGAGAATAGTGCAAACTAATTCTGGCATTTGATGGTAACGCAAAACTACTGTCATATATGGTCGTCGGGTTGAAGTAGTAACTCAATCTTAAAAATTTTCTGTGATTATTTTAGTCATAGTAGTCGATCTTGTGCGATTGTCTGGGTGAGCCTTAAGTTAACACTACTTTGTTTACCTATGTACAGGAGGCAAAAGTTTCTCTATGAACTCAACACGTCTGGAAAATACTTCGCCTTCAAGGAACAACTGAAGGTAATTGAACTTCGTTGATACCGCAACCTTTCCCTGGTCACTCGTTCAAGTTGTCTCTCACAGAAAACGCAAATCAGCTTGTAACAAGAAATAAGTGAGCATATTATGTTACAGTCAGTAAATTAATTGCAGCTTCCTTATTATATGAAACTAACGCTTGTATTAATTATATTTAAGGCATTTAAAATCAACGTTATTAACGTAACTCGAATTGGGGGATAATTTGGTTTGAAATAAGAGAAATTCAGGTGAACGAGGAGATTAAATTTCAAAATGAAAGGAATTGCACAATATCCAACGTCTTACATGGTTGGTCGAGAGGACAAAAGAACAAGCAACAAGACAATGTTCCCAGCCCTAAAAAAGCATAGCTCAGTCCTGGCCCCTCCGCTCTTTGTCACACAACGGAGGGGCCGTACTTCAGAAAAAAATGCAGCGGCAGGTTATCAGGGTCCAGTGAAAATAGAGCTTTTCAAAGGTGCAGGTTTACTGGAGATTATAGTTATCGTGTTCTGGTAAGAACAAGAATTACATACTAGATTGAACATAATTTCCAGAAACGTGATACATAGAACACACGAAGTGTAAGCAGCAGTTAAATATAAATTTCTTGGTAGGGAAGCACAATAGGAAGCATTGTTGACTTAAAACGTTTCTTGCGAGCTTATTTTCAGTGTCACTGTTTTACGCCCCCAAGTGGTGGGAAAGCTCGTGTTTCTGGCGATGACTCATTTTTCTGTCGTAAATTTTTGCTTAAAAAAAATATTCAGCATAAAATGACGCGACAAACAAAGATAGGTCACTGTGCTCGTTTAGGAGAAACTAACTATTTAGTAATTAACTACCCGTCGTGTTTCCAACGTGCGTGCGCACGAAGCGCGCGCTAATGACGCAAGAAATTATGCGCAGTAAAAATGCGCAATGCAGTTAAACTAAACTGGGTTCATTCTAAATAATTTTCAGTCCAGCCTTGCGCGCGCGTCCATGGCTAAAGGAAATGACAATGAGACCAACTTGCATCTACTTCTATTAACCGGTGGCCAAACAGAAAAAAAAAATTGCTGCGAGAATATCGCTTTAAAACAAAAATACGATTGCTTCAAAGTAGTGCTTACGTCAGTCAGTCGGCAGCGCACGCGCAGTTCGAATCAACAACGTCACAATTGCATATTTGCATATTTGAGTCCTTTGAATCACGCGTTGCTGCGACTCGCTTATTTCTATATTACTTGTTTCTAAAACTGACAAGAATAATTATCTTTTGATCCACAGAATAGTGTTATAAAGATTGTGAGGGAGAAGTATTTAAATACCACGGCTTTTGTCGACAAAGAGAAGCTTCAAGCGTTCCTAAGCGAGCTGTATGTTTTCTTGATAGATCAGATGCATGCTGCCTTGAACAAGGTAATTTCAGTGTTGATGTTACTGCATAATGTTATTTTTCAATGTTACTTGTTGGATGCGTAAATAAAGGGTACTATTTTTAATGGTGCATTAATGTAACCATTTGCACAAGTTCGTAATGGATCTTTTCGTGGTGAAATCTTCTTCGGGAGTGTGAAAAACTGAGCGCAAAATGCAATGTTTAAAAACCGAGAAAACGTGAAATCCAACGTACCACAATAACCGTAAAATTTGAAATCTGAACAAATTATGTACCTGAAACTTAAGGTATCGTATAAAAATATTTTCTTCTTGAAATCTGAGCTCGAAAATGGATAATCGCTTTTTTATTTTTTATTTTTTTTTTTTTTTTTAGTTTTGTTTTTTTGTTTTTGTTTCGGAATACATTTAACAATTACCCTGCGAAATCGCGTGGAATATCGCCTGATGATACTTAGTCAACGAGGCCGTGGGCCAAGTTGGCTAAAATCAGGAGATATTCCGCAAGATTGAGCAGGATTTAACACGTTGATAATAAAGCACAGTTTCTCACACACCGCTGGGAGCCATGTCAAGCCGACCAACGCAAGCCTGACCTTTATTCACACAATAACAATAACAGCTTCACAAAATATACAACTAAACATGGAAGGTCAAAGCATAAACTCGCTAAAAATCAAACAAAATCTTAACTCGTTTAGGAGTGAATTGAACAACTGAAAAACTCGAGGGTGGGTGGGTGGGAAGGTCAGCAATGGCGGTCAACAAAAAACAACTGCCCGCCCTTACATGTCACATGACCTAAACCCATTCCCAGGCCCCCAGCGGTGTGTGAGAAAAACATTTTCCACTTTTTTCGTTTCACTCAGCCAGTGGAAAATCACCCTTTATTTCAGAAAAGCTGGAGACGATCTTTATTTTCCTTTTTTCTCCCCGACACACGAAATTACGTATATCGCAGGATATCTGTTGTGTATGGACGACGAATTTTCAGTGCACCATAACCATATTTGGGCAGTGTTACTATGTGTTGAATAAACAGAGGATATTACATGACCGCGCGGAGATACGAAATTTCTCTTCAAGTGTTGAAAAACACGAGAAGAGAAATTTCGTAACTCCATGTAATGTTCTATTTATTATATAAACACCAATGAAATACCAAACCATTACGAAAGGCGCGATTTATTAATATGTAACTATAGCAATGGTAATCTTTTCACGCGTGAAGATAACATGTTTTCGCGCGAAAGGTCACCTGGTATTTGATTGGTGTTTATATAACAATAAAATTGTGTTAACTGTCCGAAGTTTACGGTTGCTGTTTTGTTTCGTTTGCAGTTTCTCACTGCTGAAGAGACTCCAGAAGAGCCTCCTCCGGTTACGGACTCTGCAACTCTCAAGCACTTTGCAAGGGAAGCTGAGGTAACGGCTATTGTATGGTGGCACCTTTCGTTAATGCACATACCTTCTGCGCATCTCGAGATGGTCCGAGGTAGTAGGGTTTTATTTAGGACGGCGCTGACTTCAGTGGAACCTCGATTTAACGAACCTCTTCATAAGGAAGTCCTCGGTATAACGAACTATGTTCTCCAGATCGGCCTTTTAAAATGTATGGAAAAAAACCTCGATATAACGAACCAATTTCCCTAGTCTTTTGGTACTTCGTTAAATCGATGTTCCACTGTAATAGAAAGGTATTTTTGCGTGGTTTAATTTGTTGCTATGCGGGAAAAGCAGATCTTACCAGTGGTAACCACTTATTCTTAGCGATATTTAAGCTTCAATTTGGAAAAAAAATCCCATATATTGTTAGGTGTTTTAAAGATTTTTAGCATTATTGTTGCCTGATTCTCTCTGAGAAATGTATGGTATCCCCACCCACCTACTCCGTTTTCCAATTGTCCTTGCAGTTAGGATCTCTTTTTCCCACATAGTTATAAACCGCGTAAAAATACCTTTGTATTAAGCACAGCGATTGTTTGGCTCATTAAAGCTTTTGACGTTCTCGTGTCCGTCGCCGTCGTGTGTTTTTTTTTTATTTTTTCACGTCCTAGCCGTGCAGTGACGGCAGAGAAATTTTACCAAAAAGTGTAATGCACGTGCAGAGTCGTCGTTGCTTACGCTCCCTTTTGTAAGGTTCCTGCTTATGTACTGGCAATAGGGTAGCACTGCAGGTATCAACAATCTGATTGGTTTACTGTTTCCCATGTGAACCGGAGCGTTGTAAGTTGGCTTACACGTTATTTCCTCCGCAGGTGAACCAGAATTTTGAGCTGGCTGCCCAGTACTATCAAGAGGTATTAATTCTTCCTTGCTAATTTCTGTTACGTTCAATTTGCTTCATAATCATTCTTTTAAAGTGAGTGCTGCTATTTCAGGGCACGCTCATTAGCTCATTACTTAGTTATAGATCTCATGAAATCTCTTGCAAAGTGAGTTTCCCGTATACCGATGTACATAATAATTATAATAAAATTAATGGCTTTGACTCTGTCTGGTTGTTCACGCATTTCTTAAGTTAAGACACACATTAATCCGGATCGCATTCCAATTGACTCCCTATCGCGCTGACGAAAATCTGAGCTCATTTTGTGGACCGGTGGCGATAAGTAGGGAGTGGGTTGGGGGGGGGGGGGGAGTTGATTTAAGCTCCGGTTTTTTTACTATTGAATAGGTCACATGTGATGTTGATCACAACGTGAGTTAAAATTCCCTGGGGGGGGGGGGTGGTGCTTAAGGTTGCCTTTATGGTGACATAACACGCGCTCTCACCTCAAATTATTAAAATCAGTCAACAATCAATCAATCAAAACGCTGTGAAATCACAATGAAAATCGCCGATAGTTGACACAAGTATTTGCAATCACACTTGCAATCGCCACAAAAAAATCACGTAAAAAATCCTCGGTGTAAACGGCATTTCGATACAATGTCTTTACTGGTCTTTAAGTCCTAACATATCTCCGAGGAGACCTCTCAGTACAAGCCCGGGGGTTTCTTGAGGTCTCCTCGCCACTTCTTACTTCTTCTTTTACTATTATTATTTACTCTAAACTTATGTACAATCCTAGTCTATTATTCATTGTAACTTTCTATGTTTGTATGTCGTGGTGAATAAATAAATAAATAAATAAATAAATAACTAAATAAATTTTAGTTATATTCCAAACCTCTTACAACCCTCCTCGCTCACCCGACCCTTTATTGTGCCCCTGGCGAAGTTAAAACTGAGTTGTAGTGAGTTACTTGTTTCAAAATTTCGTTAATCCGAACGACTTTAATTTTTGTAGTATGTTATTGCTTGTTTTAACGGGTTTTCACCGTGAACTGTGTTCTCAAATTTTATTGTTCACCAGGCTGTTTTCTTTGTTTAATTAGCGTCTGTCTCGTAACAAGAACGATCCTGATCACTGGTTTGATTACGGCGCATTTTGTTTACTTATTGGTGACCACGGAAAGGTAAGAAATTTAGAGCGCTTCCCATTTGTCAGAACTGGTCTGTAAATTGAATTCGCCAGTTTTGAAGGGCCGTCCGAAAACGGTGTGCGCCATTTTGAAAGAATCTGAAGAAAGCGCATATACAGTAAAAACCCGCGTGTAAGAATCTAGTGGTTTAAGAACCTGCTGGCAAATATTTGCCATTTTAATACCCAAAAATATAAGAACCTGCTTAGCCAAGCAAGATCAAGCAGGTTCTTTATGTGGGCAAGAGTTAAATTGTGAAAACATTTTAACCAAGGAGTTTGACTTTGAGATTGCGAATTTATATTACAAGAAAATACCAAACTGTAATTACAAATAAAAGTATTAATTTCTACAACAAAAAGGGTTTACATAAAGTACAGTAACTGTTGTGAATAACAACTGTATATTTATTTATTTATTTATTTATTTTTCTGGTAATCAACAACTACAGTATCACCTTCATAGAAATTCCTACTAACCCTAAATTGCCAATAACTACCCAAAAATACAATACAGTAAAAACCCGCGTTTAAGAACCTAGAAAATTAAGAACCTCCTGGCAGAAATTTGCTACTTTAATACCCCAAAATATAAGAACCTGTTTAGCCAAAAAAATTTCCAACAGGTTCTTATATGCGGGGTTAAACTATTTTATTTATAAAATTTTACCAAAAAGGTTGTCTTTAGAGATCAAAAAATTGCACAGTGAAACTAAAAATGCACAATGTATGTTAAATGTGAACTGTTGTTATAAAACAATTCGGTTGCAATTGATTATAAGCATTTATTCTATAAAATACTGTAACAGTTTATAATGAAGAACAAACCATATATTATACTACAGTATTTTCTACTCCGTAAAAATTAAGAACCTAATTAAGAACCTACTTAGCCTAAAACGCCAGTAAGTACCCCAAAATATAAGAACCTGTTTTGCCAAACTCTAAAAAAGTAGGTTCTTACACGCGGGTTTTTACTGTACCTATTTTGCCAGACTTTAAAAAATGAAGGTTCTTTTACGCGGGTTTTTACGGTATTCAGTTCTTCATATTATTGCCTTCCGTTTGGGAATCAACTGGTCTGGCTGGTCAGGTCTGACTTATGGAAAGCATCTAAAGACTCACAGTCAACCCAGGTCATGCGTGAACGATATTTTTGAAATTTGAACGGAGTTTTGAAATCTACATGTCAGTTTTGAAAATCGCCAACGAGATTTCAGAGCTCCCGTATAAATTTCCCTAACTTATTGACGGTATAAAGCTATGAATTTTTCTTTACATTGCAAAATTGAATATTTCAAGAATAACAATTGTTTCCCAAGTATTTTGAACCTTTTTTTCAGTTGATGCGTCTTTTTCGGAACGATTTCCAGAGAAATGTCCAACATTCCATTCACACGTCGGACATTACAAAGAGAAATTCAAATGTTCATTTCATTCTTGGAAATACTGTTCACGCGTGACCTGGATTGACTGTAAAGGGGAAGAATCACGCGAATTCGACGTCATTTCAAAACCCAAAATGCTTGTCTGTCAACAGAAACAAACAAAATAATAATTGTCCACTTTTGTTATTAATTTTCACGACAGTGCAATAAAACTGTCGATTAGTGTCTCTGGCCAGAGACATAGAAGGTCGGAATGGATTGAAACTTGAAAAATGTTAGGCTAACGTTATTCAAGTTCTCGCATTTTTTGTCTCCAAAATATGCTAGAACAGATCACGAGTTATTTCTTTCAAGAATTGAGTTGATTTCTTTCCTCTCGTTCTTAAATTATTTTGTAGTAAACTAAACCAATTAAAACAACAATAAAAAGATGGCCTGAAGTGTTGAAAACTGAGAAGACGACGCTTATAATAGACTTCGTTTTGGCTTTATGACCAGTTTCTGAATATTTAAAGTATTAATAATAATTGCGTTTTCATTAAAAAGAACAAAATACACAGAACATCTGTTCAATGCAAAACTGATTCTGTTTAAACAAAAAAACTTTCCCCATAAGAACGTAGTTCTGCCTATTAATGTTCCTTTATTTTAGCGAGTAAAATATGTCTTGGTAAACGTTTGCCTTTTCTCTTACTCTCTCATTGTAGGCTGAAGAATGTTTTAAGGAGACTATAGCGATCGCTCAGAAACATGTACCAGGGTAGGTTATGAACCAGATTAAAATCCAAGTTCTCTTTAAAACATGCTAGAATAAAGAGAATAAAGAAAATCGATAACAGTCCGTCCTTCCTTCCTCCCTCCCTCCCTCCCTCTCTTTCTTCCTTCCTTCCTTCCTTCCTTCCTTCCTTCCTTCCTTCCTTCCTTCCTTCCTTCCTTCCTTCCTTCCTTCCTTCCTTCCTTCCTTCCTTCCTTCCTTCCTTCCTTCATCCCTACCTTCCTTCCTTCCTTTCTTTCCACCTTCCTTCATCTCTTCCTCCCTCCCTTCCTTCCTTTCTTAATCCCTCCCCCCCTCCCTCCCTTTCTTCCTTCCTTCCTTCTTCTCTCCCTCCCTCACACCTTCCTTTCCACCTTCCTTCCTTCCTTCCTTCCTTCTCTGTTTATTTATTATTGGATAGATGCTGACTTTATTGACTATTCGGCATTCTCTCCGTAGTCTTCTGATGTATGGCTGCATGGCGCTGATGACTGAGAGATATGAGGAAGCTGAGACATTCTTTGAAGCCGCCACCTGTGCGGAAAGCAAGAGTGTTATCTCATGGACCTTGTTAGGTAAATATTACACCAAGCAAACAAAAAAAAAATAATAGCTAAAAAATTAATCATCATCATCATCATCTTGGTTTTCTGCTAAGCATATTAATGTAAAAAAAGAAAGCCCTTTGTAAGGTAAGGTAAGTAAACTTTTTTTCGGTAGGGTAGCCCGTTCAGCTCAATGGTTAGTATTCAGAGGACCCCTTTGTAGTGCCTGTTGTAACAACTGACTATGATGTTTTTCATTCAATTTATTTATTTTGCCATTAACCGAAAAAATACAACATAAATACATTAAAGATGATACACAATATTCCAACCAAACTATTTACAAGATTAAATGTGTCAAAGGCTAGGAAGCCTATATAGAAGCCGGGGGCTTATTGACTATAGGTTTCCTTCCTTATATATGTTTTCAACACATCAGCGACTCTCTCGTCTAGACATATGCATGAGTCAAGAGGATAAGTTTCTAAAGAAATTGTGTTGCTGTGTAGGGGAGAAGGTGAGTGGAAATGAATGTTTGGTTTTATCAACAGAGTTGATAAGTAATATATCAAACACGAGGAAGAGTGTTTCCTCCGATTTCCAAACACCGAGAAGTAGGTTGGAAAAATGAGGCGCAGCCGAGTGTTTTTTAACCAACTTCGAGGTGTTTGGATATAGGACGAAACCCTCTTTCGAGTGTTTGATATAGCTTGTCAAGCTATTGATAATTCTTGGAGAAATTCGAAGCGAAAGTTCGCAAAATTTTATGATAATTAAGATCACATTTCCAAACCTCCTTCACGGTAGTGATTTGCTTTCTTTTCTCTTCATGAATTATTGATGAGTTTGAGAAGGTAATTTAGACACCGTAAAGATATTCGAGTGCCAGCACTCGAATATCTTTACGTTGGTCAAATTACCTTACCAATTCTGTTTGTTGATAAAACCAAAGCTATGTATGGGAGAGTCGCGGTTGCGTCAGAAAACATCAATGTCTCTTGTTACACACAAACTGTATGTTCTTTACTCACACACGTGTTAAATAAAAAAATGTCCTTATTTCCAGGGTTGTATTATGACAGCATACAAAACGACATTGGAGCCGAGCGTGCGTTCCTTGAAGCCAACCGCTTAAACGTAGCTACGCCGTCCTCTACTGAGCTCGCAGAACCCGCTGACATACCAGCCGAGGTTGACGGGGCTGTTTCGGAGCCTGGTGCTGAGGAACCTGTTGGTGAGGGTGTTCCTGGAACTGGCGCGTCAGAGGCTTCGAGATTACCGGAAGTTCACGGTAAGTTTCATTGTTTATGTGAGGGCAAGTTTCGATTATGATACATACAATGAATTATGTTGATGTCCTTGTTGGCGCTGTTGTTTCTATTCTTTTTGGCGGGTTGTTCATGCCCGATTGAAGGTGGCTTAACGGGCCGATTTAGACGGTACAACTTTTGCTTACGACTGTTGCATGCGATTTCTAGAGCGCACGCTGCTCGCGTCATGGAAAAAGTCGCACACAACTCTCGTCATTCAACATTGCCTGTACCTACGATTGTCGTAGGATTTTAAAACACATCTTTTATGACGTACACGACAGTCGTAAGAGAGTTGTAGGTTTGATTTACACGAAACAATTCGTGTTGTCGGCCTTTCGTAAGCTTGTCGTATGCGACAAAATCGTACCGTGTAAATCGCCCTTAAGATGGTTTTTTTGCGCACTCTCTGCGGTGAAAGTCGACAACGCGTGTCAGCGCTCTGGACGACTGAGGAAAACAAACGTGGGGCCCATAAAACAATTGTTGATTTTTTTTTCCTAAGATGTGGATTACAAATGTGCTATTTTCTTTCTAAGATCACTTAGTTAGTCTGTAGTTTGGGGACGTTTCTGTAATATCTACGTTTCAGAGGAAGTTACGTCCAAAGAAATCAAACTGCATTGTACATTTTCCACCTCCGCCGTTAGAACTCAGTTGATACCAACGCATGCACAATTGACCAAAAAATTGAGTCTGACTATTTTTTGACCTTCAAAGAAATGTGTCATTTTCTTGAGAATCAGTGCTAAGAATATCATGAAGTTTGTCAGAGGAATACATGAAAACATAGAGAAGTTGTCTATTGGAAAAAAAAAATTGAATTTTAGGCGGCAGCGAACAATCAAGGAAATCTAACAAAATGCTGGAAATAAAGCTGCATTAGACTTTCCCATACAATGGGGAGTTGCAATACTCGTTCTAGCTTTATGCAACCATAGTTAATTAAAGGCAATGGTTATGAAACCTGACAAACTTCTTTGTTTTATGTTTTTGTTTGCCTTTTTGGCCTTGACCCTGCACAAACAACAATAGAATTTGGAATGTGTAAGAGCAATTGACTAATCGAAACGTTTTTGTTAAGATATTTAACTGTGGTGTGAACGTTATAACAAAGGATTGTGCAGGGTCGCGGCCCTTCCAACATAAATTGCAGCACCATTGTTTTTGTGGCAAGGTTTCCTAACCAGCCCCTCAAGTAACTATGATGTAACAGAAGGGCGGCAGTTTGAGGTCTTTAGGCTCTTTCTGTTTAAATTACCTATCCGTAGCACGATTTCCTTTTATTTTTTGAAAATGAAATAATAAGTTGGACAAGACTTTTTACAGTGTAATGCTGATTTGACTGCTGACAAGTGAAAGTGTGAACTAGTCTAGTTTTATTTACACCATTCGGCGATATCCACAAAGGGGCACTGTCACGAAGATTTTGCAGTATTTTGGCCAAAAGTGCTCAAATATTTGACAAAGAACCCCTTCTTTAACGTGAAATCGTTGCTAGACCACCAGGGGGAAAATATGAAATGACGTTTTTGAGGAATAATAAAAGATTTCTCCGAAATACACACAAGGAGAACTTGAAAAACAATTGGCCAATTTTTTCAAGTTGCAATCCATTTCCATCCTAGTTATCCGCAGACAGAAATGAGTAATACTAGTATCTGTGCACTTGTAAGGTTATTTTTAACAAAATCGAACCATTATTTAATCCTTTCCATCGATACAAATCCTTTTTCGCCATTCTAAGTGACACTAAAACAGGTGACACTGCCCCTTTAACATCTCACCATTTCATTAGTCGATGATGTAGGGCATGACGAAACAGCACCACCTACTGGCGATGCACCCGCAGAGCCTTCAGTAGCCCTCCCTCCCTCAGTCGTGATTAGCTCAGCCACACCTGTTGGGAAGCCTGTGTCCAAGCCCCCAACCCAGTCCTCTACTCACGTGGCGTCCAAGCCGAGTTCACGTGTGCCCAGTCCCTCTAGTTCACACCGTCAATCGCCGACCCAGGAACCTGAGCACACGGTACTGCCGAAGGAGAAGCCAGCGGGGGTCAAGCCAAACGCCAGTATTTTCTTGCAAACGGCGAATTTCTTACTGGAGGTGAACGCTTTACAGGTAAATTTAAACGAAGTCTTAATTTTATTCTTGTCGGGAAGAGTAAGAGGCCCCGACAGTAATGCACAGCTCGAACGTTTTAATTGCAATTTAATTTGACTTCGTCGGTTGGCTAAATTGTATTTTAGCCATTGACCTTGCCATTGTAATTTTAAATTATATTTATTTAGGATATCTTTATTGTAAAGCGCGCAAGAGCATCTGTTTATGATTCGCGCGCTATATAAATAAATTATTATTATTATTATTATTATTATTATTATTATTATTATTATTATTATTATTATTATTACTTTTTCTTTTTTAGATTTTAACAACAATATTAAAAGTTAAAAGTGCTCTGTACAGTATCATTGATAGTATCTCAAGGAAAGTACGGCTCAGTAGCTTTTATTTCAATGGTGACACTTATAGTTGAGAAACTTCATCCGCAGACTTAGTATACAGGAGAAAAGAACTGCTGCACCGATCTTGCTTGAATGGTCACACGATTCAAAGTTTGAACATTCTTTTACAGCATAACAAACTGTACTGGTTGTAATAAGTGCAAATAAAATTGAATTGAATTGAATTGAATTACTACAGGAAGAAGTGCTCAATAAATTTCATTTGAACGGCGATACTTCGCCATTTTTTCACAGATTTGTAACTTTTCCATGACAAACTGGTTTTTAACTCGTGAATGCGCGCATGCGCAATGAACAAGTTATCGTTATGTGGGAAAATGTCACTCACTCGGTCGATGGGTCGTAAACTTTCAGCAAAACATGGCATACTCTCACGGCTCGCTTAATATGCACTCCTCCTTCAATAATAAAAATACTTTTTTTGGAGAAATTAAAAGAAATAGGCTAAAGAATACTCGACCAATACATAGTCTTCCTTCGTTTTTATTTTGGTAAGAAAAGCACTGTGTTGAAAGACTCAAGCAGATCGAGATTGTCGTCCAAGTCAACAGGGATTTCGCGCAAAATGGAGACAGAAAATACGATAGAAAAACGTCTGAGGGTGTTCCGTGCTCATTCGCTTATTGGTGGTTTGCATCGCCGCCATGTTGGTGGACAAAACAAGAGAAAATGTGTTCACAGTTTGCATGAAAATGGTAGTTAACTCCCAGAGGAGAAAAATCTTATTGTTCCTGTCCACCAACATGGCCGCCATGACGTTACATGCAAACCATCAATTTTTCTTTCGCGGTCCGCAGTAATTTGACTACTATTCGCTTCTGCATTCACGAGTTGGTTCACAGGAGCCTTTGATAGCTTTAAATTGAAAGCTTCCTGTAGCACAGAATTTAAAGTGCTATCTATTTTGTTTTCGTTACAAGCTAACAGACGGAGCATTAGCCCACGAGCTGGTGGCATCTAACGGGGAACCTGGGGCCGACTACTTCGTTCTTCTGGGAAGACTGAAAATCCAGCAGAAGAATTTTATAGAAGCAGAGGAGAATCTCAAACAAGCCATCGTGCTAAAACATGAGGTAGGTCCACTCCAAGAATGTTCTGTTTTTTATTTATCAAACACGAGGAAGAGTGTTCCATCCTATTTCCAAGTGTCAAATTCAGGGAAGATCACGGAATTTTATTTCTTGGCTACGCACTAGGTTTGCGGTTTAAAAACATATTTCTGAATGAACTGGTTTTTGTCGCTTCATTGCCGAAAAATTTGTTCGAATGGTCAGTGAAAATTCAGTTATTGACCGAAATGACTTCCGTTTTGTTAGCTTTCGGTTTGTTGGGCCGGAGAAAGGGCTAGGGGTGGGAAGTATTCTTTTTCCTCATATCGCCTGATCTGTGTCTAGGACTGTGAGATTAAATGGTTTGAAACGTTAGAAAGGACGATGTTTATCCTACATTTGCCGCTCGCTGTTTTCATTTTCTCAGTAAAATCGAGTAGATCTGAGTCAGCATCAAATGTCAGAATTATTTTGCACTATTCTCATCTGTGTACTAAATTCTCACGTTTGCCGTTCTAAATCTCTCTATTGCGAGGTACGTTAAAACACGTAACGTAGATTCAACAATTGTCCCGCAGTGCTTTTATCACCTTTTTGTTTCAAGTTGCAAGAAAAATAGCGCTGCGCAATGTCAACAGCGCCTTAATTTTCAGAATCATTTTAAACCAGTGACTATATTGAAGTGGAAACGATAATTGACCAAAGGAAAAACTGATAATCCATGTTCTTCTCTTTGCCAGTATAATCTGATTCTCCTTTTCCCTTTTCATCTCTATTCTATTGTAATATTAATGATAATAAAAAATTACATATAATTTACTTTAATTTTGATGCCTAGCCTCATCTAAATCTGCGTTATTATGTAAAGTTAAGTTTCCCGTTTTCCAGCATGTTTGTAATTTACTGTAATTTTTTTTTCCATTATGTTCTCGTGCTCGTCTTGTCCCGCCTCGACTAGCTTTGTGGCACTGGCTATTTGCGGGACAAGCCCTTTATATAATCTGAATCTGTAAATAAATAAATTGTTGTTGTTGTTGTTGTTGTTGTTGTTGTTGTGGAAGACAAATATTCCTCTCTATACTTTCTTCCTTTAACCACATCTTATTACACAAAACCTTTTATATAATTCCTATGAACGTCCAAATTTTGTTTAACAGAACCCTGACGCGTGGGGTTTGATGGGACATCTCTACTACTTGACAAGCAGAACCGAGGAGGCCCAGGACTGCTATGAGAGAACGCTGGTTTATACGACCGAAGCCTCAGATATGCATGCAATCTATCTTAGGCTGGCTTCGATCTACCTTGAGAAGGGAGAGGTGAGTTTACTGTTACGTATAACGTTAAAATATTGCTGGTTCTAAGTTTTGTGGTTGCAGGAATTATTTTTCACGCAAAAAGTTGTTTCCGCAAATTTTTCTTCACCTCTGAATTTTGAGGTATCACTATTTGATAAATAAGCACGTTCGTTTACAATAAATCGACCGTCTCTTTTCTTTTGAACCAAGAAAAGCAAAGTCAAAAGAACACTGACAAGAACTACAACAGTGCGAAAAAGCCGACAACACGATCGGTTTGGTCGAGCTTATATCTTTGCCAATGAATCATCGAAAAACTGTTTTAAACTTTTGTATGAATAACTCAAAGTCTACTTATGTTGTTACTAAAATAATTACTGTCTTCAGTGTATATTTAGTCATGTTTTGGACCACTTGTTTTCACGTGACAACACTGAAGACAGTATTTGCTGAAGAAGACTGTGAGAAACAGTCAAAAGCTTCAATGCTTCACAAAAATTAGTAGACCTTGAGACAAGAGTTATTGTTAAAGATTCCAAGGTCAAGTATGAGCATTCACAGTATTATTGTTTTAAACTCGTTGTAGTACTTATCTCCTTTGCGCATGTGTGTTTTCCGTTGTAGTTTGATAAAGCGAAGACAACATTCCTGAAGGCCTGTATTCGGTCGCCTTCCTGCGTCTCGTGGCTTGGAGTCGGAATTTCGTGTTACAGGGTAAGTTGTCTAACAATAACGTTTTCTTTTGTTTTACTTTATATTCTGGCTTGATAAATATATAAAGTGGAACAGTAAAAACCGCACATATAAGAACCTAATTTTTTAAGATCTCAGTTTAGACCCCCTTTACATAAGAACCTGTTTTAACCTAAAATTTGGAACAGGTTCTTATTTTCTTATTTATAGAATTCATTTAAAACTTAGAATTCGTGAATCAAATAAAACAAACTCTGATGGACAATGATAATAAGCCAAATCCCTTCCAATTTCCTATCAGATACATATAAGTAGATACTATACACAACTGTAACTCCACAAACAATTGCTTCTTTTTAGTGAGGTAATGACAGTACTACTGTACACCAATATCAACTAAGTCTTGAGTTTCACACTGTATTAGACTGTATTCCATTATAACAGTTACGATGTTCCATTATAGCTTGGCATTTCCTCAAGAAAATAAGAACCAAATATAGCCTAGGTTCCCCGTAAACAATTAAATAAGAACCTTTTGAGGCTAACTTGGAAACATGCAGATTCTCATATGCGGCTTTTTACTGTACTTCGAGACTCAGTGGCCCAAATGCCCCGAGCTTAAACCAGTTTATGAAGCAATGACTAAATAGGAGAATTGCTACTCCTTCCCCCCCCCCCCCCCCCCGATGATATGCTAGTACGGCAGGGTTACCTCAAGCAGTATGTCGCTGGTACCAATTTGTACACCAGGTCCCCGTTGTTCAAAGAGCGGATAATTCTATCCAGCGGATAAAATGTACTCCAACCAATACATTTTACCCGCTGGATAGCGATTTAACTGGTGGATAAAGTTATCCATTATTTGAACAACCGGGGCCTGGGCGAAACAAGACAACGTGGAGTAAAGTTTTTCGAGACGTAAATACTGAGAGTAGAGTCGGAAAGGGAAAGTGTATATGACACAAAATCTTTTATTAGCTTATTAGGAAGAGCTTTCAAAATGATGAAGAATGGCATTTATTTTATTGCAATAGCATTCTTGGTTGCCGAGTTATTCAAGATTTAGGCTTATGCAAATTAGACAACTTGTGACGTCACAAGACTGACACAAAATGAAGGGAAATCACAAAATTTGGAATATCTACGCAAATACTACATCTTCAGGGTTGAAATTTTGCAGGGTTGATGCGCTGACAAAACTACACATTGTGATAGTGGCTATGATGTCACCATAGCAACGTACTCGTTACCAGACCTCTACCTTCCCAAAATGACAAATGCCTTATTTATTGCTCCACAGTCAAACAGAATTTCTTATACTTGTGTTGCGTAATGTCCATACTCCCTCACACCCACTGAATAAACATCAAGAGCACAAAGCGCTTCTTGGGAAGGGAAACTCTGATTTTATCCTTTGGATGGTGAGGGCCTGGAGCCCATTGTGTTGCCATGGAAATGTCATAGTGGATCATATCATGAAACTTTGTGATGAGTATAACAACTCTACAAAGTGTCAGTTCCATACAGAAAAAGGCTTAAGAGATATTCCATTTTTTGTGATTTCCCTTCATTTTGTGTCAGTCTTGTGACGTCACAAGTTGTCTAATTTGCATAAGCCTAAATCTTGAATAACTCGCCAACCAAGAATGCTATCGCAATAAAATAAATGCCATTCTTCATCATTTTGAAAGCTCTTCCTAATAAGCTAATAAAAGATTTTGTGTCATATACACTTTAAGGGTTGATGTGGTCAAGTTCGCAATAGCTCATATTACAGCTATCGGCGGTCTGACATATCAGCGAGAAAGTTGTCAATCTACGTTGTATTGACCTTTTTGCCTCATTTGCATACCTTTTTACTGCCGGCTGGATTGTAGTAAGACCTATTCTTGAAACCAAAGAAACACGCAGATAATTTGAATCGAAGTGTATGCAAAATTGTGTTGGTATCAATTCCTTTTGTTGACCAATTACTCTATTCTTGTCACCCTCTTGCCTGTTTGTCTTAGCTATACCATAAAGAGAAACTAGAAATTGATCGCTGTTCTGTACTTTTGTAGCTTGGAGATTTGGCTGAAGCTGAGGACGCTTTATCTGAAGCAAATATATTAAATAACAAGGACCCTGAGGTGTGGTCTTACCTGTCCCTCGTCTGTTTGGAGGTAAGAGGACAACAACAACCTTATGCGGTTAAAAAATCGCTAACTGTGGAGACTGTAACTTTGACTTAAAAACGAAAAAAATAGAGATAGGTTAAACCTGTGAAGTAATACAGTAAATCCCTAAAGCTACTATAAACCTGAGATCAATGTTAATATTATTTATAAAATTATCTAAAAACTTAATTATGCTACTAGATGTATATTAATATGTCCATGCAGATAACAATTCGATCTTCGTTGTTGCGTCACTTGCCTGTTTTGCAAAGTCCAACAGGCAAGTGACGCAACAACGAATATTTGAAAACATGTCGTTTTGTATTTATGAGCAATGAGGAAGATTTCCTGATTGGCTAACTTGTAAAAAAAAGTTCAAATAAATGTAAATATATGAAACATATATTTGAACTGCGGATGAAAGATCAAATAGAAGAAAGATCCTCGCAGTTAGTACGCATCTTAAGCAGTTGCGAAAAGAAAGCCTGAAAGAAATTTATGCTTGAAGTTCGTTGGGTGGCCACGATAAGGCGCGTCGCACTGACGCGTCGCACTGAAATGAGGGTTAAAAATACAGAAAGAACCACAGTCGAACCCATGACCTTCCGATTACTAGAACGGATTCTCTACCACTGAGCTACAGGAGACTTGTAGGAGCCTTTAAACTAGGTTAATGGGACTAATATCCTGCATACTGCTAGGATTTGAATGTCAATGTGTGGCATATGCGCAATGGATTAAATGTGATGGTATATTTTAAGCCTGTTGAATGAATCTTGTTGGTCACTATTAAAATGACCAGAATTCCAGGCAATAATGGAGTTACTAGCTGTAGTCGCAATGTATTGCTCTAAATGTTTTACGATTAACCTGGCCATCGTCCTCATAATGTTTAATAAGGAACAATCATCTCTGTCCCTGTCTGCATAACATGCCAGGTCTAAGGATAATGTACGTAAGGCTATCTCAAATAGGGACTGGGGTCTTCGGACCTCATCAAGTTTTGCTGCAGATGAGTGAAATGATTTAGATAAGTCACTAAGGGAGTTTAAGTCACTTGACAAATTTAAAATGGCCATCCGCAAAGTAAGAATCTGACATTTTTATATACTAGTTTGTAATATATACTTAAAGGGAACCTCCACTCTGACAAACAAACTTTGGCGTTACATTGTTGTAAACGTCTTAATTCTAAACAACATGAAATCCAACATGGCGGCGCCCTGGAAATTTAAAAGCGAAAATGAGCGATGATCAAATCCTGTTTTGTCCGACACAGAAATATTATTTCCATGTTTTCCAACAAAATGTAAAATGAGATTGTAGTTTCAACAATTTGACGTTAATTTATTTCAACAGTGGAGGTTTCCTTTAAGAATTTAGAGGGCAGGTTACTGTTAATTACACTATTTTCTTATAGATTTGTAATATATTTAACATGTTGTTTTTTGGTTTTACATGTAGTTTTTTTTTTCTGGTATATCTTATGTATTAGTATTATTATTTGTAATTTAGTTATTGGACCCTTGTTTTAAGCACTTTCGGGTAAAGTAGATATCCCCAATAAAGATTGTTATTATTTATTATTAAGACATGTGACCGTTTAATCATCTCTTACCACAGACTGGCCTAAAGCAGATATCCCCAATAAAAATTGTTATTATTTATTATTAAAACATGTGACCGTTTAATCATCTCTTACCACAGACTGGTCGACAACTGGAAGCAGAACAATCCTACAAGTATGCCCTCAAGGTAGGAAGCAGCTTGGAAATGACTTTGTGGTTGTTCTTACTTTCATTTTGATTTTCGCTTCATCTGTTTTTCTTTCAAACATTGAAGCACACATTTCATCTAAAGTGAACGTCCTTACGAAACGTTCACTTTATATTCAAGGGATATGTCATATGTCCGAAAATAGGCCATCTATTGATTTTGGTTTCCTAATTTCGCGAGTCTTGTTATACCAATTACTGAGATCCGAAGCAATTTACTTAGATTATTGAATAAATAAATTACTCTACTTAGAGCGGTTTCCAATTGAGTGTCGTAAAACCAAAACCAAAGTAATTACTTTGGCCTATCGCAACAGATGTAAACAACACAACGAGCCAATCAGAATTTGAAGCAAATACATGTAACTGGCGCTAATAGGGGAAAACGCGTGCGGCGAAAACACGATTGGTTTTGGTTTGGACTCCCATTGGTTGAGAAAGTGACACGAGTTTTGTTAACTAGCCACAGAGCGTAGCAATGCAAAACCAAAGCTAACGCGAAATTGCTTTCGACACTCAATTGAAAACCGCTCTAAGTAGCAATCTATTCAGCGCAGAGGGCTAATTAGGGACACTTTCCAGATCGAATTGGAATTTAGAAATGTTGGTTTTTGAGGAGAGGGGAAAACCGGAGTACCTAGAGAAAAACCTCTTGGGGCAAGGACGAGAATCAACAACAAACTCAACCCACAAATGAGAGCTAGTCAGGGAATCGAACCCGGGTGTTATTCGTGGGAGATGAGTGCTCTCACCACGTGCAAATCAAACGCATGCAAGCGAGTCATGATTGGCTGTGGTTTCCTAAATGATTGAAAAGGACATGTGGTGCGTCCGGTTTTATAAAGCAGATTAAACGTAATGCGATTTACTTTCAACATGTAGTGAAAAAGTGCTATTATTCGGGCTGAGAAATTTCTGACACGTGATTGATCAGTGAAAAAGTTATAAATATGGTTTTAAAATAGCCAATCAACAGATTGCTGCTGAGAAATACGTTTTTTTATGATTTGTTTGTTTATTTCATTCATTCATTCATTCATTCATTCCTTCCTTCCTTCCTTCCTTCCTTCCTTCCTTCCTTTCTTCCTTCCTTCCTTCCTTCCTTCCTTTCTTCCTTCCTTCCTTCCTTCCTTCCTTCCTTCCTTCCTTCCTTCCTTCCTTCCTTCCTTCCTTCCTTCCTTCATTCATTCATTCATTCATATTCATTCGTTCGTTCGTTCGTTCATTCATGACCTGTTACTCTTTTTGATCTTTTCTTTCACAGTTAAATCTAGAAGACGAGAACCTGCTCTCCGAGATTCACCAAACCCAGCAAAGAGTGGGCTTCGGAAATCCCATGGTGGCGTGATCTGCAGTCAGTTGTATCTAAAAGGACTCCAGTTTCCACTGACCATACTTAAAGGTCTTTGCACGCACATGGTCGTAAAAGTTACATGCAAAAGCACATTTTGGGATGCGTGTGTCGGTAAAAATTTGTTGTACTTGAAAAGGACTTTCGAACTTTGTTTTTGATGAGGTCTGTTTTGGAAGAGTTCGTGTACCGTTCCATTTTTTTACGTATTCAAATGTTTTGTATTATAATAGTGCATTTTCGGACATTTTAGTGGTAGATAATCTTGTTGCCGTGTATTGTAACTTAGGCCAATTTTGTCTGTATTTTTGTTTTTGTTTATGTTTTATCTGATCTGTTTTTCTTGTGAGCTAACGCTAAGTCAGACTAATGTTGCAATTGATAAATTGCACAATTTTATTGGTTTTGTAAAAGAAATTTTCCTTTTAGTTAATTGTACATTACCCACTTCTCTTATCTCTTCCGTTTAGTCAACCCTAATTGGTTCACAAGGAAAGGATGTAAATAACAGATTAATAAAATGGTAGACCATTGGATAACGTAATTCCAGAGTTTTGATTGGCCTAGCGGCGGGGGCAGACGCAGATCCAGGATTTTGAAATGGGGGGTGAATTTTTGTAATAATGTAACAGAACCAAAGCCTGGTTGAGGTGTTTGAGGTCTGTGCATCAGCATGATTGATTTCCGAGAAATAATTAACATTTTCGAATTTTAGGCGAACGCAAATGCCAATTATATTATTTTAGATTTGTAAATTCATTTGCTGATTTCTAAACCGGGACGACTAATTTCTTGTCGAGATAGTAAATAGCTTTTGGTGCCTTGTTGCATTCGAGCATGTTGAAATGGGGTTGACAGACCTGCACGACTCCCGCTGTGTGCCCATTGTGTTGATAAAAGCCTTTATAGTTTTGCTTTTACAAGCATGTCTTTGGATAACCTCTCGATGCCAGGCGTGTTTTAAAGTTTTTAATGTTTTCCTCAAATACTACTTAAGAAGAGTTTGCCCTCAAGAAGGGTAAGAGCTTCTCCTTTAACGAAGCCTTTTTTGACGCCTGCTGGGTGGCAACTGTTGTAGTTTGTGTACTGAAATGTTTCAGTAGCTTTCAATTGTAATTTGGGCACACGTCGAGAATCAATTTTTTCTCGAATCTCTCTCCCTTATAGACTGTTGTATCCAAGAATGTTGTTTTTAATTGTGAGACTTCAACGGTAAACTTTATGGTAGGGTGGTACGAATTTGCTTGCTCAATGAAATGTTCTATTTCCTCTTTGTTTGTATCCCACAAGCAAAATACATCGTCAGTGAACCTTTTCCACGTTAGTGGTTTGGTGACGCTCTGCCTTAAGATCTCCTTTTCTACAGATGCAATAAAGATGTTGGCAAAAGCTACTGCCATTTTAGTGCTCATGGCAGTTCCGTTTGTTTGGAGATAGTCTTTTCCGTTAAATTGGAAGGAGTTCTCCTTCAGTATAAGGCTGAGCATTTCTCTGAGGAAATTTGTAGCTATAGGAGGGTTATTGGCATGAAAGTTGTATACGTTGCATACTATAGTGATTCCTTCCTCCTGTGGCATATTCGTGTAAAGGCTAGTGACATCCATTGAGACTAGAAAAGCGTTTCTAGGCACCCTAGTGCTTTCAATAAACGTTATGAAATGTGTCGTATCTTTTAGATACGAGCCCTGTATTGTGCTATTGGCTGAAGTAGTTTGTCTACGAATGATGGTAGGCGTTCTGTTAGGCCATCATACCAAGATATGATAGGTCTTCCAACTAATGTCGGTTTGTGAATTTTTGAGACGGTATAAAACACTGGGATTCGAGGCAGATTTGGTGTTGGTGAAACCATTCAACCGTCATTTTTTCTATGAACCCTGCTTGGTGAAGGGCATTAATGAGGTGTTTAACTCTCTGGGATGTGTCTCTAACCATTGGTTTGTCTAGTGGCTGATAGTTATTTCTATCGTCCAATTGCTTCTGTCCCTCATTGATTTTGGTTTCTCTGTTCATAACGACGGTTGTTGTGCCTTTCTTCTGCTTTTTTGAGAATAATTTCTTTGTTGTTAATAAGCTCCTTGAGAGATCGTCGCTCGCCGGGTGGCAGATTAGTTTTAGGTTTAACCAGTGGAGTTTCTGCAAGCTTTATTTTGACTTCTTCTAAGTAAGTGCTTATGCACATTCTCCACATCAATCAGAGAAATCAGACAAATCAAATATTATTTAAATATTTGAGGGATAAGAAAAAAAAAAAGAAAGAAAGAATGGGGCTCAGAAAAGGGGGCGGGGGGGGGGGGTGAAAATTCACCCATTTCACTGACTATCTGCTCCTGGATCTCCGGGGGATGACGTGCTATTGTGGCTATGCTGTAGTTTTCTTTTGTTTGCTGCTAGCGCTTCCAACAGTCACCGGAGAGCCAGAATAAGAATATCAGTGTTGATTACTCCCGGTAAAATTGTTCGAGTTCGCTCTGACTTCTTTCCCACTCGGCAAATTCGGTTGACTTCTTACTGTGATACAGTGTTGTGGTCTCATTCACTCAGAAACCTTTCAGAAAATTTCGTACTAAGCCGACCACGTGCTGGCATACAGGCAGGTTACAGTCAGGTTTCATTACGTTCTCATTGGTTCTTTTACTTCCCAAATAGGAGCAACCGGCGCCAAGCGCGGGAAAACGCGACCGATCACGTCACGATTGCTTTTGTTTGCTTCTCATTGGTTGAAAAAGGCGCGAGTTTTGTTAACCAATCACTGAATCAAACGTGGAATTACTCAATTGAAAACCGTTCGGATTTTACCTGTATAACCATTGAATTGATCGTGCCTAAGTTCAATTACATCTGGAAATTGCATTTGTTTATGTAATCTTTGATTGTGTATAACCTGCACTACAGCACATTCAAATTTAGGGGGATAAAGTCGTGCTACATCACAGTCAGATTTGCACAAGTTTTTTTGCAAGGGATTTTTTTGTTAGTAAAAAAAGGGAAATTTAGGTCCATGTACTTCCGCGAAAAAAAAGAAATCCACACTAGCGACATGTCGATGTTTTATGCCACAAGTTTGAACAACGATACAGCTATCTCGTTATGTCGTCAGTGTGTACCGGGCTCAATAGCGGAATTTTCAAAAATCTTTCAGTACAGTTTCGCTCAATTTAGACGTTCTTAGAGTTCGTTTTCGTGGACTCCACCCAGGGAAGGGGGTGGGAGGGGGAAAGGGGAAAGGGGACTCCCATATAAAAGTGACAGGGGTGATCGTCGGAAATTTTGAAAAGTACCGCTAAAAGGTACCAGAATCCTGTTTTGTGCCCGAGGTCCGAACAATTTTTTACCCCTAAGCGGTACCAAATCAGTTGACTGACACTTACTTCCTCTCGTATTTTTCGGCTCAATACCCTAAAAGGTACCACCATACCTCTGATGGAAGTCATTTTAGATTTTAGCACCCTAAGGGATACCAAACCAAGTCACTTTTTGGAGCCCCAAATTCAAACTGTGTGTAAGCTATACCGGAAACTTGCTGTTCAATTTACAAACTACATCTGTTTTTTATGTTGTTTTATTTTTACTTATCTGATGTTAAGTTCATAATCAAGAGATAATCATACAACATTGCAATTATAGTAATACAACTTATTACGATGATGGCCTTATCAGTGATAATCTAAATGTTCTTTAGTGAAAGTATCTTACAAAATGCTGTCTTTGAAAGACCAGGCAACTGATAGGTGAAAGGAAAGAAAAGAAGAATAACGGCCACTAGTGGTTACTTAATTACATGGCATGGGATATTAACAGCCAATATTTTCCTACTTGAACTAATTATTTACATTTCTTGTTTTGACATTCTTAACAGCTTTGGAATAGTATAAAGAAGATGCAATTTACAGCATATCTAAAGACATGGTAATTCTCAAGACCTCGCAAATGCAGTAACATTACACTACTTTTGGAAAAATTGATCAGATCTGAAATCACTTTTCCTCATTAAGCAGGGAAGAAACGGCAAAAATATAATCAAAGACCAAGCAAAAATTTAAAACAGAACACCGTGACAGGTCACACGTTTGTACAGAAAATTAAATGAATGAACATTGACATTCTGGAACCCAACTTCGTATGCAGCGTATCTGTTTCGCTAGTTTGCGCCTCCCCCACCAAATAAATTGTTCGGATGCTCTTCCACTAAGCTACAGGAGACTCGTGTGAAAACTACCCTGCATGCCATAGCTATCCTGCATACTGACTGAAAAAAAAAGACCTCTATCTTTTATTTACCAGGCCCCAGTTGTTCAAAGAGCGGATAACTTTATCCGCTGGATAGGTCGCTATCTGGCAGGTGAAATGTGTGCAAGATTTTCCCGACAGCCCTATAATTTGTAGATAGAGGAGAAGCATAAGTCAAATTCAAGAATGGGATTGTGTGAAAAACTTGCCAAAAGCATTGGTTGGAGTACATCTGCTCCGCTGGATAGTGACTTATCCAGTGGATAAAGTTATCCGCTCTTTGAACAACTGGGGCCAGGTTTAAAACATAATATCTCATTTCATTTTCTTTCGATTCCTACAAAATGTTAAAATTGGTATACTTATCCCAGTTCAAACGAACTTAAACTCGCTGATTATTTTCTGGCAGGATCGTTTCAATGCCAACAACAAAACTTTATTACATCACAAGCAAATAAATTTGAACAAAAGTTAATTCTTCCCGTTGCGATTCCACTCGAGAATACTCAGAGAAAGGTAGTAGGAATCAGACTTTAATGAAAGATAGCCATTTTGACTTCAGCGGCTTTCAAGAAGAATAATCGAGCACATGGAGTTTAATAAACCTGATAGGCTGTTTCAAGTCACGTGACGAATGCGTGGCATAATAACGTTACACTTCTAGCTAATCGAGGCTGGGGAACAAGACAAACGAATAACAAATATCGTGGTAAATTAAATTGAAATTAAATGAAAACACTAGCTGTAAAAATAGCACAAAGTAACAACAATATTAAGGATTATGGAAGGATGTAAAATATGAAATATAACTGACATAGTAAAGATAAGTACATTTAAAGAAAAAGTGAAAAAATGTACAATACTAGCGTTATGGCATTACATTGATAATTTCAAAGTAGTCGTTATTTTCTAAGAGAATTTCCATGGCCCTTGTTTTTAGTTTCCTTTGAAAAGTAAACTTGGGCAAATTCCGGAAGTCTAAGGGTAATGAGTTCCAGACTAATTAATGGTTTAATTCTAATGAATGGACATTTCACTTTCTCAAGATTGGAATGTTCACGTGTTTAATCACTGCCACAGTAGCGGAATTTAAACTTTCTTTTAGGGACACCATTGAAGTAATACACATAGAACGAGCTACAGTTCCTAACTTTGATGGTAGTGGGAAAGAGACAACAAGTGATGTTCCCGCGAAAGCAGACCTTTCTCTTTCTTTGTCCATCCTCAAAACTGGGATGTCCTCCTTTCAACCAACCAGGAAAGCGAGCGCTACAACGTTTTTCGTATGGACATCTTGAAGCCATCCTTGTTCCTGCTGCGCCTTCAAATCGAAACCAGCCAGGACTAAGTCCATCGTCACTCTGCAAGTCAACAGTTCTGTTGATGTACGTCACCTTTCTGTCAGCACTGTCCAGGGACGTGTAGTTTTGGCATTCTGTGGCAAAGGAGATAATCACTAGAGTCACTACTGAATGAAGGAAGGAATGAACGAACGGGTGAACGAACAAGCGAGCAAGAGAGCGAGCGAACGAGCGAGCGAACGAATAAATGAATGAACGAACGAACGAACGAACGAACGAACGGACGGACGGACGGACGGACGGACGGACGGACGGATGGATGGATGGATGGATGGATTAGCTCTGCAGGGGATAGAGAGCAGCTATCTTCAAGTAACTGTAGAGTATTACTCGTTATTAGTAATGGTCCATTATATTTTATGATGTAAAGAAATCGAGAGTGCCTTGCCTTCAGGCTGCTTGCAGCTTTTTTTTCCATCCCCCACGTATCCAGGGTTACAAGAACAGCTGTATGATCCTACAGTGTTTATGCAGCTAGCAAGGCTTGGGAGGCAGTTATGAGATCCCTGAATGCATTCATCGATGTCTAAAAAGTCAGTAAAGAGTTAATCATGTTATTGCGTGTGCTAATTTACACAAATGGTGTCTTTGAAAACCTGAACGGTGATCTGAGAAAAACAAATGAAAACTTGTTCCTAGACTAAATTAAACTAGACTTTTAGTAGTAAGGTGCCCCTATCACACTGTGAGGTAGAAGATAGTCATGCAGAAACGGATTTAGCGGGGTTGGGGAGGGGAAAGCAAGGGATCCGCGGCCCCCCTTTTTACTTGTTTATTTAAAACGTTTTTTGTAACCTTCTTTCCAATGGTAACATGCAATCAATCGTTAAAAAAAAAATCCTCGTTAAGTCTTTCTTCCGAACCCTTGAACTTTGATCACAATTGCTCCCAGAATGCTGTAAAGCAAAATGTCCACGTTCCGCTTTGCGAAAATAAGCAACAAAAGCCAAGCAGCATTTTGTAAGGAACTGTTGTATTGCCGGTCTTCTAGATATTAGGATGTCAATTTTTCGGTAGCTTTCATTTGAATTAAGGCCATAAACCTCCGCGGCTATTTCATTAGTGTGACAAGCATCCTGCATACCGCCAGGATTTTAACCTTAGTTTCTTTCTTACAATTTGTGATTTCAATCGTAGTCCTTATACCAGTTTAATTATTGTGGATTACAACCTAGGAAAATATCGATTTCAAGAACAAAGAGAATGCCTTACCCATTTTAACGTCACATTTTTTGCCACTCCAAGGCAGTTTGCACGAACAGGAAAAAGTTTCCTTCTTCTTGTCGAACAAGCAAGACCCTCCGTTGCGGCAGCCAGCTATCTGACATCCCTGTGATAAAAAGGCATTTTTTTTCTTTTATGGTAATGTCCATGTTATTAACAACTACATTTGAATACACTGAATCATCAACGAAACTAAAGCCTCCTTTCTTTCAACCACTGGCCAAAGAATTCTAGGTACAGATAAGTCAACGTGAAGAACTCACCTTGAGAAATACTGAAAAACTAACGCCTGGTTGATCAACAAGCTCATTGTCTTCGTTGATGTCGGGTGCATTCTCGCGCTTGTTAAGTTCACAAGTTCCTTTTTCGCCTTGCTTCAACGACTGCTTAAAGTTCGTGGAAGTACACCAAGAGGTTCTCAGACATGAATGGCTGCAGGACATTAAACTGGGTGACGCAAACTGTTTCGCGACATGACCTGGAAGTCGCTCGTTTATCCGCGTTGCGAACTTAGCAGATCGAGAATTTTCTTCATGATCAACAGCAAAAACCGTGGCATTTAAAAGGAGTTCATGTAAAATGATAAACAGGTAAATCGTACTAGGACGATTTTGCAGCACCGCAGACTCCACCATGGCACTTCACGAGTAATTGATGAAGTCTGCTTTTTGCAGGAGGAACAATACTGAACACCACCAGATAAATGTTTGTAGTATAAAGCAAACCAACTACGGAAGCCATGTTAAATAATTGATGTCCTGCAAAAACTATATTTTCAGAGCTTTGGATATTTGTATTGCTTGTTTATTGTGACACACCGTGTGTAAATAAAACCATGCCTACTTATTATCTCTGCAAGAGCTAATAGGAAGGAACTCGTTTGGTTTATAAATTGTGAAAATAAAGGAAGTTAAAACCCCACCAAAGGGGTTTTTCCAGTCTGCTCACTCTGCTGTGCTCACCATTTTAAAATCTCATGCGACGGTGTTAATGATCATCAAAGCTTGGTAGTAAAGACGACATCAAACAAATAATCGCAAAAGGAAGAAAACTGTCGTACTGAGAGCAAAATAGAACCACCTTGCAAATTCGGAAAGACAAATGGAAATACGGAATAGGGACTTGTTTAAAACAAAAAAAAAAATACCGCGACTTAAAGATTTCGCTAAAAAATAAGAACCAGTTAACCTGTGTTAGCCTACAAAAATACCGCTTTGGAAGGCTAGATATTGAAACAGGATTTTGAAAACAGTAAACGATATTTGAAGTATCTTTTTCAAATATTGCGTGAGTGTCCCCGCAAGATGTCAGGTTTCTGCTTTAAGTTAAAACTCGTTAATAATTCATAAGCCCATGACCTATCAAATGGTCGGTAAAACATCAAGTGCAGTGGTTTTAAAAGCCGATAAGACCTCCTCCTTATTAGTATGCGGTGCCCTAATGTTTTTCTCGTTTGCTTATTTCCAACGTTTACAAAATTGGATAAGTGCTAACAAAACAAACCATGCTATCCACTGGATAGTGATTTATCCGGTGGATAGCGTTATTCACACCTTGAACAACAGGGCCGTGAAGTTTACAAAGCTGTTCTCTACGCTTATAACTATTTTTCATATGAACAAAGTTTCCTGTTTTGTTTTTAAGGTAAAATCCATTGAAAGTAGCATGGAAGGCCAGAGAGGTTTTCTTGGCTTTCGTTCGAGAAACGGGTCCAAGCTCCCGAACTTTAGTCCCTAGCGAGCAACAAAGGAGTACAAGTACGGAACGTCAGGCCCTGGGGGAAGACGCGGGGAGCCCGGGGGCCGGGGGGGGGGGGGTTTAGTTCCACTCCTAACATCAGAAAATTGATTTTTTGGTCAGTCGAGCTGGAACTGATCCATTTCTGGCCCAGCGAACGATAAACATGTGCTGCGAATGGCGGGAAAGTACTTGCGCCTTCATTCAGTGTGGTCAGTTACAACACCCCATTTATCCTACTGTCCCACCTACTGCGTCCCGTACTTATTTTTATATGAATTTCTTTCAGTTTTCCTTTATTTTTTATTTTATTTCCTTTTTTTTTGTGTATCTTAATTTTTTTTTTCGTGTTCCGAAATGTTCCGGAATGTTCCATGTTCCTGGTATTATCGACGGCCGACAGCATGTAGCTCCGGATGCTCTTTTATTTTTTAGCTTTTTAAGTGCTACTGCGATGAAATTTAGGCTTTGTCTTTTTTTTCCGTTTTTAGAAAGTTTGAGGAATAGTTATTACGTACGCCAAATTTGACATCAAAATTCCAGCAAAAAGTCCGATTTTCTGAGCCGTGTTTTCCTCGAGTTTATGTCCGCTATTACTGAAACAAAAAATGCCCGGCCAAGACGTGGAGAATTGGGTCGAGATCGCCTTTGACGTCATCTTATCATCAAAAATTTTTGAGCACAAAGGAATTGACAGCTCTACAGGTTGAAAAAAGGGAGATTTTTTTTTCTGTTCGGCGCTTGAAAGTTCTGATCACGGAAAGATGCCTCCTTGCCGCTGTTGTGCAAGACTGTAGCAACAAGTCGAATCCACGAGCTGGAATTTCTTTTGTTAGGCCAAAGTCTAGCCAGGAGGTCGCAAAGTGGAAAGCTTTCGTGGGGGTACTCCAACTTAGTAGAAAGCATTAAAAATGTTGAAGGCTTGTTGAAAGCGTGTTGAATCAAATTTGAATCGGTTTCAACTTTCGTTTAACATCCATACAACATTTCCTTTGCTCTCGAAAATGTTGAATGCTGTTGAAGCAGTTCGAACTTAATTGTTCTTAGTCATAAAAAAGCTAGTGAGCCACGTGATCGCGCGCGAAAATTGCCTTTCGTGAGAATTCGCCACGCGAGGAGATGGATAAGGTGATGCTTAGAACATAATTCCTGTTGAATAACGGTACAGTAGACCGTAAACCCAAAACCCATTAGATGGATTTATAAAAGGGCCACCCTGGGATGTATCGTATTTTTCTCTTGGTCTTCTGTACATTGACTCACAATCTTTAAGGACCTCAAGTTCGAGCAAGTAAATAGCTTACCTTTGGTATCAGCAGTCTTATGTTTTGAAGTATTTGCTTGGTTTTCGCTTTATTTCTTTTTAAGCAGTTGCCAGTTTTGGTTTCAAATAGAGACGTAACAGAAATATACCGTGATTTAATATATATATTTATACACACATTATAATCGAAGATTTTTTAAATGATAATGATAACCGTGGTTAAAGTTTTGTTTACATTATGGTACAGTGCGTGAATTAATAGTAACGACAATAGCAACCCGCGAATAGCTCAAGGTAATCAAAATGTGGGCTGCTAGGAAAAGTACTGATTTGTTCAAAAGGCTTAGCATTCCTGTCAAAATGCAGTTTTTGTTGTTGTTCTCTAAACTATCAAACAAGTATTTTTACCGTTACGTTGCCTCTTAATTAGTCTTATACTCATTTCGTAATTCTGTTGTTAATAAACTGATTTTGTTGAACTCCTCCATGTCGTCTGTTATTTCAGAGAAAAGTGCATTACTTTCGAAATGAAATAAATAAAGATTCCTTTCCCTATGCAAGGCGGCTGTTTTCTTAATTTGAAATTCTATTTTATTTGTTTTTATTTTATTGCTGTTCAGCTCGAATGCAATCTATTGCGTTACTATTGTATCGTGACAATAAAACGCATGATCAGATGTCACCATACAATAGTAACGCAATAGATTGTAGTTAGAAGGAGGGTTATATACTATGTCGTTTTGGAAGCAATAAAAGTCTGTGTTTGAATGAGATGAGATCGACTCTCCCCAAAATCAGCGAGCTTGCAAGCAATTGGTCGGTAATTATACTGTCGCGTGACTTCTTCATCATCTGACAGTTCGGCATAATGCTGGTTGCTTATCAATATGTTGCCAGGCTTGAGGTCTCTATGAGCCCCGGGGGGGGGGGGGGGGGGTACTTGGGTTCAGTTTTGCTGGGTATGTGCCGCTGGCCTCTCAGAGCCCCTGCCCCATTATAGTCTTTTTTTGTGGCCAGTTATAGACCCCATCTTAGTCACTTTTTGGGAAAATGTAATTTTCGCGATCCCAACTAAGTCACTTTCTATTTATTTATTTTTTTCTTACCCCAAAAATCCGAAAATGTGCGACCCCATTGTAGTAACTCTACTGAAAATGCAACCCCATTCTAGTCAATCCAGTCGTGAAAATGTGACCCCATCCAGCGGCACATCCCCATTAGCCTCTTATAAGGGAGTACCCCCCCCCCCCCGGGCTATGAGCTATTCCTTTTGAATGCAGAAAAGTAAGTCCCTCGACAATTTCCATCGCTGCGTGGGTTACAAGCTCATGGAATCCTTCGCAGTTGAATTCGTCAATTTGCAGCAGAAAGTCGGAGAGGGAACTGACACGCACATCTTCGCCAAATTGCTTAAAATCGAAGTACATGTACTCCAACATCATGGCGAGAGGCTGGCAGCAAACGGCTTTAAATTTCACAATGTTTCTATGATGCAGTTCATTAAGAAGTGCCACCTCTTTGAAGAAAAGCTTCTTCTCTTCTTGGTCCAGGACCTGCAACATTTTCTTAACTACAACTTTTGTCGTTGTGGTATCTCCCGAAAATCTGTACTCGGTGGTATAAACATCACCAAAAGCTTCTTGCCCGATTCTCTCCTTCACGGGTAATTTGTTGCAATCGAAGCGCTGGATTTTTGCGTCGATATAATTGCCCGATTTTGCTTTACTTGTAAGCTGAGGAAGCTTAAATTTTTGAAAAAGGGCCATGTTTTATCGAGGGGAGCAGGAACACACCGCAACTAGAAAGACCTCACGTGTTGAAGTTTCCCGCCGAAATGTTTTACCCGCACTGGTTGACCCTGGGTCACTAGGGGAGTTTTCCGTCACGGAAAGGGCATATTGACCCTGGGTCACTAAGTTTTCCGTCACGGAAAGGGCATTTGTGGAACGTTGCGTGACGGAAAAATAAGGGACCCAGGGTCAATATGCCCTTTCCTATTCCAGCATTCGCGCCTTTATTGTAAGAACGTGAAATGCTTGGACTGGGGCGTAGCTAAGAGAGAAAGTTCCCATTTTGTGTGTAATTAATTTAGCCGGTGATCCCCCTCCCCAAATACTCCGGTTTCCTTCTTTACCCAGCTAGAGAATTCACACCCCCACCCCCTCCCCCACTTCAAATAATTTTTGGGTGGTTTCTGGTGAAGTGGGGAGAATGAGGTCGGAGAATATTTAGATCATGCAATGATGTCATGCAATGGCAACGATAAAAAATAACCTCTGACCGAACGCCAAATTAAAAAGCTGTGTGAATCTGATATTTCAATTTATTCTAATTGTAATAAACTCTAACTGGTAAAGAAATGTACATCTTTCTGATTTCTGATTATCTTTCTGGTAACAAAATGTACATCTTTCCGCCAATGTGCGTTACTATTGTATCGTGACATCTGATCATGCGTTTTAAATGTTAATTTTGTATGTACTACAAGTACAATTTTTGACAGCTCTGTGTTTTTTCGGCATGCGTTTTCGAGGTCTGCGTTCTCGAGGTCTGTGGTCTGTGGTCTGTGGTCTGCCTTTTCGAGACACCCGCCTTTATAAAGGCTACAAAATACATAACGGTGGTGTTGATAAGGTCTTATGGGTATTTCAACCGGGTGAACACAGCTTTCAAACGGTCACAGTTTAATGAAAAACTAATGTGCAGATTGCAGGCTACCATGATGTAAAAAAAAAACGACGACGAAGATATCGAGCCAATTTTAATTTTAACTTCAGTTTTGCCCTCAGGGCATCACGCGTAATTAGCGTGTGCTGTATTTGTTGAAGACCCAGTTTCCTTAGAACTTTACTTTGAGATCCAGTCACGTTAGGGTGGCGATAACTGAGATGGCAAGCCATTTCATATCGGAAGGAACGATGTCCCACGAGATTACTTTTCGTCTCGCTCAAACGAGCGACTTTGACGAAATTCTCAAGCTATCAGAAGGAATATACGGAGGCCACGATTATCTTCCATTGAGATTTCATACATGGATGAACATGGAAAATTTGGATGTGATGCTCGCTTTCTCCGGCGAGAAACTTGTGAGCCTAGTCGCGTGTTGTATTGTTGACGACGGAAAAACATACGTCACTCGAGCGGCGCGTACTTTGCGGGAGTTTCGTGGACGAGGTATCTACAAACAGCTCTTACAAGCAATGGAAAATTTCGTGCTAACAAAATTCCCGAGCGTCGTAAGACGACGATTTGTAATTGAAGAGAAAGCGACGCCTTCCTTTAAGGAGCTTGTGACACCGGAAACTTTGGTCTGTTTCGTTGAAAAGGCGACCATACAATCTCACCAGTTTTCTAGTACGTTTGATTCCGTGGAAATTCAGTCATGTACAATGGATTACCTGTGCAGTGTTATCTTTTCTTCTCCTCTGGCAAAGAAATTGTTCCCAGACGACATAATCGTCGTAGACTACATCCCCATCAAGCCCATACGATCAAATATCGAATACTTGATACAGGAATACGGGGATGTGTACGTCGCGGTCGAAAAATCCACCGACGATTCTTCTCCGAGATCTGTCAGCCTTAGTTTACTTTCACCCAGAGTAAAGTATAATCGTTGGGCAGTCGCCATTTACAGCTGCAATGATTCAGTGCTGTACGAAGCTCATCTTTTGCATCAGTTGAAGCGCGCCTGTGAGGTTATCAAGGGAGATTTCTTTTTCATTTCATCTCAGGACAAAACGCTCGCAAATTCTGGCAGGAGAGTATTGAAAGAACTTTTTCACATGGAAAAAGATGAAGATTTGTCCGATATTGGTAATACAGTGAGAATCTACGAAGTCACGAAGCCAACGTCATAATGCAGACCTGCCAACCCTTGCATAGCCTCCCTCTGGCAGAAGCTCTTTTGGTTCGTCACGCAACCTTTCCTCTCCAAAGATTGCGTTACGAGCCAAAGGGCCTTTTTGAGGGACGCTAAGCCCCAATCAGTGGCTATTTTCAAATGCAGAAGAGATGAGTAAAAAGTAAGCTTAAGATATTATTGAATGGGACTGGAAATATGTCAACACCAGGACAATACATTCTTCAGTAAAGTTTTGCGCGCGACCGTAAAACTTGTATAATTTATTCTGGTATTTTATCGGATAACTCAACTCGGTTGAACCAATTTTCCATGAACAGAAAAAAATAACTCAAATTTACGCGCACGAGAATCTCAGTTTAGGCTCCTGAGGGCGCAATTTATCATACAACCTGCGAACTCCTATCAAAAGCTTTGTCTTCATAGAAAACGAACGCCAACGCACAAGAACAATAACGACGACGAAAAGCCGTTGTATACGTGTATCGAATTGAAAAGCGAGAATTACCTTATCAGAGATTGATTTCGAATAGCAAAAACAAGAAAAGACGAACTACACGAGGACGGGTAAAAACAAGGAAGGCGCTTATCATACTTCTAACAACTTGAACTCGAATCCAAACTGTATGATTCCTTTATCCCCTTGAAAGTTAGAACTGTCTTGTAGAGTATAACCAAGACTGGCCACTAGAAGGTTCTGCTCCGTAGGTTTCATTTGAATGGCATATCTTTTAGATTTTATTCACAGACTCAAAAGTGTCTTGTACAGCATGACAAACAGCACCACAAGAAAGTTCTGCTCAGTAGCTTTCATTTGGAATGATCACACTTTAGGATTTTACCTGCACACTCAAAAGGTCAACTGTCTTGTACAGTATAATAAACAGCACTACAACTGAAAGCATTGCTCAGTAGCTTTCATTTAAATGATATGGATCAAACCTTATTTACACTTTATTCACTACGTGTGTTTGACCGTGTAATCGGTGGAGAGCAGTGAACTATGACACCACAATCACAATTTCGCATCAACAGTATGCATTAAACGGTTTCAACATCTGGTTCAACATGCATTCTACACTTTGTTGAACCAACCGTCGGGGGCTTTTGAACAGGTCATCCAACTTAGTTGAAAGAATTAAAAATGTTGAAGGCTCGTTGAAAGCGTGTTCAATCAAATTTGAATCGGTTTAAACTTTCGTCTAACATCCATACAACATTTCCTTTGTTCTCGAAAATGTTGAATGCTGTTGAAGCAGTTCGAACTTAATTTTTCGTAGTGATAAAAAAGCTAGTGAGCCACGTGATCGCGCGCGAAAATTGGTTTTCGCGAGGAATCGCCACGCGAGGAGATGGATAAAGGAATGTTCGTAGGCTATGTGTACAAAATAAATTCGAATCCTCGCACGCAGGACAAGTCGACTTTATCGAAAGCTTGTAGTCGTTTCAATTGAGTAGCCGCTGCTATCATTTTTAGGATGGAGTATTGTTCTGTTGTTTCTACTATTATTTTCTGGAAAGTTTGCAAGCCAATCATGCGAGACCTTCTGAAACCTGCAACAGCATCGCCTATCTCGCCTCAAGGCGACCGTCGCTCGCTGTTTTTGTTTTCCGCCATAAGAAGTTGACTGTAAGTCGATTTGTAGCAAGTCTATACTGAATTCTGTATGATAAATTGATCTGTGAAAGTGTTCTCGCTGAAGATTATAATACGACATTTTCACTATGGCATAATTTTACTACAACTTCCACGTCCAATTCCTTTCTTCAGCTTTTTGTTTTGCTATGCTAAGCAGAGCTATTGTTCTTCACTCTCTACTGGAATCAAAATTTTAAAAGGAAAAATAAATGAATCAAACAATAAATCAATCAGGACAATAGACCCCTTCTAAAAGAGAGGAGATTTTAATGAAGAAATTAATGTACAGATTGCAGGCTACCATGAAGAAAAAAAAAAAAAAAAACGAAAACGAAGGTATCGAGCCAATTTTAATTTCAAATTCAATTTTGCCCTCAGGATATCACGCGTTATTAGCATGCGCTGTATTTGTTGAAGACGCAGTTTCTTTAGACCATAGTTAGTAGAGGAGACTGGTTATGAAAGTCGGCAAAAGTCAAAAGCAAAAACAACGGTGCTGCAATTTAGGTTGAACTGAAAGCTCCCTGACAGTGAACAACCTCTTGTTTTTTGGTCGCACATTCAGACTGAATAAATTAAAGGTATGTTTCTATTAGAAAGTTTTTCAAATTAATTGGAGTGCTATTGAGCGTTGTCACCTTTGTGCACCTTCAAGGGCAAAAAAGGCCAACAAAAACCTAGAACAAAGGAAGAATGTGGGGCGTCATAACCATTGCCCTTTATTTTATATGTTAAGACCTTTACTTTGAGATCCAGTCACGTTGGGGTGGCGATAACTGAGACGGCAAGCCTTTTCATATCGGAAGAAACGATGTCCCAAGAGCTTACTTTTCGTCTCGCTCAAAGAAGCGACTTTGACGAAATTCTCAAACTATCTGAAGGAATATACGAAGGCCACGATTATCTTCCATTGAAATTTTATACATGGATGAACATGGAAAATTTGGATGTGATGCTCGCTTTCTCCGGCGAAAAACTTGTGAGCCTAGTCGCGTGTTGTATTGTTGACGACGGAAAAACATACGTCATTCGAGCGGCGCGTACTTTGCGGGAGTTTCGCGGACGAGGTATCTACAAACAGCTCTTACAAGCAATGGAAAATTTCGTGGGAACAAAATTCCCGAGCGTCGTAAGACGACGATTTGTAATCGAGGAAAAAACGAAGCCTTCCTTTAAGGAGCTTTGGACACCGGAAACTTTGGTCTGTTTCGTTGAAAAGGCGACTATACAATCTCACCAGTTTTCTAGTACGGTTGATTCCGTGGAAATTCAGTCATGCACAATGGATTACCTGTGCAGTGTTATCTTTTCTTCTCGTCTGGCAAAGAAATTGTTCCCAGACGACCTAATCGTCGTAGACTACATCCCCATCGAGCCCGTACGATCAAATATCGATTACTTGATACAGGAATACGGTAATGTGTACGTGGCGGTCGAAAATTCCACCGACGATTCTTCTCCGAGATCTGTCAGCCTTGGTTTACTTTCACCCAAAGTAAAGTATAATTGTTGGGCAGTCGCCATTTTCAGCAATGACTCAGTGCTGTACGAAGCTCATCTTTTGCATCAGTTGAAGCGCGCCTGTGAGGTTATCAAGGGAGATTTCTTTTTCAATTCGTCTCAGGACAAAACGCTCACAAATTCTGGCCGAGGAGTATTGAAAGAACTTTTACACATGGAAATAGATGAAGATTTGTCCGAGACTGGTAACAATATATGGAGACTCTACGAAGTCACGAAGCCAACGTCATAATGCAGTGGGTTGTCCAATACACCCAAACTGAGTCCGATGGACGAAGGCCATGAACAACCAGACTCACCGGAAGTCAGTTCGCGAGAGACTTAGTATAAATACAGCAAAGTTTAGTTGAGGAAGGGGGTGGAAAATGTCGACAAATGAACTCCATCGGATCCGATGGGGCCGGTTTGCCGTCGAACGAGTCCATCGGACTGCCACGTGTCAGTTCGCGAGAGACTTAGTAAATATACAGCATACTATAGTTGAGAGGGGGTGGAAAATGTCGGCAAACGGACTCCATCAGATCCGATAGAGACGGGTTGCCGTCGAACGAGTCCATCGGACTGCCGCATGTCAGTTTGCGAGAGACTTAGTACATATACAGCAAAGTATAGTTGTAAGGGGGGCGGGGGTGAAAAATGTTAGCAAACAATCCATCGGATCCGATGGAGACGGGTTGCTGTGGAACGAGTCCATCGGACTGCCGTGTGTCAGTTCGTGAGTTGTGGAGGGATTGGAAAATGTCGGCAAACGGACTCCATCGGATCCGATGGAGACGTGTTGCCGTGGAACGAGTCCATCGGACTGCTGCATGTCAGTTTGCGACTGAGAGGCTTAGTATATATACAGCAAACTATAGTTGAGAGGGGTTGGAAAATGTCGGCAAACGGACTCCATCGGATCCGATGGAGACGGGTTGCCTTGGATCGAGACCATCGGACTGCCGCGTGTCAGTTCGCGAGCCGGACTTAGTAAATATTCAGTAAGTTGAGTTGGGAGGGGTTACGGTGGAAAATGTCGGCAAACGGACTCCATCGGATCCGATGGAGACTGGTTGCCGTGGCAAGAGTCCATCGGACTGCCGTGTGTCAGTTCGCGAGAGACCTAATAAATAAACAATAAGTTGAGTTTGGGAGGGGGTGGAAAATTTGGGCAAACGGTCACACTCCATCGGATCCGATCTAGACGGGTAGCCGTGGCTTGAATCTATTGGATTGCCGCATGTCAGTTTGTGGAAAACTGATGGAGACGGGTTGTCGTGAAAGAGTTAACCGGACTTCTTCACTTTGTGAGAGTGTGATAATATATAGGTCAAGAGAGACTGCAAACTGGAACGGAGTTAATAAGCGGCACTTAAGAGACGCCTTTATTAACTAAGGTTGGTGTTAGTCGCGACACGAACGCGAATTGAATGCGTGCGTGCGCTCTCTTTCGTGGGCTTGGACTCTAATATCGAGAGATCTCGGGAGTTGTGTTCCAAAACAAAATGGCGTCCGGCATTTGAATATACTGATTTGGCGTAAAAAGTGGTTTCGAATGCATGGATTTATAAGTTACTGCCAGTTCTCAAAGGTGAAGAATTTTTATGTTTCCAAATTGCAGGAGGCAGATTTTATCATGAAATTATTGTTATGGTTAAAGTTAGTTTTGTACGGTTGAACAGGCGGCACTAATTGTATCTTATTGGCGCTTTGGAATTTGTACGTGTTGGTCATCGACCCTAGGGTTTCAGAATTAATTAATGGAAAATTCAATTGAAATACGAAAGGGGGAATTTTGCTAATTCCTCCCAGTATTTGAATTTTCATTTCTTTGAATCCGTATAGCTATTTTGTATAGCTTGCGTAGCAGGCGTCGAAAGGGGTAGGGAGAAAAATAGGTTTATTTAGGCAGTGAAATGTGAAAAATCTAACTTCAGACAATCGCAGCGATTATTTAGGTAAGCTTCCAAAATTGACATGAATCGAATGGAACGGTTAGCTAGTAATTTCAATGGTCAACAATTAAGTCTTAACATAATATTCTATGGAATATTGCTTCTCCGAACAGATATTTTGCACAAAACAGTCGTTGGGTGCCCCTGATTACAGAAGTATGCTTTCATGGCTTTTTCATACTAGGAGGAGGTGCTATTCACAATAGGTCAGTATAAAATGCAGACTGCAGGGTGCAGATTGCAGACTGCAGACTGGGTATAAAATGCAGACTAGGTATAAAATGAAGTCTGCAGACTGGGTATAAAATGCAGAGTGAGACCAAAACAGTCTATCAATTGAGACTAGCCGTAAGTTGAGCTTAACTTACACAAGTCCAATTGACTTTCAAGATCCAGAATTGAAATGAAAGTAACTTGTTCCATTCACGTTTGAACCAGTAATAACATCTTGTGTGAAAAAGATTTACTAAAACACCAGGGCCCAGTTGTTCAAAGGTGGAAAGCACTTAACTCGGGTTAAAATTTAACTCAAGTTCCTTTTTGTTGTGTTTAAAAGCATTTTCCAGATAATTTTCTCTGTTATTTTAAGGCTTCCAATAGTTAAAATGTAGATCAAAAAAGAGTTAAAACTGAAATTATTTTTTAGTTTCATTTCTGAATTAAAACTTTGCATTAACCCGTGGTTATCTTTACCCAGCTTTGAACAACTATGCCTAGATCAATATTCCTTTAATTGTATGGTACATGGTTAGGTAGGTAGAATTGATAGTAGTTGGAAATAACTAAGTTGTAAAAACCGTACAACACTAGAAGAGAAATAGTAGTGCTTTTCCCGGCAAATAGATTCATTATTTACCAAAATCAGACTTGGTTGCACAAGGCAACACATATTCCATCATCAAGCTGGAATTCGTGTCCCAGAGGGGTACCCCCTAAAAAGTGGTTGGAGTGCTTGTCATACCTTTTAGGGCTATAAAATTGTTAATTGGTACGCTTAGGGTGCTATATCGTAAATGCCTGCTGTTAACACTATAACATTATTTGGATAAGTCCATGACAAAATTTAAAACAGTCGTTGATAAGAAAGTATTCGAAGGTTACCTGTATTAAAATTTTCCGTGCCATTTATATAATTTGTTGTTGTTGAATTACAACCTACTAGGAGTGGAATTAATTTGAAACATGACTATAAACCAAATTCTGCTACCTCTTAACAAACAAGCCCATCACTTTTATAGGGAAGTACCCCCTGGGATTTCTGTTGGGGGACCAAACTTCTGAAACTTGTCATGCATAATTAAGATTTCTCCTAACCAGATCGATCAACCGCTTTTTGATAAATAATATAAACATTGTTATGAGTCCCACAAGTTCTTGAAATGAAAACTGTTTGGCTGAATTGTCCTTATTTATAATGAGGTGATTAAACCAGGGAATAGCACTATTCAGGGAATAAATCTGGGATAAATTTATTCTCGCGAGGTGGTAATAAATCGCTATTCCAGGGATAAATCTGCAAAAACAAGATGGCCGACATGTTGTTGTTTGGTCGTCTTGCTGATGTAAGACGAGCCAGACCGCGGGCGTTTTAGGCTTTTTGATGCACATTTAGATGAATACTTAAGCGAGAAACACGTCAAGTGAAGATTCCCTTTTGGTAGAGACTCCATAAATTACCTTGCCGATTTGTTGTCCGATGATCTAGCGAGAAACACCGCTCGTAATCACGCACTTTCAGTTCGCCACATGTTCAAGTTCTTGTAGCCTTACGTTTCTTCGCATCTGGAAGTTTCCTAGAGGTGACCGGCGATACATTCGGGCTACCAAAATGCACGGTCTCACGATGCATAACTGCTGTATCACAGGCTCTAGTATGCCGTCAACATATGTTCATTGTTTGGCTGGATGAGGACAGGAAAACTGTAATCAAACAGGCCTTCTTCGTCAAGATTTTCAATATTTACTTAACATTAATTAATTAGAGCTTAAGCTACATCGCTTCTCATTCGTTCCGAAAAGTCAAACGCTTTTAAGTTTGCATTAGAATATCAGAAAATCAATCCTTATAAACGCTTATGAATCCTGCAAACAAAAGAGCTGTCCGCTCGGTCGTTCAGCTGTTCATCTACTTCAGTTCGCGGGTTCGTTCACTCGGTTTCTCGTCCGCTCGTTTTCGCCGGCGAGCGCTCAGTGGACCGTTTTCAAGATCGTTAACTCGGTCATTCCCCTATCCGTTCGCTCGCTCGGATGTTTGTTCGTTCGGGTTTCCGCTTGTTTGTTCGTTTCTCTTCGGGTTTGTTCAGTTGTTCCTCCATTGATCTGACGCACAAGCAAGACAAAAGAACAGGAAGAGCAGCTAAGTACAGTCGGACCTCTATTAAGTGGCCACTCTGGGGACTTTGAAAACTGGCTGCTTAATAGAGGTTGGCCGTTTAATATAAATTGGGCAGAAATGGCACAGTCAACGTAATTGTATTGCCTCTATATAGCAAAACTCTTGTTGAAAAGTGAACATATGTGAAGACGAATGTGAAAATCATTGAAACAGAACTTTAAGAGCCCTGTATATTTGCGCATTTCAAGTCCGTGCAAAGTGCTAGCTCTAACACAGAGAGCATGTAGTCGATAACTACAGTATTTTTTTAGTGTTGAGTATGTACAGAAAAATATGCAAATCTATGTAACAAAACATCAAGTTTCTTAGTTGAATCAACAGTCTGCAAAAAATTTTAGCTTAAAATATTTCACGGACAATTTATTTAAAACAATCCGTCACTGATGTTTGCCGTTGTGGAGCTCGGAGTTGTAACGAGGAGATCAAGTCATTTGCCTTGCTAATAGATAGGGCAAGGTCCTGGTAACCGTGAAACTGGGCAAAGAGTCGGAGTTGATCGGTGTCATTATAGTGGAGATTAAATTGCAGTTCTTGTTGTTATTAGTTATCACCTTCATATTATCTGTCACCATTTCGCTTGAAACAATAATTTGCTGGCCGCTTAATAGAGGTAAAAAAACGATGAATACTAAACTCGCAACAGCATAAAGGTGGCCGCGGCCGCTTAATAGAGGTGGCCGTTGAATAAAGGTATCGAATACAGCACTTTACTGACAAATAATTCGGGACTTTGGAAAGTGGCCACTTAATAGAGGTCCGACTGTACAAGAAAAAGCTATATTATTAGACAACTGGTCACGGTTACAATGACAAGCAATGGATAAATGGATAATGGATTTTTAAATGCGTCCGTGGAAGCCTATTATCATTATTTGTGAATATATAGATACTATTTCGTTTATTCGTACTTTCTGCCTTCCCTAAATATGGACCTCGCCCCCGTAAAACCCTCTCTCCTGTCCTCCTACTTGTCCTAATTAATTAAAAAACACTTCTTCTATAGGTTTACAGTTGTTCTATAGTTGTTTTTACAACTAAGGTCTGCTGTCACTGAACTGGTGTGTGTTTATTGAACTGATGGTGTGGTTATTGAACTTTTGATTTTTCATTGACCCCGAAAGCCTTCCTTCCTCCCTCCTCTCTTCCTACATGTCCCTATGAAATAAAAAACACTTCACGATGCTTGTTATTCTTACAATTAAGGTCTACTGTCAATGAACTGATGTGTGGTTTTTGAACTGTTTGTGTGTTTATTGAACTCAATTTACCTCTTCGGGATCTATGTTTACACAGATACAGAAAAATTTTGTCCGTCACTCCCTTCACAATGCTTTATCCACAGGCAGTCCGCGCGCGTTGCACTCAATTTCCCGCCAAACCTGTTTATCATGTGGAAATCCCCTTTGCTGGAAGATTTATTCCTAGAACAGCAAACTTATCCCTGGAATAGCTATTCCAAGAATAAATAGTGCTTCCGGGAACCCACTTTTTATTCCTGGTATAGTTATTCCTGGAATAGCAGATTTATCCCTAGAATAACTGTTATACCTGGTATAATTTATTCCTCCTTCCAGGAAACGGCCCCAGATTTATAGGCGGATAGCCGGATAATTGACGAAATTTGCTATTTCTTGAGACTCGACTTTCGGACAAAAACGTTTCTGGTACTGCTTCTCCCCCCCCCCCCTCCCCTCCCCTCCTCCACTAAACCCGTGAATTCGGCCTTCAGTTGATGCGACGCCTCTATGAGGCGCGTTGTTATTGCTGGCCGGGGAAGTCATTTTCTCCATATTTCCAAACGTGCGAGGTGACTACCCTGCGAGCAGCGTCTCTTCGATCTTCCTAGATCAGTGGAAGAGACTCTGCCCGCAGGATAGTGATTGACATCCCTGTGGCTATTATTTACAAATTACTGTGCGGCGATTGTTCTATGTTGATGACAGTTTCCATATAATCGCCGCCATATATACGATCAATACGTTCATACATTGTACTTTATTACTCAGCCAGATACTCAGGCAATTCTGTGGCAATTGGAAATTCAATGAGAGGGTTTGAGAAAATATTGTTCATCTCCGATGGTTTAAAGAGCGAGATATAGAGTCGAGTGTAATGTTTCGTGATGTTGACTGAGAACTAAGAACGACTAATATTACATGTGTGGGGCGCTTGTTTTGTATGGCTTAAAGAACGACTAATGTTACATGTATAGCGCGCTTGTTTCACCTCATGGCTTAAAGAACGACTAATATTACATGTGTAGCGCGCTTGTTTTGTATGGCTCAAAGAACGACTAATGTTTCATGTGTAGCGCGCTTGTTTCGCCTCATGGCTTAAAGAATGACTAATATTAAATGTGTGGCGCGCTTGTTTTGTATGGCTTAAAGAACGAGTAATGTTACATGTGTAGCGCGCTTGTTTTGAGTTATTTTGCCTGTCTCGCGCGAACAGACTTCCGGGAGTCCGATTGACTCTTGTCAAGCCGAACTGTCTCCATCGGAACAAATGGAGTCTGTTTGCCAACTTTTCAATCCCCCGCTCGCTCCTGTTAACCCCTTACTTCCGGTACCACCGACACCTTTTACTTATTTCCGGTTCCGGTCGCGATCGGACTCAATCCGCCTGGGAGTGAAGTCAACCGGACTCAGGTCGAGTGTATTGGACATGAGTGATTACGTGACGAGCCAAAGGGCCTCTGTGAGGGAGGCTTAACCCCCCCCCCCCTCCTTCAACCAGTGGATATTTTCAAATGCAGATGAGATGACTAAAAAGTAAGCTTAAGATACTATTCAGTATTGAAAGGGACTGAAAATATGTCAACACCAGGACAACACAATTTCTTCAGTAAAGTTTTGCGCGCGAAAGTGAAACTTTTATATTTATTCAGGGATTTTGTCAGATAAGGTAACATGGTTTCAACAAAGTAACTGGGTTTTTTCCATGAACAGAGAAAAATGACTAAAATTTAAGCACACGGGAATCTTTGTACTCCAAAGGGCGCGATTTTTCATACAACCTGGAATTTCCTATCTCGCAGAACAATGTATGGGAAATCTGTGAGAATTTGAAATCTCGTCTCCAAGTTTTTGCCTATCCAAGATGACATTGTTTGGCACCGTGACATGGTGTATGACATGATGCATGACATTAAGGGAAAAAGCAGCTCTGGATCACAAACAAGTCCAACAGAGAGTGCAAATCACATTCTTATCCTAGCGTAGCTTGAGTTGATGCCACTGAAGTCACACTTCTGAAACTAATTATGATATAGTTATGGTTCTAATTATCAAGTTTATTAAGTTTACAAAAAGTTACTTCAATGAACACCGCCTGCAAATAGCGAGCTAATCTAGGCAACTACCTAAAACTAATTTTCTTAAGCATTCATTTTTTTTGTCAAATAAAACACGTGAGATGAGGGATCTTACTAGCTTTAAACACACAATATCCTAGAATACACTCTGTTTTTTTCTTTTTTTTTATATAAGAACGTCTAATCAGTTGTAGCTGAGGCTAAACGTTCTTATATTTCATTGCGATTTGAGGCTGAAAACGTTCTTAAGATGTTCTTAAATTACATGGTATACACTACATGTATTTCAGTAAATCAATGAGGACGTGACCAAAGTGCATTGCCTGCTGAGATATGGTATCAACAACTGCTGATTATGACAAACCGAGATGTGTGTCACCATTGTTAATGTTATACAAAACATGCCCTTAAGTATTTTAGTTAATTTCCATTTCTTACCTTGCTTTTATATACAGATTAGCAATATAAAATCGTTCTTAATCGACTCTCAGCCTGAGGAATGTTCTTAATACGTTCTTAAAATTTTGGTTAATCTCAGCCTCGACGTTCTTATAAAAAAGGTTCTTATAAAAAAAAAAAAACCAGGGTGTATGACTTTTTATCATGTTTTTTTTTTTCATATTTTTTTAATGACTTATTTCCTGCAGTTGTATTTAAATTACTATTTTTACTACTATTATTAGCCTTGATTGCTATATAAACTAGATAGTTACGTTTATGACAGTCGATAGGAACAGACACAATTGCCATTTCTTGTGCTAATTATTGTTTGTTAATCTCTAGTCTTAATTTTTATAACTTGTAATTATCAAACGGCATGTCTGAAAACCAGCTTGCTGAGCCATTTACCGTGTTTAAATAAAGTTGATTGATTGATTGATTGATCGACTAATTCATGCTGTTATTAGACAACTAGAATGCCTCATTAAGGTCAGGTAGCTAGAGCAGTTTCGAGTTTAAACGAGTGAAAAATCTCACACTTCTTTGGAAACATTTCTAAACGTAACCTAAACAAATAAATGAACGAGAAGGATGTATTATTCAGTAAGTGACACAGGCATACTCGGAAAAAAATCCAAGTGCTCCGGATGCTATCAGGAGTCGAACCTAAGACCTACCTGATAGGAGCACTCGGATTTTTTCCGGGTATGCTTGTGTCACTTACAGAATAATACATCATTCTTATTTATTCACCAGGCTTAAAAAAATATCCCATCACATTTATTCCATTGTGCATTTGCCACACATGACATTCCAATCCTAGCAGTATGCAGGATGTTTGTCCCATAAACCTAGTTAATAATAATAATAATAATAATAATAATAATAATAATGATGATGATGATG
>NW_028145713.1:1342500-1357500 GCF_977016875.1 Pavona decussata
TTTAAGAATGGGATTGTGTGGAAAACTTAGCAAAAGCATTGGTTGGGGTATATTTTGCTCCGCTGGATAGCGACTTATCCAGTGGATAAAGGTATCCGCTCTTTTAAGAATGGGATTGTGTGGAAAACTTTGCAAAAGCATTGGTTGGGGTATATTTTGCTCCGCTGGATAGCGACTTATCCAGTGGATAAAGGTATCCGCTCTTTTAAGAATGGGATTGTGTGGAAAACTTTGCAAAAGCATTGGTTGGAGTATATTTTGCTCCGCTGGATAGCGACTTATCCAGTGGATAAAGGTATCCGCTTTTTGAACAACTGGGGCCAGGCTTAAAAATATTCCATCACGGTCTAACACTGTGTAACATGACTTTGGACACACTGGCTCACATGATTTTAAACATGTATCTAAAACGTTTCTTAATCTGCATATTCATAATCTAACACAGAAAATATTAGCGGAGCTCCAAGAGAGTTGTGTACCGCAAACGCGAAAAATTTTGTTTTGGTTATGACGTCACTGTCAGACGTACATCCGACTCTCCATGTTAGCCATTGTGAAATGCCACACTCAGGTTAACACCGCGAAGAAGGTTGAATGCGCTTCGTCTATTAACCAACCAGTTCGAGGTGTTTGGAAATCGAATGAAAGTTGATATAGCTTGTGAAACCATTAACAATTTTGGAGAAATTCAAAGCGAAAGTTACCCAAATATTATGATAATAGGCCATTTCACAGTTGTGCGCTTAGTGACTTGGCCTTGGATTGGAAGCGAGGCTGGGGGTGACCTTGTTTTGATACAAACCTCTCTGCTTTTCATATGTAGATCATGCTGTTCTTATGCTAACTAGTTTGCATTTATTTACATATGAAAAGCAGTGAGGTTTGTATCAAAACAAGGTCACCCCCAGCCTCGCTTCCAATCCAAGGACAGGTCACTAAACACACAACTGTAAAATGGCCTATTAAGATCACTCATTTCGAAACAACCTTATCTCGTACTCAGACCTCCCATATTAACAAACCTGCAGTGTGATCTGGGTACGAGATCACAAACTTCACGGTCACGTTTTCCTTCGTTTCAGTTCAAGAATTATGAATGAGTTTGAGATCGATTGTTCCAGTCACTGTTGCAGATCAACACTTTGACACAACGAAAGTTCTTCTTCATTTATTTTCCAAATATACAACATATAAAAGTCCATTTTTCTTTCTTTCCCTTCAGTTTTTTTTACAACGCTTTACGTTGAGCCCAGAAACGAAAAACGCTGTGATTTCGATTACCCTGACAAAAAAGAAAATTTGGTCAGTTGGTCGATGCTAACTTTTGACCTACTTTTTCCAATTCCACGCTCGTCAGAGCAATTGTTTGAGTGTCGAAAGAACTATAGCATTTGCTTTGGTTTGCTTTACTGTGCTCTGTGTACGTGACTGGTCAAACAAAACTCTCGCCACTTTTGTAAACCAACCAGAAACAAACCTTTTGGAAAACAAAACCAAAGCAAAACAAATGAACGGCAATTTTCTACGGTCTATACCCTTTTGGTGTAAATCTACTAGCATTCTATCACGAATGCTGTTCTCTTATTGGCTACGCTACTCACTATCTATTCTGTTGTAGATAGTGCCTAGAGTGAGTAACCTAACAGTGTGCGGTGGCGTGACTTATTTATATCATTATTCAATAAAAACGTGAACCTATTCTATTACAGTTGAACCTCGTTATTACAGACAGCAAGGGGACAGGAATAAGTGTCCGTATTATAGAGGTGTCCGTTTTGGAGAAGTAAGCTTTATATGGATTTCGGTCTCTCAGGGACCAAGTGAACTGTCCGTAATAGAGGGGCGTCCGTATTATAGAGGTGTCCGTTTTGGGGAGGTAGGCTTTACATGGATTTCGGTCTGTCAGGAACCAAGTAAACTGTCCGTAATAGAGAGGTGTCCGTAAGGAGAGGTTCCACTGTACTAAGTTTCGAACGACCTGTGGATTTATACTAAAACAATTAGATTATTCATTCTCGATTTCTATGCGTGATAGTTGATCCGGCTTTTGCCCTCATTTCGCATGATAGTTGATTCGGGCTTCGCCCTCATCGACTATCACGCGATAGAAATCTCAAGCTGATAATCTTTTTGCCAAATAGACCATAAAATGACGCCATAAAATGTTCAAAACTTGGCAGTGAAAGCGCGAGCCGCAAGCGAGTGGTTTCACTCGAGTTTTTGAACATTTTAAGACGTCATTTTATGGTCTGTAAGAGTACAGACCATAGAAAACTGCCGTTGATGTGTAATTATACAACTACCGATTCGAGAATGAGGATATTGCTGTTACCAATGTTTTCGTATTGAATACATACAGCAACCACAATGCCGGTATGCAACCATACTCACACATTGACGAGAAACGATCACCATGATTATATATAAAGGTATCACTTGCCGGCCAACCGCAACTACAGTGTTTTTCGTTGTTGTTGTTGTTTTGTTTATTTATTTATTTATTTATTTTACTTTAGCAAATACGTAAATGGGCCATAAAGTTCCCTTCCTCTTATAAGAACATTTTAAACATTTCATCTTTTACACTGTACACAAAAACGATAGGTACTTTCTTGGAGACCTTGAGTTCTCTGATGTCGTCACATACACGCCCGATGTATTTCTTGTAGCGAGAGTTTTTTTCTGCAATTGTTGCCACACTGGCGTCGAAAGCGTCTTCATTAGCATCAAGATCAAGAAGGGCTGACATACTTCGCAACACAGAACCTGGTAAATCAACCTAAAAACACACGCACAAAAACAATAAAAGAGGTTAATCGTCAATAATTTGCCAAGAGCACATCAAAATACCAACAACAACAACAACAACAACAACAACAAAAGCATCAAATCTAGTTTGCAACATTGACAGCACCAAATCAAAATCTTATAAGAAGCTTTCATACGAATGGTCACACTTAAGGATTTCACTTTTTTTTTATTTTGCTTTTTATATTTATTTTGCCACACCACAAATACATTATTAATGTAAACAAATAAAAAAGTTAGAACCACCTTGTACAGCATAACAAACAGCACCACAGGAAAGTACTGCTCAGTAGCTTTCATTTAAATTGTCACACTTTAGGACTTCATCCACAGACTCAGAAGTAACAAGCACGAGGTCATAATTCGTTCGACCACCCGTCCCTTTTCCGCCTGTGCAATGTTGGATAGCGCAAGGATCGCGACCGCTTCAAGGTTTTCTTTTGTAGCGCTTTGAAGCTTCTAAACAACATTAAATGGTTGAAAAGGGAGGAACACGCGATCAAGGAGAAAGTTCAACAACACAATTTCACTGGTTGTAGCCAGCACACGCAAACAACAAAACGGCACTACGTGTTCAAGTTCTCTTACTTAATGTTCTCGTGTAACACGTCAACGAGGGATCTATACTTCTGGCCCGGTTGTTCGAAGAGCGAATAACTCTATCCATGTGGATACATCGCTATCCAGTCGATAAAATGTACTCCAACCGATACATTTTATCCGCTGGATAGCGACTTTTCCGTTGGATAAAGTTATCCGCTCTTTGAACAACTGGAGACTGGAGGACGCAGAACGTTTTCATAATATACAGCTGCTTTCAAAGGTTCTCCAAAAAAAGCGTAAAAGCGTACGCGACAATGCCGAAAGGTAGTCTGGGAATAAATTTCAATAAAAGCTCAGAATCCATAATGTCTCGACCGTACAGCGAAGACTTAAGATAGCGGGCAATATGGATTTTGAGCTTTTATTGAAATTTATCGGGTATTTTCCAGATTACCTTTCGGCATTGTCGCGTACGCTTTTACGCTTTTTTGGACAACCTTTGTCGAAACAGTTTTCAACACAACCACGACGATTGAAAATTACATAATCCTTTTTGGGATATCCGGAAAAACAAGGGTCTGCGAAAATGCTACCATTCTCAGCTTTCACTTTTTGCCATTCAGAATGCTTATCTCAATCTTGTTTATTTCTAAGATATCACAAAAACCACATCCAATAACGGTTCCGTCTTACCCCGATCACCTCCACCGCATTTTTGGAACCAATGTGGGTCAAGAGAGGCTTTATCTTTGACATCATCAAGCTTTCGTATCGTTTCTTTGTATTCCATGCCATCTTCTCTTGTGTATTGAAAGAGACCTTCATTTCTGGCACAAAAGCTGAACTTGGTTCATTACCGCTCTGCGTCCCAGCACCTTTGTTGCTAAGGGGCGCTGAGGACTCTGTCGGTTCAGGCCTGCTTGAGAGCTTTCCCTGAAGATGGTCCACAAGGTCCTTTATCTGGACACGAGATTCGGAGATCTTTTCTTTCTCCAAAGAACGTACCTGTTAGAGGAACGTAGAGGATATGAATTTTATTTTCGAGTGATAAAAACAATATTTTACGAATGAGGGTAGCGAGTGAGTAAAATATTGCTTTAAAAACGAGAAAATAAGATTCATATCTTCAAGCCACCGCGTAATTTTCTTTTTATTATATAGAAAAATCCATCGCTTGCCATTATTCACCGACTGTTTGCACAAACAGATGCAAAAAAGTGGAAAATGACGTCATCGATATCCTCACAAGTGGGCATATGGAAAACACGCCACTCAGGTCCCGGATGTAGTTTCGTATGAATTTTACGAGTGGTGTCTTTTGCGGTAAAACACTCATGTCTATATAATAAAATGAAATATATCACACGGTAATATAAGTTTGCACGCTCTTTCTAGTTTTGAAGTTTTTGTTTAAACTCCTCAGTGCAATCTTGAAGAAATTTAACAATACTGTTCAATCAATAATACCAATAGGACTTAGTGGAGTCCAATTCAGTTTTTAATCAAACGAGTCATTATGGAAAAGATCGGCATCGGAAGGCTCCTACCGACCGCACTGAACGTCACAAAACCTCCGACAAATTGAGCACTTATTCAACAGGCTACAATCATAACATCATATTTCTTTCACTAATACTCATCGGTATTCCAATCCTAGCAGTATGCAGGATGTTTGTCCCATGAACCTAGTTTAATGGCCTTGGCTCCCACGAGTCTCCTGTAGCTCAGTGGTAGAGCATCCGAACTAGTAATCGGAAGGTCTTAGGTTCGACCCCTGATAGGAGCACTCGGATTTTATTTTCCTAGTGTCCCTGTGTGACTGACTGAAATATTCAGATATCAAATGCGCATTAAGTGTATACAAAGACATTTTGCATAACCTTTCTGCAACTAAAACTCGAGACTATCAAAAACACCTCAACGCGAATGCATGGCATTGTTACAAGGTTGCATGATAAAAGTTAGCTTACCCTAACAAACTCAGGTTCCAGTTCCTTCAAAACTACCATGTGTTGAATTCCTTCTTGTTTGCAAAACTCCTGCAGTTCTTCTAGCGGTGTCGTTCCATAAGAGATAGTAGCCGTGACCCCAGCCTTCCACAAATCACGTGCAATACGCATGCGCTCAACCTTCATCGGGTTGTGACCCGCTGAACAGATGAAAACATCGTAGGCGCACGGCACCAAAGCATCTTGATCTTCCAAGACAGAGGAGACTATCTTCTCAATGGCGATACTAACACCCACTCCACCAGGGGACAGGTGCGAAGCATCCGCTCCTCGTCGGAATTGACTGATCAGTTTATCATACCTCCCCCCAGCGGCAAGAATGTCGACGCCTCCCCGCTTTCGCTTTCGTTCGTTCTTTGCCACAAACTGGAAAATCAGCCCCGAGAAATGCTGAAAGTTGTACACCATAGAGGTGTTGACAAATAGCGGTAAAGTTATTCCAAACGTTTCCGCGTGCGAAGTGATCGTTTCGAGATCATGGAGAGCTTGTCGCGCAGTTTGTCCAACCAAAGATTTGCGCTTCATCGTGCCGATCAGATGTTCGCGCAGTTTATTCACGGGTCCTTCGAATTTCAAAAAATCGTACAGCGCAGTGGCAGCGTGCTCGCTAATTTGTAAGTTCTCGATAAATACATTGATCTGGGCGTTTCTTTCCTTTTCGCCGCGAATCTCTTGCAGGATTGCAAGCAGTTCGGACTGCCTCTCATCCGAGACTCCGATCGATGCCAAGAACGACTTCACGAGACCAGTATGGTTAATCCTGATGTAGTAGCTACGATTGTCGAGAGAAGGGAACTCCTTGATGATCTCAGCCACTACGAGCAGAACTTCGGCGTCGGGGACAAGATTTTCAGGCGTGCTGGTCACAATATCAAACACACACTCGTACAGTTCCTTGGGGTGCGCGCCTAAACTTCGACTAACACGATAAACGGAGCCAACGTCAAACCTCTTCATTTGGTGGACTCCCATCCGCGCGACGTAACGCGCAAACGGTATTCTCAAGTCGTACGGAAGCGTAACGAGCGCGCCGCTATGATCCATGAGGCTTACCGCGAGTTCTACCTGTTCCAGAAACATCGTGCGCGGCGCGAGAAGAGGCGTTCGCACGCGCAACGCACCGTGCCGCAAGAATACGGACTTGACACTTTCGTGGACCATCTGCTGCGCAAGGATCGTGCGCGGAGACACCTGACCGGTGTACACATCAAAATCGTACGTGACGTCTCGAACGGGGGACACGTGTTGGGAAAACATGGCTTTCATCAAGCGCTGGTAGCGAGTGGAGTTCGTGGATGCGAGCGTGTGTTTGAGGACTTCATCTAACTGACCATCCTCAATCTTGGGTGGGATGTACTGACTTTGAAGGAGTTCTTGGGAAGTTGGGCGTTCTTCTGGATTATGCTTCAGTAACCATTTGAGGACTGTGGTTTGTTTGGCGAAGTGCTTCTGGTCAAATTCTTCAGGAAGGATTATTCGTTCCTGAAACGAAATCCAAATGAAGTCTTCACGATTTGATCAAAATTATTTACGACGATTTATAATGCGCAACCAGGAAAAGGTCTCTAAGGGTTAATTCGCATCAGCGTAGGCACGATTGCGAGTCGCTGTTCGAGAAATGAGCCCGTGCTCACTCGGGGAGGAAATCCGAGTTCGCATGCAGCTTTGGTCGATTCACAGCCGAGTGTTTAACAATTATTCCACGAGCGCGCGTTGGATATTTAACAATTATTCCACGAGCGCGCGTTGGATATGAGATGATAGATAGCCAACGAGGCGCCTAGCGCCGAGTTGGCTATAAGCATCTCACATCCAACAAGCGCGAGTGGAATAATTGTTTTTTTAAAAACAATCAAGAAATAATGCTAGATTTTGCGGATTTCGCTTTGCAAAAACAATTAGAAGACAATTTAATGGTCTCTACTTCACGGGCATGGTTTAATGGCTCGTATACCATGGCTGCTAAGCCAATCAAATCGCTCGAATTGCATTATACAATGATCCAGTTTTTAATAATTAACAATTATTCCACGAGCGCGCGTTGGATATGAGATGATAGATAGCCAACAAGGCGCGTAGCGCCTTGTTGGCTATAATCATCTCATATCCAACAAGCACGAGTGGAATAATTGTTTTATTTAAAACAATTAAGAAATATTGCTAGATCTTGCTGATTTCACTTTGCAAGAACAACCAGAAGACAATTTAATGGCCGCTATTTCTTGGGCATGGTATAATGGCTCATATACTATGGCTGCTAAACCAATCAAATGCCTGGAATTGCACTATACAATGATCCAGTTTTTAATAAATAAACAATAGCCTCCATTTGGCGCGAAAATATGCTCAGATATTTGTCCGCGGACATTATCTGTTCCGAGAAGCGAACAGTTTTCCGAGAGCGAATCTCGAGGAAAACTGTGAGCTTCCAGGAGCAGATAATGTCCACGGACCAATATCTGAGAATATTTTCAAAGTCAAATGGAGGCTATTGTGTTTATTATCCTTCAAATATTTTTCGCAACATGCGGGAATCGGCAGGATCTGCCATTCTGTCATATGTCAATCACGTCAAAGTTTGTCAGTTGGCTTCCAAAATCTCCACGTCAGATTTTACTTCAGTCGAAAGCGTTTGTTTGGGGTAAAACATTTGAAAGGAAAGTAAACTTGTTTAATTCCGTGAAAGACAAAAGCAAGATACAAGTGGCGGATAAGGTTACAGGGAATCTATCTACCTCTCGAGAACAAGCTAAAGATCATTGAAAGCGAAAAACTGTAAAGTTTCGCATTCCGTAAAAAGTGTAAACCGCCGTCAACGAAACAGCCGGAGCTTTGTCGTTTTGTTCCTTTATCTAGTGTTTAATTGGAGCAGTACGTTATATTGGAAATACAACTGTGGAATTTACCAGCCGAAAACGACCTGTGAAGAAATCGAAGCTGAACCTGCAGTCGAATACGACGTCACTGGTTGTTTTTGCTGGATTTCCATCAGAGCGCTTCTTTGCTAACTTGACATTGAATGGAGCCAGCAACGAAGTCGCTCACCATCGCTGAGGATTCATTGAACTTGTTGCTCGAGAGTAGGACAAGCTGCTTCTCTTCGTAGAGAATTTCGACATATCCAGGTATCATGGCTGGTTTATGTTTCGTGGACAAGATTTTGTCTTCGCGAGCGATCTCGACCAGGTGAGCATTGATAGTATCATTTACCGGCTTGAACTCTGTCAGTAATGGTACTGAAATTTATGTTTTCTTTATTTAAATTCCTATCCAGGCCAGCACGAATTGCTCTCATTGAATTACAACTGTAATATTTGCGGTCGTGTGAGCGAGCTTCGAGCTTATTAAACTCATTTAGTGGCTTGTTGATGACTTTCTCGTTTTGCCAGACTAAAAAAAAATTATAAATACTCTTAAATGAGATGGGCTAAAACTTTTCGTCTTTCATATATTTTAGTTTTGCCACATTTTTAATTCAAGGACTGTTGAACAGAGTTCAAACGTTGCAAATACGAGCTTGAGTATTTCAACATTTCGTTTACGAACAGCTTACCGTCAAAAACGTATGTTGTTTTCTGGTACTGCTTTATTGACCGGCAGGTTTATCTCTTCTTCTGTCACAAAAACAAACCGTTCCCCCATCTTGACATTAATTTTAATTGCAAACTTGACGCGCCTTGATTTTTTTTAAAACTGGGGAATATCACTTGGGGAATATCACCGGATATTCCCCAGTTTTAGCTGGGGTATATTCGGTCATGTGAAGCGTTTAGACCAATCGCGTGCGAGCGAAAATATTTGATGGATTATAAGAGATGATAGATAGCCAGTGAGGCACGTAGCGCCGAGTTGGCTATAATCATCTCATATCCAACAAGCGCGAGTGGAGTAATTGTTTGGTTAAAAAACAATCATAAATTGTTGCTAGATCTTGCTGATTTCCAGAAAATTTTCAGAATGGTTAATGGTAAAAAAACTTAGTGTGTACAATGCTGTGCACTTAAGCGAACTTCATGGTAGAAATAAGTCACTTGGACTAACAATATATTGAAAACTAACAATATAAAAGAAACGACCTAACCAGAGATGACAATACAACAGGTTCCAAAGCCGGCAAGGGTCGGAATTCAATAAACCGAGAAGAAAAGGTCAACAACCATCCTTTTTTTTTTTTCAGCTTTACCAAATAAACTTCAAATAGCATTTTGAGATGAAAGAGAAAATAACGTATAATCTGTGTGCAAAAAAAACTCCAACCACAAGTGCATAATTTTTTTCTGTTCGCAAAGAGTAGGGGACGTAGTTCCCGGTGTTGTGGTCTGGGGCCCGTAACTCGAAAGTCGCGGTAACTTATCGGGCCCGATAAGTGTTTTTGGTGATAAAAGTTTTTAAAAGAAGTCAATTTTTGTTAGCTTGGAACACTTAATTTTTAAATCTTATAACTCTATGAAAACATTGGCCAAGTGCCATGCCTGTAATCACTGTGTAATCGGCGAAAAAACATTTAAAAATATACTTATCGGGCCCGGTAAGTTACCGGGTCTTTCGAGAAATGAGCCCCCTGGTCTTTGTGTGTATATTCTCATGGTTGGGTGGTAAATGCTCGGAGATATTGGCTGCATAAGCTACTCTAAAAATCCGAGGGTAAATAAAGATATGAGATAATGATGAATTTTACTTACCGTCATTTATTTGCAAAAATTAAATTTACAGATACAATATTTCCAGGGCCTTCAATCGCGTAATTTTCCAGGAACTTTCCAGTCCTGGCAAATGTCATTCTAGAACCCACGTACGCCCACGTACAGTCCTTACAGCTTTCTTTCTAGCAAGAACTTTTAGTTCACCTACCGTTCTCACATTTCCCAAGACATGAACCCTTTCCATGGAAGTGGTAAGCGGCCGGAAGCACATCTCAAAGAAGATGATCCCCAAGCTATATAAGTCGACCTTCTGGCTGTACTTCACTCGGAGTCCCCCTCGCTTACCCAGCTCAGGAGCAACATAAAGAGCCGTACCAACTTTACCAGTCATGCTCTCCTTAGTGGTCGAGCCGCTCTTGGGAGACTGGGACTGGTCATTGGTGTCTTGGAGATCCGGGCCCATGCCCCCGCGCGTCATACCGTGCGTGGTTGCGAGACCAAAGTCGCCGATTTTAGTACGGCCGCGGGAGTCTAGAAATAAGTTCACAGGCTTGAGGTCTCGATGAATAATGCCCTGCGTAAGAAATAACAACAAGAAAATGTGCTGGTACTTACAATGAGCCTATTTAGCAGTATTGTAATAGTGAATGGCCGCATTTTTTCAAGAACAAAATACATACAAGTTCAAAGACTAATATGTTTTTCGCTGATCAAATGAAAATTAGTGTTTCCAGTTAGTAATTCGTTGATTGGCATTTAATTTATTAACTAAAGGCGTGATTGACAGTCAGTGGCGTAATCTCTAAGTAAAGTTGACCTTTTACCTCGCTAACCTGTGTTCTGCTCTGCTGACCGTTTTGTTGACCTGTTTTTACTAGAATATTTTGACTGGATAACGCCACAGAAGTGAGTAACAAGTTTTGTGATCGGTTGAATTTTGAGTATTGTAATTTCGTATTTCCCGCATGCAATTTTCATGAATCGTTCGTTATTATTTTTCTCAAGAATTAACTGATATTGTTTCTTACAAATCGAATAGAACTAACTTAAAATTAAGACCTTATACGATTTCGTGTCCTCTCAATTATTCAAAAGTCAAGAACCATTTTTTTCCTGGAACAATATGAAATAATTCGAATTTAAATGCGAGTCTTCGAGATTTTTAGATAAACTATCTCTGGAAAACGGCACATGTGACAAGCAGGATTCCTAACAGTTACAAATACCCAATGAAAAGAACTGAACACTCCCCAAACAGTTTTCGCTTTGCGTTTAAAGTGACAAATCCTGAATTTATTTTTTCAAAAAATATGCGCATGCGTCGAACCTTTGAGCGTTGACAAGAGGTATAATCACCTGTGTATGAATATGTACCAGTCCCTCCACGATCTCTCTCAACAGCCTCCATACACGCTCCTCATCCTGATACAAGCCCTCATCAATAAGGTTCCTCAAGGTGCTTTTCTCGCAGTATTCCATTTGTATGTACAGATACTGCAGACCTTTGTGATCAGTGCTGGATTCCGACCCAGTCTCCTGCCACTCCTCTCCTTCATCTGAGTCGTCAGACTGGGGAGACACAATATGGTGGTTTAAATAAATGGATGATTTGAGATTGATTTCGATTGATATCGATTGTCGATTTTATCGATTTAACACGCCAGGTATAAAAGCATTAACAGAAATAAAATAAGCTTAACTTAAAATAGGGTTTGTTTTAATTCGTAAAAACTGCAGTCATTTAGACACATCATTATACAGTAACATTTTTTTTGTCTGGCAACAAAAAGATGTTTTTCTTAAGAAAATAAGAACCTGTTTAAGAACCTAAAAAGCCTAATTTTCTAGTAAACACCAATTCAATAAGAACCTTTTGAGGCTATCTTGGAAAATGAGACTTCTTATATGTGGGTTTTTACTGTAATTTGGGCCACGGGAAGTCCACTGATTTTTCTCCGCGACGGAAGGGAACTCCAAGATAGACCAAAGCAAATGGAGCAAATGACTGAAAACCTGCGAGTAAATTGAGGGTATCGGGGATTCAGTTCAAGAAAGGCGGGTCAGCTAACTTTAATGTAGCTACAATATATTTACCTTTCTTAAATTTTTTTTTAAGAGTTTGTAAAATTTAACAGCTATACCTCTGTGTCCAGTAGATCGCCGAACTGAAGAACAGACTCGTCAATATTCCCGGCAGTAAACACGATTCCCTCGGAAGACTCCGACTTGCTGTTGTAAAATGACACATTATGGCCTTTAGAGGGCGTTTTCTGTGCACTTCGAAAGGACTCCTCCGATCCACTGGACGACGAGTCCGATCCATTTTTACCCGATTCCTGCCCTCCCTGCCACCAGGAGTCTTCAACGCTTTCCCTATCACCTCTTAAGCTTGGAGCTTCGATCTTGTTCAGCTTTAGGAGACTGTCCTCGCCTGACATAACTGACTGTTGAGTTTTGTTGGCTTTGTCGTCTGTTGCAGTCTTGCTCTCATCTTGCTCTTCGGCATTTTCAATCCAGGAGTTGTAATATCTGTGAGGTGGAAAGTTGATTTGAAGCTGAATTTAAGTGGCAATGTTAGTTATTTTTAGTATCACTTTGAAAAGCCAAAAAAAAAAAAAAAATTGGGAAAAATTGAAACGGCGGATTAAATCTTTATTACGTTTCACCGCGACCGGTGAAGGCTGCAAATGGCGGGCTGGAAATGGAAACATTTCACATTTAATTTATTAAATTCACATAATAAATGACAAAGATATTCCTAGGCAATTCTCATGTGGCGGCCTTTACAGCGGTTTTCAATTGACTGTCCTAAGCAATTCGCGGTTACCTTGGTTTTGCTTTACTACTCTCTGCAATTGGTCAGCAAAACCCGCGCCACTTTTTCAACCAATGAGAAACAAAACCAAAACCAATCGTGCCTCGGTCCCACGCGTTTTCCCGCGCTTGGCGCCGGCTACATGTATTTGCTTCGACTTCTAATTTGTTCATTGGGCTATTGGCGTTTATTGTGAGTGTAATTACTAAATACGTTAGGTTTTACGACAGTCATTTGAAACCGCTATAACAGTACAAATCATGAATCACTGGCTTCTTAAACGCATGTAAATCCCATTACGTAGAACGTAAATTATTATTCAACACATTGCAACACTGCCAAAATATGGACACGGTGCACTGAAATATTCGTTGTCCGTAGTCAAAAGATATCCTTCGCCATAAGTAATTTCGTGTGTCGGGGAGAAAAATAGTAAAATAAAGATCGACTTCAGTTTTTCTGCAATAAAACTGTGCTTTGTTATCAACGTGTTGAATAAAAAACAATCCTCCTGGTCTGGCCCGGTCGGCTAAGTATCAGGCGATATTCCGCGCGATTTTGCAGCATAACTTCTTAAACTTACGCAGGGCAACCACCCTAACCACTACTTATGGTCCCAAACACACAAGCTGCTGACCTGACAACATTCTCGTGATTAAGGCGGGAAATCAGCTGCACCTCCCGCGTGATTCTCTTGGTAAATTGAGTGCTTTTGGGGTTTAGTGGAATGCGCTTCACTGCATACAAACAGTTGTCCAGTTTATTTCGCACCTATAACAAAAGGAAGACGACAAACTGTCAGAATTTGACCGTGCGGTTGTTACTGTAATGATTCAATTTACCACCTGGGGCACTAATTCACTTTTGGTAGCTTATTTCTTATTAGTATAAACAACAGGGTGTGAATGAGCACTCTAATGAGCAATAACAGTAACTTAACACTCACATAAAATAGATCACTTTATTTAAGTGTCAATGTATTTAGCGTAGAGCACTAATTGAGGACACTTTCCAGATCCAATTGGAATTTAGAAGTGTTGGTTTTTGCGGAAAGGGGAAACCGGCGTGCCCAGAGAAAACCTCTCAGAACATGGACGTGAACCAACACCAAACTCAACCCACATAATGACGCCGAGTCCGGGAATCGAAGCCGGGCCACACTGGTGTGAGGCGAGTGCTCTCACCACTGCGCCATCCCTGCTCCCCTAATATAGATACTACGTTCACGGTTTGAGCTAACTTAAAGATTTGTCAGTTAAAGGCTATCACTGCAGTTTTCAAAGTACATGATCCACGCTGGATCATAAATACAAGGCAAGCAAGCAGGTAATTTTCAATCAAGGCCACAGGCAATCCACGCAGGTCTAGGTAAAGGTGGTTTCCAAATACTGAATTACAATGATCGACCTTTTCGCACCTTTATGACATTGCCAAAGCCTCCTTTTCCTAGAAACTGCAGCTCTTCAAACTCCAATTTAACGCGTGACTTTCCCGCGACACCGGAGAAAAAAGAAAAGTCCGGGACAGGTTCCTCGTGTTCCGGTTGGTCGACCGGGGATAACGCACCATCATTTCTGGGGATACCATTGCTCTTAACTGCTTCCTTGCCGTTTGGTAAGCCGCTTGGAATAATTGCAGTTATGAAGGAGTGTCCGAGTAACTGAGCGGCAGACATGCGGTTTCTTTCGTCAGCTTTTAAGCAACTGTAAAGAAATAAAGAATAACGTATACGCACTTTATTCCTGCGATGATGTTTATTACGCATTAGTATAAATCTACTAGTGTTCTATCACGAATGCCGTTCTCTGATTGGCTACGCTACTCGCTATCTATTCTCTGATAGATAGTGAGTAGCGATTTTCAACAAAATGGCGCCCGCTTCTTCGCGTTTTCGAAGTGTCTGCGATGAGGAAATAGATAATTTACTTGTTTAGTTTTGAATAACTAGTAGATTTATACTAAAACAATTAGATTATTCGCTTTCGATTTCTATGCGTGATAGTTGATTCGGGCTTCGCCCTCATCAACTATCATGCGATAGAAATCTCAAGCTCATAATCTAATTGTTAAGTACAAGGGGGTTCTAACTTTTGAGTCTGTGAATGAAATCCTGGAGTGAGACAATTCAATTAAAAGCTACTGAGCAATACTTTCCTGTGGTGTTGTTTATCATGCAGTACAA
>NW_028145713.1:1362500-1437500 GCF_977016875.1 Pavona decussata
TAAACTATATAGATCGAGACACAAACCACAAACGTAATTTTTGAACCAGTTGAAAGATGGCACTGCAAAACACCACATGGTTGGCAGCCTTATAGTTTGGGTGGGAGGAGGGGAAGCAGTTGAAATCATGACATGTTACCGCAACGCGCCATAACATTACATTGCAACACAATACAATACAATACTTTATTTAAACACGGTAAAATTATTAGTAAATAAAAATAGAGAATCTACACTGGTCTACTAACTGGTTTACACATTTGCGCGTGGGAGTCCGATGTGGAAAAACCATTTATTAATGTTTTTAAGGAGCTAGCCGCTCTAACTTCCACGGGGATGCTGTTTCTTTAATTTTATTTTCTTGGCCTAATTGCCATAAACAAAGCTAATCCGGCAATGTTCCAGAGAAAAACTCCACTGTGGAAAAATTAAGAATTGGTTCATGCTTAGCGTACGTACATCGAGTTATGGACGCACGAGGGAAGTTTGGAGAGCATGAGAGAAGTGTAAGAGTTGCTCGAGGCGTAGACGAGAGCAACTCTAGCTTCTTGAGCGTTCTCCAAACTTCCCAAGTGCATCCATAACTCGATATACGCACAGCTAAAAGCATGAATCAATTCTTTTATAACATAGTGAAAATAAAGTAAATGATTTCTGGAAAACAGGTTTTGTTCCTGATTAATTACAAAATTATCCGTACAAGGTCAAAGTGGTTTCTCATATCGGTTTTAAAATCTTAACGTTTCATTTAACTTCGACAAGCTGTTATAAAATTAATATACATTTCTTGTGGTGTTGTCTCTCTGTAAAAAGATTTTTTATAACACAGCGCGCGCATGCTTTCTTCATCTGACTTGCACACGTTATCGGATGGACGCAAGGCCGTGCGTATGTTGAGAAATATACCTTGGTGACGCCAATAAGAATTAGATTAGAATGCACGCGCACTATGTTATAAGCTGCCTTGGTAAGACCAGTTTATGGGCAGCGTCGCGGAAATCATAGGACGCAATTCTTTCAACGAACATGTCAGAAAGATAACCTGGGGCGAGCTTGCTAACACTCTCAAAAAACATACAGGCCTTTTGATTCGCCATTCTGACACAAAGGGTGTCCCAGTCAAGCGAGTTGAGAAAAAGCCTAGGGCTCGTATCATACCTAGATTTTGTTGTCACTGTAGCAGCCTGATTCTGCAGTTTTTTCCGGAACTTGAAGACTTATAACTAAGATACGTAATTTCATTACCTGAACTTTAACGGAAGGAGTACTTTCCTGGACGTTCACAGCTAAGTAGTGGGTTAAATTTGGATGACTGACTCGGTTGATAAGAGACAGAATCTCCTGCTCAATACTGGAAACCTGACAAATGAACACATGGAAATGTCAGTGACTAACTGCACTATCACTTTGAGCTATAAAATTATATCACATTATTTTTGCTTTAATTTTCTTTTAAAAGCAATAGCAATGTCGCTGATCGCTACGTGATATGTGACTCCAAATACGGTCGTCATTTAGAAGATTTTTTTTATATTTAGTGACAGGAGATTGGAAAAGAGGGAAGCAAGGAACGTTATGGGAAGGGAGAGAGAACATCCCAGTGACTCGCTTCACTCGTTTCCAATCTCCTTCGTCCCCAAATAACTGGGGAGGGGGAGGGAGTCGCCCTTTTTTTCTATCACTTTTTCGCACCCCCCCCCCCCCCCCATCCCCCTCTCCGATTACGCTATTCGCGCAAGGCATACTGAGACTAGACGTTAAATCAAACCTGTTTAACAAGTCTTCCCTGTAAGTCTTGCTGTTGATTATCATTAGTGATGAGTGTTCGCCTAGCACCGCCTTGATTTGCCGACAAACTCCATTCACAAACCACAACCAGCTCACCAAGAGTCACATCCATGGCACTGTAAACACGTGACCCAGACGAACCTTGACCTGCGTGAAAAAACAGGAGGAGAGATTATAACCGGTTGTTATAAACATTTACGTCTACATGGACACGCTGGAGCATATGCATGCATGTGCATGGCCATTTAAGAAGGCAGCTTTTCTAAAAGAAAATTTCCTACAGGCTGTGAGTGATGAACAAATACTTGTAATTCAAATAAAATCAGCAGGTATCCCAACGCTTTATTGCGAAGACGTCCGCCACTGTCTTCTACGTAAACGAACGGTTCGCTATCAACAACGAAAATAAACGTAAAGGTTATCGCACGGTCCCACTTGCATGAATTGTATATTTACATGTGCACGCATCACTGTCATACTAACCCTCTTCAAAAAACGGCGGACGTGGTCAGAGTTCGAGTCACAAAAAATGTGTACATAAAAATTTTTAAGGTACGGGGCTGTGCTGAAATCTTGCCAAATGAAGAAGATAGTGAAGGTAACGCTTCGGTTACTATTTGTGCTGTAAATTCGTACATGTACGTCTTAACGAACAAATCATAATTAATGATAACTGTCCGTAAAACAGCTACAATGGAGTACCAAAATACCTCGTGGGAGGGAGACTCCCATATAAAAGTGACAGGGGTGATTGTCATACTTTTTAGGGACAAAATTCATGATTTGGTACCCTTTACGATGCTGAAATCTAAAATGACATCCGTCAGAGGTAATGGTGATACCTTTTAGGGTATTGAGCCGAAAAATATGAGAGGAAGTAAATGTCAGTCAACTGATTTGGTACCTCTTACTAGGAGAAAATTGTTCAGACCACGGACACAGAGCAGAATTCTGGTACCTGTTAGGGGTTTTTTTTTCAAAATCTACAACGATCACCCCCATCACTTTTATATGGGAATTCCCTTACCCCCCACCCCCCCCCCCCCGCCCTAAGCTAAAATAACTTTTCCATTAACTTACCAAGACATTTTCCACAGTGCACCACATGTTCTCCTTTAGAGCTAAATGGGATCACTCTTGTTCCTGTAAATAACTCATCTGTTAACCCTTCTGAACTCCTTCGCCGTCTCATAATGCTTCTCCCAGCAGGAAACACTCCATCTGTTTTCTTCGGTGAGGATGGTTGCAATTGTGTAAGAGAATTCCATGAAGATTTTCTCTGAAGCGTTGGCGGTATTTCTTTTGCTGGGCTGTGCTCCGCGTCTTTTGTGTTTGTACTCTGTGCAGCCGAATCACCCTTAGAATGCTTTTCCTGTCAATTAACAAAAGAAACCATTAAAAAATGGGAGATCGTTGCAGTTATGTACAGTGTAGGCAACTCAAGTCTCTACGAAAAGAAAGACTGAAAAGCTATTCAGGTTAAACAGGATTTGAACCAACGACCTCTGTGATACCAGTACAGTGAATAATGGAGTCAAACTGAGTGTAATTGGTAACCATACTGTAAAAACATGAACAAATATTTGGTTTATCAACAGGGTTGATAACTAAAGGCACCACAAATTGAATCTCTTTACAGTGGTCAATTTACCTTTAGTTATCAACTCTTTCGATAAACCAGGGTCCGAAATTAACTTTTTTAGGCAGGCGCCAAGTGGCGACTGAAACTTTTTTTTCAGTCGCCATATGGAAAAATGTGGTCGCCAAAAAGCAGAAAAAAAGTGTCACTAAAATTTTTCCTTCGCAGCGAAACACAAACCAAAATTTTTGGTTGCCAGATGGAAAATTCTGGTCGCCAGAACGAAGAGAACGCGTTTGGGGTGGCAATGGCGATTTATACACCTACCACTGAAAAACCACGACGAACGAATCGAATGCCGGCCATATACGCAGTTTCATAAGGCTGCTTAATGTTTCAAGTCAACTTTATACCTTCTCTTCTCTCTACCTTTTGGACAAGAAATGTACCCGATTGAAAAATTGCCGGTTGGTTCTTTGGTCTATGTTCAAAACCGTAAACGATCTTAACTTTCGCGTTCTGTCAAGACGATCGACGGATCGCCATGTTGTTCGCACCAGGCCACAACCGTGCAGCATTTCTCGTCCAAAAAACATGGCGGCGAAGCTTCGCACTGCTTGAGCTGTGATAGATTTATAATAAAAGGAAAATCAGTTTTATACTTCAAAAGCAGTGGAAAGGTAAAAAGTAAGTGAGCAATTGGCGGGCGACTTTGAATTTTATTTTTATCGATTTGGCTGAAAATCAAAGTTATTGTTTGTATAATGATCGTGGCCTCAAAAAGTTAACCGCCCGCTGGCGACTAGTTGTGAAATTCTGGTGGCCAGTGCAAAATTTTTAGTCGCATTGGCGACCAGGAAAGCGCAATTTCGGACCCTGGATAAACCAAACACTTTTCTCTAATGTGGCTAAATGTAATTTAGGCAACATTACAGTGTAGGTCTTGTTTGCGTCAGTAGAGCGATCTATGGGGCAGTCCATAGGTCCCTGCTTGTGGGGGGGAGGGGGGGGGGGGGGTTCCTGTCTTACAATACATTTAGTTCGCTTGCAATTCAGCTTATTGTCGCGGATAATTTGCTCTGCAGCGAAAATTTGTTATGGATTCTAGCAGCCGCCACTGACTCTCTTGGCACCAGCTTCCCAAGATTAGTTTAACTCCCCGACGACAGAGCACTGCATTTTCTTTAACAACTAACCCCCTTATCAATTTGTAAAAAAAAAATTTAGTTAAATATTGCCTTACTGCAATTATGATTGTTCTTCGTCTTCTGCTTTCCTTCATGACTTCTTCCCTTCTCTGTAGTTCCTCTTCTATCTCACGTTCCTAGCGAAACAATAAAAAAGCATATCAAAGAACAAAAAGAAAGAAAGGACTGAAGCTGAGGGATGAACAAATACTTGTAATTCAAATGATATCAGCAGGTATCCCGATGCTTTATTGCGGCACTTCTACCACTGTCTTCTACGTTATGCATCAGTCAATTCCAGCCGTGCCCATCCCCCCCCCCCCCCCGGGCAATAGTGGGGCATTGTCCCACACTGTCCATCCCGGGGGTTGGGCATTAGCCTTCCACCCAATTACCCCAGGGCATTTGAAGCTGCCTACAAAGATTTGCCAGTTGTTAATCATAACTTTCTCTAAGCTAGACCCCTTCGGGTTTAGCTCTTTGAACTAACTTATTCCTGCTGTGTTGCATTTCAGTACCACTACAACTAAATTTAGCAGTTTGACAAGGCTGATTCAACATCTTATAACCATCATAACAAGCATGTTAAATTTACTGATGATCAAAATTATTACTATATTTAAATAGTTTTCAATCAATCAACTGTACTGTATGCAGTCTGGATCAGTGGAACAAGTGCCCCCCACCCCCCCTCCCCTCCATCTGCCATGCCCAACACCATTAATACACTGTAGAATGTTGAATGCCTATTTAACCACAAGAGGGCAACTCATAGCATTCAGCAATTGATGTCATTATAGTTAATGTAATTAGCAACAGTTGTAGCCTCAATTTGATTGGTACACAATACCGCACATTTAAATATTATGGCAAATATTTTCAAAAATAATTTAAAAGGTGCTGTGCAGATAACCAACAGACCTCATTTTCTTTCCTTTCTTTGTTGGCTTCAATTTCCATCAGCTGCTTCTCTCGCTCGGCAGCCAGTTGCCTTTCCTCTTTCTTGCGGTTGTTCTTAATCATTGTGTCATAAAATGATAGCTGCGGCTTATTGTGCTTGTGAAGACATGTTTGAACGTGGTGTGCAAGTTGAAGAACCATAACCTATTAATTTAAGCCAAACAATACAACAAATTATTTTTCACATTATATGCACTTTAATGGCCGCTATTTCCTGGGCATGGTACATGTATGATGGCGCATATACCGCTAAGCTAATCAAATCCACGTAATTGCATTATACAATTATCCTGTTTTTAATAATACGATAATTGTGTTATCATTAACCTATGTATAATGTGACATTAGAATCAGTATAACTAGACTGCTCAATTATTTAAGGCTTATTTACAAGAAAAAAAACCCAGTTGATTACCTCCCCAACAAGGTCAGCTGCCATTAGCTGTAATTCTTTCTGAAGTTTACTCAAATCTTCATTTGAGATCCCTGAGGCATTACATAAGGACAATTTGGGGCTCCTGAAAATGAGAAAGAAAATACATGTACACAGTATTATAATATTACTGACCATATAAGGCCAGCCCCAATCAGCCATATACAATGAACAAGCTGTGATGACTTTCTCCGACAAAAGCGTTATTTTTTCTGACAAACATATTCAATAGTCTTATCTCTTAAATGCTCTTCTATCTCCTATAAAAATTAATAGTTAAGCTTTTGAACTTTAAAAAAAAAAATACAAATTTTAAATAATTTATTGTTTGATTCCTGGTTCACAGTATAGTGAAAGAAGTGATGGAAGTGGATTCAGAATCAGAGTTAGAATTAGAAGGATCTTCTGACCTAGTGTGAATCAATATGGCGGAAGAGGAAAAGGAGCCTCAATTTTTGTTCAAAAATGGCAGAAGACTGCCATGTTTTCTGTCCCTAATCTTGCATAAAGGGATTGAGAATGAGCTATGTGATTGGTTGATTCTTCTGCTTCACTTCTGACTCCAATCTAGTGGCTTGCATTTGATCACATTAGCAGTGGAATCAGAAGTGGAATTGGAAGAAAAAGGAAATATTTTGATCCTAGCAATTCCGATTCCTTCGCGCTTATGATTGTGATGGACCGTCTATGATTTTTTATTCACACTGGAACAGGAAGTTCCCTATGCTTCCGATTCAGACTCCCCTTCTGATTCCGTTGCCAAAGTGAACCAGCCCTAAATGATCTCCAGTATCTGCCAGTATCTATCTATTTGTATATGTAATAGGACTACATGCTGTCCAATTTGGAAATAATTGGATGAGAAAAATTTCGAGGACTGCCGCCCGAGTCTAATTTGGCAGTCCAAGGAATTTTTTTAATCTAATTATTTCCAAATTGGACAAGCATGTAGTCCTATTACCTATTAATTATATTGTGTATTTAATTTAAGGGTAAAAAATAATGCTGATTTTGTCAGGAATATATTATTTCAAAATATCTTCGGTATCCAAATTACTAGTTAATTTGGATCGGTATCCAAATTAACAAATAATACAATGGTTGCTTGAATGGGATTTCTGACTAGCAATATAATTAGACTGGCAATTGTACATGTATTTAGTCTTAGCTCATTCTTATTACTTGTAGCTTTCAAACAGACAAAATATAAATAAATATAATATATTAATTTTTTTTTACATTCCGTCTATAATTTGTGTCACTTACCTATCTGGATAGTCTGCTGTGTACTGCACAATCAAGTCAACTCTGGCATAAACCTCCTTAGCAACGACACTTTGCAAGGGCGTCAGTTTCAAACAAACCTTTGGTGGGTCGTCGGGCTAAGGAAAAAAAATAATATTACTTATCATATACATATACATGTATCTCTCAGCTTGTTTACATGGAAAATTTTGCAGGCTGTGTTCCACTGTACAGCCCACTCAATGTGAAGGTTTTTCCTTTCTTGTGCACCCAATTAGCCTCGGGGACATTATAAAACAATATCTTACTTACCTTGTTTTCTCGGTCCCTACTGTTAGTTACTGATCCTCATTTTTTTCCCATTGATTTATGGCCTGCGCGCTTCGCGCTTGGGCCATAAATCAATGGGAAAAACTCTGTCCGTAACTTACAGTAGTCCTAGAACTCAGTAAGAGGTATTTATAGACATACTGTACACCTAAAGGAGTACTGTCAAGAATATTTTGCTGTCTTTTCGTCAAAACTGGTCATTAACTTGGTCAAAACCTATTCTCTAACACTTAATTGCAGGCTCTCACAGGGACTAAAATGTGAAGTGATTTTTCAGAGGAAGAACAAACTGCAATTACTTTTTTGGGTAGATGTATGGCAACTGTGCTGATAAAAACATTGCATTTCTTTGCAGTCACCTATTGGCTATATAGGAAATACTCTTTAGGGAAAAAACTATTTACATGTAACAAGAGCTACACAATTGTATGCTTAACCCCAAGAAAATGCCGAAAAATGCACTTGAACTTATAAGCGTGATGTCCGTCTAAAAAACCCAAACTCCCTTACTTATTCCAGTCTTCTCACAGTTTATGGAGTTTTAGTGCAGACCAGACACTAAAACTAATTTATTTGAGATCAACAGAAGTCTACATGTACATATCATTACATATGGCTTATATTTTTATATACTTCAGACTGCCCACAAAGCATGAAACTTTATGTTAATCCCCCGGCAGTTTCAGTGCTGCGCTGGAGTGTATTGAAATCCAGCAAAATTCTTGACTATTATAATGGCTCATTTGAACTCGTGCGCGCGCGTGCTTCGACTTTGTAAACAAACAGTCAATACTCAAGGATAAAATTAACTTTCAAAAAGAATTCGATTCAGTGATCCTTATTCAACAGTCAAGTATTATTAAATTAATTAATCAGTTATGATCAATTGAAAGTGCTTAGGCAAGCAAAATGAATATTAAAATTTCAATTTATAATAATGAAAAAAGGTTAAAACCACATTACCGTACCTTTTCCCGAAGGTCTTGAAAATCATCCATGTAAATCGCTTGAATAACTTCCAGCTCGTTTTCCTGTCTTTCGCTACAAGTTTCCTCCATATTAAATAGCTTTCGACCGAGTATTCTCCGTAATATTGCTACAGCAACTAAATATCAACAATGTTCTTTTCTCCTCGCTTTGTCGAGAAACACAACCGCAGAAATACCCACGATCACAGATTCACAAAATCCTCTCTTTCACAACAACGCGCATCTCATTTCAGACTACATTTTTGCTCTTTTTTAGTTTCGTTAACTGCTTTTACTCGGCATTCCAATTAGACATTGTTCAATCCACGGAACAAGAAAAAAACAACACTCTTGTTCCATAATGCCGCCATCTTGACATAGGAAATTGGAGAGAGCCTGGAACAGAATTAATTTTTCGACCAATGGAAATTCGTTTTGCATTTTCGATCACATGCAAGTCTTCTGATATCTGCTCCATTTATGTCGATATTTTAAAACTTCTATTTTTACTTTAATTAAAATTTTTAATATGGAGACAGTCTATGTAAGTTCCTTTAGTTGAAACGAGGACAGGCTAAAAAGGTCGATGATCAGAGTTCCTGATTGGCTAATGTCAAATCTCACTCACGTTCGTTTCACGTGTCCATTCACGTGAGAGTGAGTCAAATTTCCCGGAAATCTAGTTCCGTCTTGCAAAGGTTGTGGTACATGGTCGGTTGTTTCGTGCTCACATAATTATACCTTAAGTATTCATTGTTCTACTGATATAAGACCCTTATTTCACGATGAATATCTCAGATAAACAACAGTTTGCATTGATTTGCATTTTGCTGGCGGGAATATGGTGTGCTTCGTTCGCATTTGTGTGCGTTCCAGAAAGAGGATATGACGGCTGTGCTTGCTATAGGATGAGGAACTACACCAAAGAGTATGTGAATCTCCTACCGCTGAAGACTAATTCTTCCAGCCCTAGGTAGGAAGCATGATCAACTAAACGATACAAAGTTTAATTTCACCCTACCTATAGCAAGGGAGTTTACTCGTAGCACGAGTAGCTCTGATCGAGCCCTAGTCAAGTTCGAGTCACGAGCCAAGTTGCTCGTTCAACAAGCAAACTCTTGCCAACTCTGCAGTGCGCATGCAAAACTGCATGCAGTGGTACTCTAGTTTAATTTGTTTAGAGGGTAATACGTCACCAGCTGTGGATCCACTCTTGCGCATATAAGTGGGGTGGGGAGGTGGGAAGTCACAGGGCGCTTTCCATTCGACCAAAAATTCCGGAAATTCCGGGTTTAGGAGCGAATGGAACAGACATTTTCCGGAATTTCATTCCAAAATTTTGGGTGTACCTCGCGAGGTTGGCCTAAAATTTCGGAAAATCGAAATAACCGGAAAATTCCGTTCCATTCGACCATTCCTGCTCGCGCCCAGTTTCTCAGAGCCCGGAAATCAAACTCATGGCTTCCAATTCTTCTGCTCAATATCAGTGTTCCGCTTGTTATTATGCGACAGATGACTTGAATGTTCTTTTGCACCTTTTTTGCACCGGAGCCACAGCAAACTTTTGTAAGTAGTGCGAAAATGAATATAAGCTCGCAAGTTTCTCTTGTCCTTCTGATGTGACCCTTAAACTCATCAGGAAAATAGAGAGGTATCGTGCCCTCAAAGTAGTCGCGGACTCGGTTTAAATTCCTACGCATGTAGGAGCTACCCACACTGAACAGCGTTATGTCGTCGTCCTCGTCCAGTACTTTGCTTATTTCAACTTCATAGTCGTCGAGCAACTCTAAAGCAAGTAAAATAGACAAATATTCCGCCATTTTTTGATTCCCCTGTTTATTTGGTATTTTCGCGCGAAAATTGGTACGTGAAGGACTGGGACGGCTTGGTTCAAACCAACCGAAAAAATACTGTTCCATTCGTCACATGGAATACTCGAAATTTCATTCGGGAATTTTTGGTCGAATGGAAAGCGCCCACAATGTATCAGCTTTACGGTCCTACATTTATGCGTGGTTCAATTCTACCTGTTACCATCCCCCCCCCCCCCCCCGGGCACACCCTCAGGCATTTGTGTACTTGATGTCCTATTCCCCGCCCCTGGGCACACGGAAAGAGACAATTCCCGACCCCCGGGATTCATTACATGGACTAAAAATAAACTGCTTCGTTTCGATGATTTATTTCTTTATTTAAGGTTATCATGTACCTTCAGGGGTGGTTTCAGTTAAAGGCATATAGCGCCTCTCAGTTACATCACAGATACCCAAAACCTATATCAAATTAAAGCTTACAGAACTGGGTATTCAAATATTACATTGCTTTTCCAAGAAAATAAATTCCCAGGTTTTCTGTAAAGTCGGAACTTGAAGGTCCAGGTCATCGTTCAAGAGTTCCGACTCAATGCTATTTTTATATTTTGGAAGTTTGTTTTTTTTCTCCTGGTCAGGATCCCAAAAGATTAAAAAATGTGTCGGGCTTTTCCTTAATTCGATTTGGTTCAAACGTTACAAAACATTTTCAAAACTGCGAGAAAACCATGCCGAGTGAACGCACGGAAATGGCTTTCAAGGAAAGAATTTTTAGAGTTATTGAATTCCCCAACACGCTTTTGTTGTTTGTATATTTTTCTAACATCTGGCCAAATTTTACTGAAATCGGCCAAATCGTTGTTGAGTTGTAACTCTTGAAAGTGTCCCCCTGCAAGCGAAAATTAAAATATGAGAAAACAGCGGTTGAAAAAAATTCTCGCTACACAAACAAGTAATGCCCCCTGCTAACGCCTTTATGGAAAATTAGCCAATCATTTTGCAAGCTACTTTTCTTCCGGTCACCTCCTGTGAAAATTTTCTCGCAGTTTTGCAAGTACTTGCATTCCAGAGTAATCAACTCCTTCACTTTTTTGTTGGATATCTGCCGTGTTTGTTGTACGCGCACGTCGATTTTGTAATCTGCAATGATTATGGGAAAAACAAAATGGGGACTGAACCTGACCTCATGAAGCAAAGCGGCTGAGGAGGGTTAAATTATCAGCGCTACGGAATTATCGGGGAACCACCGTAACCGCATGTATTGTCTCAGTCAAAACGAAAATTCTTGCTGCTCTTCAGTCAAAAAGCCGGCGAATAAATCTATTCGAGCAAAATATTGTTGAGAATAGCGAAGTTTCAAAATTTCTTATCGAAAGTTCAGGTGAAAATTCACTCTTGAATGAACGTCCGAAATTGTTAATGCTGCAAATAGGAAACAAGTATCCGTTTGACGCTTGAAAGAAAACGTTTAAACGTTAATTAAAAGAGCTGACTCCGCTTAACACTTTGGAAATTACCGTAATACAGTAAGTCTTTGTGAAAACGCTGCATGCAAAAACGGCGGCCTTCCCTTTACTAGTTATCTTATAACGACGGGCGATGTGAGGAGAGATCAAGACATAGGACATGATTCTTAGCGTTATTTTTCAATTGCTTTTTTGTTTTGTTTCTGCTTGCCGGGACTTGAAAGTTTTACGCACCCGAACACAAGTGATCTGACAATATTAATGTTCAGCCGCAAATAAAGAAAGGAAGCTCAAGAAGCGTGATTCATGGACTTGCAAATTGAAACATTAACAAGCGCGTCTCCAAATATTCGCTTCGCTGGAAGAGTTAAAGACCTTTATCTACTTTAAAGTGTAGCTTAAAGCTTTTGTCTTATTTTATGTCAGTGTCGTACTCAAACAAACGCAAGTTCTTCCACTAAATACAGGATATTCGAAGTGCGAGAACGTGAGGGATTCAAGACTGTAGAAAGACCGTTCGCGCAAATATTGCAACAGGTGGTTACACCGGCAGCAATATGCTGTCAATCAAAGTAAAATTTAAGTTCCGGTGGAAATTGCTTACGTCCCAATTTCTCGGCAAATATAAAGTTTTACAACATAATTGTAAAACGCAGTTAATGGAGTGTGACGCTCTTGAGCTCAGTTGTTACTGTGTCAACAGTTAGCATTACGTAATGCTAATTGGTCATGGATGTACTTTTACTCTCCTTGTACAATACCTATTCTTCTAGCATGTTGCAATACCGTCTGTTACATTTATATCCTTCGTTTTGTATGGCTAAAGGGTATAAATACCCCTATTCATGTCTCGTTCAGCGCTACGTGAATCTCTTGTATTCTATAGTACTTTACTTGCCATTGGCTTAGTCCTAGACTTATGTCTAACTATAAAAGGTCTGACTAGTAAAAGTCTGAGTATCACTCGCTTGCTGTATTACCTACTGTAAGGTCTACCTTTAGTGTCTCTATTTTGTAATTCCCACCCTTCCCTCCCTTTGGAGGTTTGGTTGTTGTTTTTTCCAATAAATTTGGGTTCACCTCTCAGGTTCGCGTTCAGTTAAATCTTGCAGCGACTTCCACAAGCTTTGTGTTTTTAGGCTATTTTTAGCTCCATAACCTTGAAGCTCGTTATATGCTTTTATTCAGCGCATGCCGGCGGAGTCGGCTCGTAGCGCTGCGGAATATTAGGCTTGAGCTGGTTTTAAAAAATGCCAATACTCTTTGCACTATGCTGGCCGGAGGTTTCAGTTCGTAGTGCCGTGGAGAGTTAGGCTATTAGATTGTTTTAGTTTTGGACCTGCCTGCAACTTGTCCGATCCAGCGCTGGTCATTAATACAGTTTAATAGCGCTGGGGAGACAAGTACTGACTTTATGGTCACGCTATGGGAGTCGTCTGTCACGCCGATCCCGGAGCGGTGTTCCCCCTTTACGCCAAACATCACGTTGTTATTATTTGTCTGTGTAGATCTCTAGTTAACTTTATGGAAATAGGAACTGCGACATTAACTCATTTTTTTTCGAAAATTCTTTTTTTGTTTGTAAGAACTTACTGGGGAGTTTATTTTTGTCTAAAAAAATGAAAATCCAAAAATTTTCTCTCTGAAGGTACACGGTAACTTTAAACAAAAAAAGAAACCTGAAAATACCTATTAAACTGTACTCTTATTAACTCCCTTCCGAAGTAAAGCAAATATTATAAAACTCGACACACAAACTAATACACCTAGAGGGGGTTTCAACCCAACTGCCTCGAAAATTGAAAAACAACTCTTAAATTCCTAGAAATCATGTGGAATAACGTCTTTTGTATTTTTAGTGCAAATAAATTGCTTTTCTACAAGAAGATCAAAATGTTTTACTCAGTATATTTACAACATTAAAACTGTGCCTGAAACAAGCTGAAGCGAGTGAATTTCATTAAAACAAATCCATTATTAATTTTTCTTCTGGAGGAAATTTTTTCCTCCTTTATGTTTTGAACTTAATTACTTTTCGTTTTCTTTCATCAGGTCTACGTCAGCTCTCTGACTGGCGGAAATGTGCAAATGTAGCCCCCTGTCTATTTGCCCCGCCCCCTACCCCCAGGCAAGACCGCTTGAGGAAATTCCCGACCCCTGGGCCAGACGGGCCGGGTTTGCCCGGGGGGGGGGGGGGGGGAGGATGGTAACAGGTAGAATTGAATCACGTATTAGTACAGGTACATGTACATGTATGCCCCGATCAATTGGATCCTCTCTTGATCTCTCTTCTGTCAATTTATCCATCTGCAGTGCATTTGTGGGTGGTCAAAAAAGTCACCAATGACCATAAAATTTATTAAAAAGTCCATGAAAATGGATGGTCCAAAGGGTCCCATTGCATACATGCAAATTATTTGTTAAATTCCATTCATAATTATTGCCCAATCTCACAGCTCACCCCCCACTTCCCTTAACAATAATGTGCATTACTTTTCAGTAGCCAAGGCATTTTAATGTTTTTTTTTTATTCTTGTTTAATAATTATGTTTAAAAACTTTGATACAGGGGTTTCATTAAGGGTTGGACACCAGGTAGACTTTCTCAAAGTCCGTTTTAGTGGGAATCCAGTCCTGCGACCAAGTCACTTGCTCGCGACTTCGTCACTCATTTGTCTCTCTTTTTGGCACGCTCCTCGCAACTTTGTCGCTTGTTTGTCTCTCTTTTCAGCACGCATAAAAAGACAACTTTGGGCAAGTCTAGGCACCAGGCAAATTGACCATCTGTGAACATGACTTTGCCCCTGAACTGCTTTTAAGATCTCGTCTAACTTTTTCCATTAAAGAACATACTTGCAAGTTAACTGTCCTGTCTGGGTGGAGTAAGCTTTTGCCTGCCTCTTCAAAATCTTATAATGAATTACCCCTCCCCTAATGCCAAAGAGAAGCATTCATTTCATGACTGTACATAAAAATTTGCACCAACATACTTATTGAAAGCATGGTTGTTTACAGGGGCTAAATTGTTTTAGGGAGGGCTTATTTTCAGTTATTCCAGGAGAAACTATTTCATTTCTCAATGGTTTGGGCAGTGATTTGACATTGGAGGCAGTGTAATCTTAATTAATTATTTTAAACAGCTTAAAAGAGTAACTTTAACAGCCCATGGACTTTTAAAAAAATAAATAAATAAATTGGGAGGGCTATTACCAACTGAAGGATTTTTTTAATGAGATGTGGGAGTGAGGGGCTGGTGGTGGGGGGGGGGGGGGGGGCGGAGGGAGCAGTTTTCCAATCTGTATGTGAGGGAAGTTTTTATCATGCCAATGCAAATGAAAAAAACAGGGTGATATCTGAGGTGGCAGGACTTCAAGGGAGTGTACCCAGGTAGGGATAGTTATGCCCCTGAGTGTATGATTATTCTACTCTGGAGTCATTAATCCTTGTTTCTCTTGGGAGGGTTACCACATTTTTCCTTGGCTTCATTTCCCTTCCCTCCCCCTGTTTCAATATAAATTAAATGTATTACATGTGGGTGTATTTCCTGTGCCGATCCAAGAATCACTGTTCAAAGCAATTATTTTGTGTCGTGGGAGATTTATACAGTAGCTCAAGAAATGTCAACAACAACATTGAACAACACACATGGTTTCCCACACACCACTGGGAGCCATGAGCCATGTCAAGCCGACCACCACAAGCCTGACCTTATTCACACAATAACAATAACAGCTTCACAAAATATACATTCAAGTATACATGGAAGGTCAAAGCATGAATTCGCTAAAAATCGAAAAAAATCTTAACTCATTCAGAAGTGAATTGAACAACTGAAAAACTCTAGGGTTGGTGGGTGGGAAGGTCAAGCAATGACGGTCAACAAAAAACAACCGCCCGCCTTACATGTCACATGACCTAAACCCATCCCCAGGCCTCCAGCGGTGTGTGACAAAAACATTTTCCACTTTTTTCGTTTCACTCAGCCAGTGGAAAATCACCCTTAATTATTCTTGGTTCTTTCTCACCAGTTGTAACTGGTTCTACTCCAACGCACACATTGTGTAGTGATTCATAAGTGTCCTATCTACAGTCCACCCCTTCTTGGGTTTAAAATTCTCATAAACTCAACAAAACACACAAGATGGAAAACTAAAACGAAAGTTTGCTCAGCATGGTGGGAGTGGAGGGGAGAGCAAAGAAAGACAAGAAATAAGAATTACTTAGGAAAATAACTAGACCATGCATAGATATACATGTAGTCTAACTTAATACCAAGAGAAAGTGATGGCCATTGTATTAAATGTAGTTTGAGAGCTAACAGTACAAGCAAACTGAATGAATAATTGTCAAATAAATACAGCCTGTAGTAATAACTCTTGTTTGGTAGGGAAGAAATAATGCTGCAATTTGTACTACATGTAATATCATTCTGCACACCCTTTATTTTCCTTAATATTTTGCACTTGTTTCCAGGTTTACAGTCATGGATAAAGATGGTTTCTACATATCTTACAGTCCATGTAGTGTGTTTAGTGAGTTTGTTGGTGAAAACCAAACCAGCTATATTCCATGCATCAAAGCTTCAGTAAGTCTCATCCTTCTGAGGAAAATTAATCTGCTGTTGTTTAGCTGTAATTTGCCACCATAAGTATGGTAACTTACCTGTATATGTTGTAGTTTAAAATGAATTTCAGGTTAAAATGATTTGAACCTAGTTTGATTTTTATTCTCCTTTGTCTCCTAATCATTATCATATTTTGGAAACAAAGAGAGTAAAATTCAAACTAGGTTGAAGTCATTTTAACCTGAAATTCATTTTAAACTACAACATATATAGCTGTGTTGCTTGAACTGCTTCCACACTGCTGCTGAAAAGGCATTTCTAGAACTTTAAGATCGCTGGTCCCAAAGATTGTCAGTTACATAAATACATGCAAGTCCTTAGTTACATGTAATTTGTCCCGTTTTCTACATGTAGGTTGCAAGATGGACAAATTTGTCTACCCACAGGTGTGAAAGTCTGGGAGATGATGACCAAGCAAAGTTTCTAAGTACTGTCATTGGCGGAAATATCAAATCAGATCTTACCCTAATATTCTGGTCAGTTTTTTCTGCTTCATGTTTCTTCTTCATTTTGTTACCGTCTTGTTGTTGTTGTTGTTGTTGTTGTTGTTGTTGTTCTTCTTCTTCTTCTTCTTCTTCTTCTTCTTCTTCTTCTTCTTCTTCTTCTTCTGCTTCTGCTTCTGCTTCTGCTTCTTCTTCTTCTTCTTCTTCTTCTTCTTCTTCTTCTTCTTCTTCTTCTTCTTCTTCTTCTTCTTCTTCTTCTTCTTCTACTACTTCTTCTTCTACTTCTTCTTCTTCTTCTTCTTCTTCTTCTTCTTCTTCTTCTTCTTCTTCTACTACTTCTTCTTCTACTTCTTCTTCTTCTTCTTCTTCTTCTTCTTCTTCTTCTTCTTCTTCTTCTTCTTCTTCTTCTTCTTCTTCTTCTTCTTCTTCTTCTTCTTCCTCTTCTTCTTTCTTTTTTTGACGTTGTTGTTGTTTTGTTTTTGTTTTGTTTGGTTTTTTTCTTGCTACTTCTAATCCTTCTGATACCCCTGGCATCTTGACTAAAAGATGAAATAATGCACTTGTTAAATAAATGCCATGCACTTTCCAAATGATGATGATACAAACTTGAGGCCCAATTATATTTGCATTGTTTAAATATGTTTTTATGTTGTCATCTCTGTCAATATTATTTCAGTTTGGGTTGCCTAGTACAAAAAAAACAAAATAACAAATAACAGTACATGTACCTGTATGCTTACAATGTGCATGTAATTGAAGATTAAAAGTTACTTTGATTAAGACCTTAATTTCATTGGAATAACATTAATATTAATATAGAAGTACATGTATGTCCTTGTGTGTACATGTAGATTAATGTTTGCCAACTTGAGTCTGCAAAATTTGTCTTTGAAATGCCTTTTCTCTTTGTAATGTTTCTTTTTTTCTCCTTTTTACTTATTTGTTTTCTCATCGACAGGAGTAAAGCGAGTGGGCATATGGCCAAAATTTCATTGATTTGCAATGACAGCCTTCCAGAAAATGAGACTTTTTTTGAATACATTAACACAAAGAATATACCTACTGACACCTATGTAAGTGTGATACATTTATTTAGAACCCTGCCTTGCAACCCTGTTGAAAAAAAATACGAACAGTTCATTATTACATACACATCTTTCTGTCCTGAACAAAAACTCAAAATGCGTTCACTTATTTTTAATTAATTAATTAATTATTTATTTATTCATTTATTTATTTATTTATTTATTTATTTATTTATAAGAGCTCATTATAGCAAGTACCATACCCTCGGCTGTTAATTTGACCACCCTTTTTGTAAGGACACAGTTTTGTGGTGCATGTTTTGTTATGCATGACCAGTATTTCGAGAATGAAGTGAACATTTCAAATCCTCTTTCTAATAATGTCAGGCTTTGAATGAAATCTTAAAATTTCTCTGGAAATCTTTCCAAAAAAAGATACATTACAGCTGTTACTCAAACACTTGGGAAACAAATTATTGTTATCTTTGAACTACTAACAGTAGTACACTTTGAATGCAGTAATGCAAAGAAAATACATAGCTTTATACCATTGATAAACTTGGGAAATTTCTACTGGAACTCTAAAAATCTTGCTGGTGATGTTCAAAACTGACATATAAAATTCAAAACTCCATTTAAAATTTCAAAAAATACTGTTCAGGTGTGATGTACAATGAAGATTGACTGTAATAGGGTGGTTTAATTTAGATGCGAATTTTACACTTTTTGCCTGGACCTTTATTTGGATTTGTTTTCCAAGAGAATTGCATATTGAACATGTCACGTGTATCTTAGACTCTCTCAAAGTTGCTCACTGACTTCTCATTCGCTCGCTCGCTCGTGCTCTAACTATCGGGCTTTGCATTTCTAAGTTTCACGCTCTCTAAGCACGACTTGTAAGCAAGTCTAGGTGTATCTGTCCCTGAAGTCGTGTGAACTCTTCAATCTCAAAGTCATCTATAAATGGTACATGAGTTGTAAGAAGATTGATTTATGTGTAAGGTATTACTCTTTCTTTCACAGTATCTTGCATTAACAAGTAAATGTTGCTGCCCCGGAAAATGTGGCTCACCCCCAGGTATGAATCTGGATTTAAAAACAATTCTCAAGTTTTAGTTTTAATTATTAAATGTCAAGTGTATTTGCTGTATAATGTACTGCTAAGTTGCCGGGCATATTAACATGGAATTTGGAAATGCTGGATTTTGAGCAGAGGGGAAAACCAGATTTACCCCGAAAAAAAAAGGCCTTCAGAGAGTGAGAGAGGTCACTGATTCTACGATCCACTACTGTTATCATTTGTAATCATTTTTAATCAAATGCATGGCAACTTCGACCATCGAACCTAATCGAACTCAATCAAAGTTCGATTGAATTCGATCGCTCCAATTTTTTTATGAGAGTTCGATTGTGTTCAATTGTCAAACTCAATCGAACCCAATCGTTCAATTAAGTTCGATAAATGAAATGGTCGATTTGGTTCGAGTAGTTTGGTCGGGACCACGACATAAATAAATTCACTGTACGTGTGAATATCTATATAGGTATTTAACAGGTGACTTACATGTACAGGTAGTGTATAGCAAAGTGGTGACGTCATTGAGGTACTGCGGAAGTACCAAAAAACCTGCTGTGTTTCAAACACAACAGGCCAGCATTGCAGATTATTGTTGACAATGCCTTACATCCAGCTGAGCTCAATTGTACATGTTTGACAGCCCTTTAATAACATTATAATATTGTTTTAATCTTCTTTGTTTTATGTTTTCTTCATAGAACTACCTCCAACCTCCTCGTCAACAGGTTTGTCTTGTAATGCACTGCCATCTTCTATTTTATTACCTTCGAAGCTGTTTGTGCAGGCTGTTTTTTTTTTATCCACTTTTGATTTTTTGAGTGTGATTTTGAAATTGCGTGGACTATTCCGAGGTAAAGTCCACAGACATCATTAAAAATCGCAAGTATGTCCTCGTGAAATCGCAACGAAAATCGAGGGCCTATTTGAAATCTAAAGCTTTTACTGAAGGGAATATAGTGAAGGCCTCATTCATGACTGAATGCTGCCTTTTCATTTATGCATAGTAAAGGCCTTTCGTTGCTAGAAAATTGCACCAATACGTTGCATGATTGTCTAGAAGTATATCTTAGCTTGCTGTCCTTGTTTTGTGGCTAACAGTAAGCCAGGTCGAGTCTATTCAATTGACAGTATAAAGGTCTGTACCTACATCTGTATTGTTCGATCTTTGAGCCACTTTCTTGCTCTAAAACCTGGAGTACAATCACTTTTGATCACTCAGGTCGCGTTGCAAAGCGCCTAAGTGTAAACGGTAACCGCAACATTGCAAGCTCAAACACTACAAAAATTAACTTGATTGCCTTTTATTTTACGAAATGTAATGTTGAAAAGCAAATGGCTCACAAGAAGGTATTCTTTTAGTTTTCATTATTTAGCATGTGAACAGGCACCACAGTATAGTTTAAAGCACGTGAAAAATTGGCTTGCTTGATGCGTCGCCCCGTCCTCTTCCCCATTAATATAATGCCCGTTTACACATGCGATTTTTTATACAACTTTAGTCGCATCCTCACTGCATTATCTTTCTCGTCCTTATAATTGCACATGTTTGCAAACCACCTGCCATTTCGGTGCGATTTCAGCGCGATGTAACTGTGCTTTTTCTGAGAAACTCTGCAAGTTTGAATCAATTTTCAAACATGTACGAAACCCCTGCGACATCGCGGCGACAAATCCCACTGAAATCGTCTCTGATGTACACAGGCGATTTGTAACTGCGACTTGAGCACGACAATAGTTGCACTAAAAAGTGCGACAAATATTGCTTTTAGACCTCCAACTTTTCCCGCTCGCTAATTTATCGTGCGTACCACAGTGCAAGACCTGCTTTCAAGACCCTTTTGTTGTTACATGATCACACTTCAAAGTGTAAATATCAGTTTCTCGACATCTTGCCAAAAGAATTGTCCTCTTGGTTGTTTTGATGTTCTTGAGAGTAAGGGGTTCAGGAATTCATATACAGGCTCAAAATAATAACCACATTATGCAACTCAAGGTTTAACCTAGCCTCCTACGTTTACGTGGACGTTCTTAGGCTCGTCACGTGACGCACACAAGCCAAAGAACTTCTGCGTAGGCAATCTCGTACCCAGAGTCCTCAGGCTCTTTGGCCAGCGGTTGGACGCCAAGGGAGACTCTGGAGAATTCGATTTTTTTCTATTGGCTGCCCCGTAACGGCTTGCATTGTTTCTACCGCAGAAATCCCGCGGTAATAAAATTCCAGTACCCTAGGGTCTCTCCTGGCGACCAACCGCAAGCCAAAGAGCCTGAGGACTCTGGGTACGAGATTGCTGCCTTATAGGCTAGTTTTACCCTTTAACCGCTGGCCAAATACGGACGCAAGTCATCCCAAGTTTATAAATACTTAACACAAATGGCATCCACGCAAGCAAATAGGCCATTTCCGAGTTGCTTTGAACCTCATTTTCAAAGCGAGGCTAAGTGCAAAGTTTTTATTATGAAAATTAGTTTTCATTCAAATGCAAACAAAAGTAATTTTCATATGAAAAGATTTGCACTTAGCCTCGCTTTCATAATGAGGTTCGCAGTATACTCAGTACACGTCAACGTACATCTGATCATAATCTTGTTTGGGCACGCTGATGGCAAAGGGAAACACATACGAGTGGTTTTACGGGACAGAAGAAGCAAAGACCTTTTTCATTTAATAGATTCGTTCGTGCGGATGGTTTTTTTTTCGGCTTTCGTCAAGTTGTTCGTCGTACATATGAGTGCATTTTCCACTGGCAATGTTATAAAACAATTGGTTTAAGCATTAAGCTGTGCGTATATTGAGTTATGAATGCACTTGGGAAGTTTGGAGAGCACTCAAGAAGCTAGAGTTGCTCTCGGCTACGCCTTCGGCAACTTTTACGCTTCTCTCGTGCTCTCCAAACTTCCCACACACGCTAAAAGCGTCAATCAATCGTTAAGTGAAATATAGGACTATGAAATACATGTATTTGTGTACACAGAGTTTGATTGGATGGTCAAGCGGTCTCGCCGAAACACGGAATGCCAAACAAATGCACATAAGCGCCCTAACCACAAACCAACAACTTTATAAGTAAAATTAGTGTAACTATCTGAACACGTTATTATAATATCTAACAATAAAGCAATAGAATTATCAATAATATTTTAATATTATGAGACTAATATTATAATCACCCTAAACAATAGTAAATGTTCTTGATACGAAATTCATTCTAAATTATAGGACTATTCGAACGGTAGTAATTAGTTTACTAATAAATGAATGTAATTAAAATTACATCTCAAGACACGCTGAAGTTACTATTAACAGATTAACAACTGCTCATTTTACATGCAGTTCATTTTTACAATTTTTTGTCCCTCTTAGGGTATGATTCACCGCGTACTCGCGTTCGTTTTTTTCCGTTCTGTCCCTTTACCATGCACAGCACCCCGACAGCTACCCTCTTCAAATGACCCAAAACGCTTTCAAACTCTTTAGGAACGTCTTAGTATTCACCACTTTTGTCGTAGTAGTCCAGTCAGCTTAATTGCTGCTCATTTTTGGTAACTTTGTCCAAGGCTAATATGATTGTACGTATATATGTCTGACTCAAACAAAATAAATGCAAAGTGAACAGTAATTTCCAGTTATTCGGTTGATTAGATCGTTTGTTTGCAGCAATTATTCAATACAAGAAAAGGTTACGGCCTCTTAGGGATAAGAGTTGCGTATTATTTATAGTTCAACGCGAAAAACGAGATAAACTAAAAATCGCTATGTAATACCTGGTTATACGGTTTTGGTGGGGGTGATCCATTTCGGTGTTTGTTTTCCCTTGCAGTTTCAAATGCTACCACCGGACGAACAGGTTTGGTTCACACTATAATTGTTTTTCTACTATTTCACTAGAAAACTATTTGATAAATCTTCGTGTCTCCCTAAACTTGCTTGGCACCCACAAGAGTTTAGTCAACACTCTATACCTAGCCGACCATAATTTTGTAACGTGTTTGTTCTGACAATATTTTGAACATTAGATTAGCTAATTGATACAGAAGCAAATCTTGAGCGTGTTTCTCGAAGTCGTTTACGGCGTTGTAGCCGAAAAGGCCCCTTGTGTTATGGAAAATGTATTGTGCTCCTTTGAGTGTAAGACAGTCGAGTTTTTTTTTTTCTTTTCTTTTATTCTCTTTTGGGTTAATGGACATTGAGACTCAAAGAGAATCTACCCTTTCGACCCTTCACATCTCGCGAGTTAGGGGTTGTGGTAATTCGCGTCTTTCGAGCGAAAAAAATTCTAGTAACAGCTTACAACCAATAACACTAGCGTCTGTCGATAAAAGCGAGGAAAACCTGGGGCTTGTTTGCCAAGATTTTATTTTCTTAATGTTTGTGCTTGTGTCGGACACCATCATCATTGGCGTGTTAGTTAGAGGGTCCAGTTGTTCAAAGGCCGGATAACTTTATCCTGTGGATAAGTCGCTATCCGTCAGTTTCAATCTGTGCAAAGATTTCAGTATTTCTTCTTGTACAAGTGAATATGCACACTTTAACCACAGTTGAGTTTAAGAGTGTACGAAAACCTTGGACAACGTTTTACGTGAAGTATATTTTAGACCCTGAATAGTGCCTTATCCAGCGGATAAAGTTATCCGGCCTTTGAACAACTGGGGCCTGGTCCAAGTTTTCTGGTGCTTACAAGTTTGATGGGTGTGATAATTGGTGGGTCCATCGATAGTTGGGTGGTTGGGTTCCGAGACAGGCAGATAGGTCTTCAGTTGATCACTGAGTCTACATAATTCTGTTTCATAATCAAAAAGCAAAACCAAAGGCTTATTAGTCATCATTAATTATCACTGTTTGCCTAATCCCAAGGTAAACCACCAGTCTCATCCTCAGGTCCCCTCGGAGCCTTGGAAATGGGCGTGGTTGCACTCGTTGCTGGAAGTGCACTCAGTGCAAGCTTCGGAGTGTAATTTTTTTCTTGAAAACCAGAGCTTTTATTACATGAAACTTTATTAACGCAGATAGTATTAAGTAATATATCGGTCATATTATTTTTTAGCGTATCATAAAAAGTCTATTTTCAGTAAAATTAGAAAACGATGACGTAAAGTATTTGCTTAAAAGCCTTACAGACATTTTTAGAAAATGCGGTGAGATCGACAAGTGTGCGGTATACGGATGATAAGTTATATGCTTATAAGTATAAATCTACTAATGTTCTATCACGAATGCCGTTCTCTGATTGGCTCCGCTACTCGCTATCTATTCTGTGATAGATAGTGAGTAGCGGTTTTCAACAAAATGGCGGCCACTTCATCGCGTTTTCGAAATGTCTGCGATGAGGATATAGATAATTTACTTGTTCAGTTTTGCACGACTAGTAGATTTATACTAAGACAATTAGATTATTCGCTCTCGATTTCTATGCGTAATAGCTGATGAGGGCGCAGCCCGAATCAGCTATTACGCGACAGAAATCTCGAGCTCATAATCTAATTGTTAAATAGTATTTTTGTATGAAAATTTTCCATTTCGGAAATAGGTCAGGTATGGACATCGACATTCGTCCTTGCCTTACAGACATTTTTAGAAAATGCGGTGAGATCGACAAGTGTGCGGTATACGGATGATAACAAGCATGATGTTGAGCCGATTTTCACTTAAAAGGTGCGAGTTTTTCAGCAATTTCGTTTTTCACTTATTTCTCCATCAATTTTACGGTTAGAATGTCATGTTACCAATCTACATGTCTAGGTTTGCTTTCGAACAAGTTCGACTATATCGATCCGATGATCGAGGAAATGAGTTTTTAATTTAACTGAATATCTAGAAGCATGCTAGATTATTTGTTATCAAACTGCTGTTGTAGAAGTCATCTCATGATTAACTGAAATAAAATAAAGCTGACAATAGAGGCGGAGGCTGGTAAAGTGATTGAATCTTAAATTTTCAGGCTGTAAGTACGTGATTGCAAGGTTGGGCGTAGCAAATTTTGAAGTTGACGGGCCAAACGAACCGATGTGACAAAGATGAGGTTTCAAAATTGTTGTTGAAATCTTGCAGAGGCTTCCTTTCTACGGTACAAGAACAGTGAGTGGATGGAGTCGCGAGTGCGAACGTGCAAATTAAAACTCTGCGCCCAACATTTCTTTTTGTTTACCACCGTGTCACGCGCTGTTATGCTGTCTGCCGTACTGACAATCAATAATAATCAAAGATGGCTGAATGTCGATCTTGTTGAAGTTTTATTTTTCTTCCATGCATCGAGTTTCGATATCAAGGCCGGATTGTTATCGATTATCATCAATCATCGATTTGTTCTCAGCCGCTTGCAATGGAACCTGTAAATACATGGGCACTTCCGGAGTGACCGCTAACAAACACAACAACAACAATCTTTATTTGTACTCTTGCCTTATGTGAAGTTCATTGCAAAAATATTAGAATTAACAAATAGATTCCATGTTGCCGTGCGTCTGTTCAGTAATAGATCACAGATGACGACAAAATGTGGTAAGGAAAAAAAAGGAGCACACGAGGCCCAGCCGAGTGTGTGACTGATGTTCTTACCACATTTTGACCTCATCTGTGATCTATTACTGAACAGACGCACGGCAACACGGAATCTATTTTCTTTATATAATAAAGAAGCAATAGTTGTTAATGGTGATGTCATGTATGCGTCTGTCCTTCAATGGATGATAAGTAAGAACCAATCACTTCAGCTTGTTATATAAATAAAATTAGAGTACTGGCTGCCTGGAATAACCATAGGGGCTAGCGGAACCAGGCAGCCAGTTGACATCAGCATTAAATGAAAATAAATTACAGGTCAGCAAGATAGCACAATTCACACATTAATAAAAAAAAAACACAAGGACAGAGAAGTAATGCAATAGATATAACAACAAGGAATTGCTACGCTATTGGGGAAGTCTAAAATATTTAAATAATATCTTTAACTTTCCTTTGCTGAGCTGTTTATTATGCTGTACTAGGTGATCCTAACTTTTTTGACCCAGAAGCGCAACCGTTCGATAAACACCAAAGCTACTGAGCCACAATACTTTCCTGTAGTACATACCTCTTACTAACCGAGTTCGACGTCCGTACTTTATCAACGGGAAAAAACAAGGGTCCGTAACTTACAGTACGGACCGACAAAACGAGGTTACAAAGATATTTATTATATCTCTGAGGTTAATCGGGCGCGCGAGAAAGGAACAAGTTTCAAAATTAACCAATCACAGCGCGCGTACTAACTGTGAGATACAATAATGTTGTTTATGGTGTTCATGGTGTTTCTAACGTTTCTAACGAGCCTCGGGATGAAATCCGAAGGTGTAACCATTGGAATAAAGCTATTGTCCACGCCCCAGTTGTTCAAAGAGCGGATAAGTTGATCCAGCGGATAAGTAGTTAGACAGCGGATAAAATGTATTAGTTGGAGTACATTTTATCCGCTGGATATTGATTTATCCCACTGGATAAAGTTATCAGCTCTTTGAACAGCTGGGGTCATTTCTTTACTGTGGTTTTTTAAGTTGCTATTCATTTGGACGCTGATATTTCATTATGAGGTTCAGAATATGAAGGAACAGTCCCGAAACGTCTTAGCCTCATATTAGGAAATATCAGCGCCCAAAGAAATACCAACTTTACAACCACTTTTATCGTCAATGGAGCTACACAGTGTTAAACATGCTTTGATTCTTTACTGTGATACTGCTTTTGATCTGACAGTTACCTTTTAATGACAATGATGGGTTACCCATCAGAACATGTCTTGCAGAGTTAAATTATTTTCTTGCTCTTCGAATTTCCTTTTTAGTCTTAAAATGTTTATTTTATGTTATTTCAATTAAACAAATCAGGTTCCTCTCGAGGCCCCCTCGAGACTTGGGAGATAATCGTGATTGTAGCTGGAAGTGTCCTCCTTTTACTGCTTATCATTGGAATGGTGTACTATTGCAAACGGCAACGTGGATACCAATCGTTCTAGACGAAAGGATCATCCTGGACAAGCAGGAAAACGTTATTTCATGTGACATGGCTAAACCTGATCCCGGATGGAAAGAAGGATTTTGATTGGTACCCTGATAACTCTGACTAGTCTGAGACCTCTCATGCTACGAATCGAATTTTTCAACAGTAACCCACGTAATGTTGTGCAGGAATTTTTCCCCGCGTCTGGCCCAGAAGTTTGCCAACATTGTTCGCAGCACTGAAAGACAGTGACTGACAAGAGAGACTGCAAATTTCGGTCAAATTTATATGAACGAGGCATGAAAGAAAGACGTTAACAAAAAATGATCTGTTTTGGAAAAAAAAAAGGTACTTTCGTTCCGCTAGAGCTTTTGGCCCTGTCTAAATTGTGAAGAAACAAGGTTTCGGAGCAATGGTGACAACAGTAATATTTTCTTATACAGCTTCCACATTGAATCAAAGTTCAACAATAATGGAAAATTTGGACTGAGGACAAGCAAAACAACACTGTCGACGTTTCCTCCACTAATATTTATTGCACTACAAGATAAAAACATGTGATGAGAATATATTCACAGTAGATTTTAAGGCTAGTTTCCAACTAGTGTTCATACATTGCCTTACAATTGTATGAAAACAAAAAAATCGCGGTTTCTGGTTGAAACTTGAAGTAAATTCTGAAACTGCTGTCGATCTATTTAAGGACGATGCCTACCCATACGAAGTATTTTTGTGCGGTTAATGACTGAGGAAAGAGCAGATCCTATCAAGGCATACTGGAATCCAAAACGAAAATTTGGGGAAGCCACGTACTTTTCAGAGATAATTAAGAAATAATATCTCTAAAAAGCGCCACAATATAAAGCAATGTATTGGATTTTTTCCCTAAATTGAAGCTTAATTGTCCCTGAGAAATGCATGGTTACCCCCAATTTTCTTTCGAGATACTAAAAGCATTTGCTAAGTTCTATTTTCTCTCGTCAGTTTTAAACCGCGCAAAAATATTAGCAGGCACCACCCATAGGAAACTCGAGTATCTCCGGATGCGCAGTAACAAAAGTAGGCACCGTTCTTAATCGAACGTTCAGTTTTAATGAACAACAGAGTTGATAATTTAAGGTAAATTGGCCACCGTAAAGAGATTCGAGTGCTGACGGGTCGAGTGTCAGGCCTCCGTCGTCAGACCTAAATTCAATTGAGATTCGCTCTGACGAAGGGCTAACTCTCGAAACGTCAACACTCGAATCGCTTTATGGTGGCCAATTTGCCTTTTAGCTATCAACTGTGTTGAAAAACGAAACATCCGTTTCTACTCCCCACCGACACAATGCCACAGTTTTTAGAAACTAATTCCCAGAGCTCTTTAAGGGGGGACTTAACCTAAATTTGAATGAATTTTGAAGAGGTTTTAAGGAGGGATAGAAGAAACACTAACAGACAGTTGATACCCACGCAAGAGCACCCCAGGTTTCTAGTGAACTAACTTGGTGTCCGTCTATTAATTGTTAACTACAAATTCTAATTTTAAAACTTCACTAATTCTTCAATATTCCTTATTTCTCTTAATTTAACCAATCCTTCTAGAAAAACTATCTCCACCCAAATATACCCAAAAATTTACAAAGCAATCCACAACATAGATTCACGGGATGAACATAGAGTTTTTGGATTTCTTGAGACGTGAACGAGATATTTCCATTAAAGCCATGTCAAGTGCAGTAAAATGGCGTTTACGTTAAGTCCCCCCCTTAATCGGCCTGGTAGCTTGATCTTTATTTTAATCCGATCCTTGGATTGACTTGGGTTTCGTTCGTCCCAGACATCTGGATTGTTTCTACGTTGATCCCGATAGCGTTTCCGTATAATCACTCCGATAGTTTGAATACTGTTTAGAGGGGTCGGGCTGATTGCAACTATCTGGGCAATAAACTGAGTTAAGAATATTTTGTCTATTAATATAAAGTATCGTATAGAAGGCTTGAAAGTTACATGTTGGCAACTAACCTATTTCCTGACTGTTTACAGTTATCTTCATATCATCCGCATTGAACGTTCTATAATATTTATACGATTTCCTAAGATCTACCTAGACGAAAACCAAAAAATTATGTCTGCTACGGAGATTACAGTAGTAAAACGCACAATAGTAATACGCAATGCGTGCTGCAGTTTGTGGTTAGCCTTATGTCGGCCTTATAATGCACCGTTGGCATTTTCGCTATACACCTTGAACTTGCCTAGTAATTGCGTTAAGAACGTTAAAACTGTAAATGTTACAGTGTTCGCCGATTAAGGTACACGCCCCCACAGGTATGAGATTTTATGCGGTTGTTCAGAAACCCACAACCTCTTTTACAACAAGGTAGCAGATGGCGTACCCTTGCATTCTCTGAATAGTGGCTCGTGGTTGAGCCCAGTGCACTTTGTATAGATTTGAAATCTCGAGAACATTTCATGAGATCTATATCACCGACAATTTGCCAGGGTCGTCGCCGTTTTAAATGAGAAGACTCTGGGCACATGGAAAAAGAAAAGGCTGAAAATAAGAATGACCCTTTCGTTCTTATGGTCGAAAAGCGAGCGAAGTATTCCGTCCTCAGTTCAGAAAGAAACTGATCTTCCACAACCATCCCGTAGGTAGGTAGGGTTGAATATAAAGTCCCGCGTCCCAGCCTCGTATATGTCTTCAGTGTCTCAAAAACAGCTACCGTTCTTGACTATATGTGGACCTGAAAGTTTTGGAACAAAAGGAAAAAATCTGGACTTAGATAAGGTCTTACTGGGGCATCAATGTCTCTCCAGATATCAGACTTCTTTGTGCGCTCGTTGTATATGACCAGCTGCCTTTTCCACAAGTCAAGGAAGCAAACAAACACATCACCACATCGAGGAGAAGCTATGGAACTTGGAACACAGTTACCAGGGGAAATATGCTGTCCATTCTGCCAATACCAAGCTGCATCATTAAAAGGATGGGCAACACCTATCTGAAGATACCTAGGAGGGATATCCTGGGGTTCACTTGGTGGTAACATTTTTATTCTCCAGGAATGCTGTCCGTCTTCAAACACACAATCGCTTAAGTATGTGTAATTGCGAGGAAACAAATCAAACCAGGTCGTCCAGGACTTGAGACAAAGGGAAGGCTGGACTTTCCAAACAATCGGACTACAGTGAGCTTCGCCTCCTAAAAGTTTCTCGTTAAATATGGAAATCTTGTACTCCCCACTGTTGGTGGGTCGGTATCCGAAACCACGCAAGCCATAGCCTTTGTCTTCAAGCGTAAGAGTGACAGGAGTCACTTCATTCGGTGGAAGCAAAGTCACCCTGAAATCATCCAACACATTTCGTGCATAAGACGCCACATCACGATTAAAAGTGAGGATAAATTCACACCATTGAAAAGCTCTTCCTGTGTAAACAATTCCCGGTTCTCCTCCGAGCATGCTAAGACAATATTCGCTGTGTACCATTATTTTTCCTGTTCCTTGCATTTTTACTTCCCCAAGCGGCTTTCGGTCCAATCTGTACAAGACTTTTTCACATGGATGGAATGTTGCTGTGAATGAACGTAGCGCCGTTAGTTTGCTTGTAACCTCTTTTCTGGAGCGCAGAAATTCGATCTTATCAGTGCGGTCAAGCAAATGTTTGGCAAACTCCACGCTACTCAAGGACATAACAAGAGATTCTTTCTGGTTGTACAATTTACCTAACTGACGCGTAGTGGCCGCATGCACTTCTTCCTTCAAGCGTTCCCTTTCACGCTCCATAACTGCAGTATGCTTATTGATCATGGCATCAACGAAGGCGTCGATATCTTTACTCACAGCCTCTTCATTGCTTCGTACTCTATTCTCTTCGCCCTCGATGGAAAATACTTCGGCCCTTAGAGCAGAAAGATTCGATTTTGCCTCATTCATCAGTTTTCCAATTTCTCTCTTCTTTCTAGGGTACACGTCTTTGATTGATGTGTGTTCGTGGTCGCGGTGATCAATCACCAAACAGGCTTCACAAATGGGCTCCTCGCATGTCTCACAGTAAAGCTCCAACTCGTCATGGTGCTTGTCACAAGGAGGGCTTTTGCTTGAATGGGCTCCAGTATTTTCTAAGAGGTCTTTGATAAGAAGGTTTGACTGAAGACCTGAAACACCGCTTCGTGTAAGCTAGGAAAACAACGAAAAATATGGTTGGAATAGACTGATTTCCCAGATTATGTAACGTGTTTCTGAGCTGATACTTTTGTTTTGGTACCCAGAACAATTTGATATGTCATCTTGCAACATGCTGATAGAAAACGGTGAAACTGTGTTCGCAGATCTAGTCCCAGGCCCATGACAACTTGAATGCAGATAGCTTACATTATATTATACGATTCGTACAACGCCTTTTTGCCGGTTTTTAGTTGTAACGACCGTTCTGCCTCTTCCATTCAACATTTTTGCATAGGGGGCATACTCATCGGTTTAATTTTAGTTATAGCACCAAAGATAAGAACAAAAATTCGATTCGCAAGAGACAAATTTGACCATTAGTTTTGTTATAATGGCATTGGAATCCTCACTTAGTTTTCTCTCTTAATCCACAGTTTTAATTTCCACACACAACTTAGCAGCAACAGTAAGAAACATTGATACTTTTGCTTTTACTTCGTCTTCATTTCCAGCGTTCATACCTCGGGTACACGAGTATTCTTCTTGAACACTGTCGCATATTGGACAGCGTATGTCACGTTTAACAACAACAACAACAATTTATTTACAAATTCAGATTATATAAAGGGCTTGTCCCGCAAATAGCCACAAAGCTATTCGAGGCGGGACAAGACGAGCACGAGAACATAATGGAAAAAATTACAGTAAATTACAAACATGCTGGAAAACGGAAAACTTAACTATACACAATAACGCAGCTTTAAAGATAAGGCTATTCATCAAAATTAAAGTAAATTATATGTAATTTTTTTTTTATCATTAACATTACAATAGAAAAGAGATGAAAAGGGAAAAGGAGAATCAGATTAAACTGGCAAAGAGAAGGACATGGATGACCAGCTTTTCATTTGGTCAATTATCGTTTCCACTTCAATATAGGAGTCTACCGTTTCAAGTATATCAAATAACTTTCCTTTTAGGGATTCTTTAAAATATTTTTATGTACTTTTTTTAGAGTTGCAGGTATCCCGTTCCAAATCTTGACCCCAACACGCGAGAATGCATTTCGTGTGGCATTAATGCGAGATTCCTTTTTATAAAAATGATCAGAGCTAGAGGAACGTTTAGAGTGTTTTAGGCTTTTTCGCCAACTGGTACGCCACGAAGTGTCACACAAGCTTATGCGCCGCGCAACTCGGAAGGAAACTATGCCAAAAATACAAAAGCGAAAACGTCCTCGCTGAGGTATTATAACTCTTGAACAAGATTGTTTTCCAGTTTTCGGGTTTGCCTGAGATTTACGATTTTCCATGACCAGACCAACTCTACGAGCGAAGCCACTCGTGTCAAGGAAGAGGAAAAGAGGCGCTGCGCAAAACATGGCAAGTCTTGCAGGTCGTTGAAGCACCATTTCCTGGACTGGTCACTACGGTTAATTGTCAAACCAGTCTTACAGCGCACGTATTAATTTGGTTAACAAACCGAAGGTCAAGGCATGGGGCTCCTGTAAGGCAAAATGTATTGTCCTTGTCGAGTTTCCTTTAGGCCAAAAACAAAAAGCCCTGTGGAATTTTCGACGGCTTGAACGGTGAAATTTTTTTACTGACCTACGTGTATACTCAGTTTGTATTCCTACCAGCTTTCGCTAACACCTGGAAAAAGCGTACAGTTCTGGTCAATAAACGCCTTGGCTTGCAAATGACTCGAAATGCTCGCGCGGAGCTTTACTTGAAGCAAAAACTGGACGCATTTGGTTTTCAGACGTAAACAAGAGCTTATCTCTATAACCTTTTACTAAGAGAAAGATTTCCTTTGTTGTTGTTGACGGAAAACACCATTTAATTTTTGAGGCCATCCTCTTCGAGTCTGCGCTTGAAACTTGAAAGAGCATGTATCCAAGTAACTGCTTGCGCTTGCTGAAGAAAACCTGGACGCGATCTAACTAAACACAGTCTTTCTTCCTTCGTGGAAAGAAAGGAGTTGCTAGTAGGGCCAACCATCTAAAATTATCTGGCCACCGAGTGCAGTATGTGGCGGCTTTACCCTACAATTTGGAAGTTGATGGATCAAGACATTGGGACCATTAACGCAGGTTACTGTATTGGAACTGGAAAGTGTCCTTGGTTGATTTGGTTAAGGTGCATACGTTGTAGAAACTGATGCTATCATCCAGCAAAAATGATTATCTCCATCACCCGGGGGGGGGGGGGGGTACTCCCAAAAAAATTGGATAGGGGTGTGCTTCCCAAAACCCTTACCCTGTTTATAACCAAAATCTGCGATTTTCCCTACCCTATTAATGACCTGACCAAAATTTAGATACCCCATTTATGACCTGATAGTGTCTGGACAACTTCAATTCAAAAACCCCCGGAGCCCAGCGCGTTACAAGTCGTTGCGGCACGTACACAGTTGCCGTAAACATCATGATGAAGAAGTAGCTTCTTCAAAAAACAAAATGAATTCAAGACTAGAGTGCAAAAATCGATAACCTACTTATAACCAAAATGGCTAAAATCGATAGCCAAAGCGGCTGAAAACCATACCCTTCGGCGCCACACATACCTATATAGCCCATATAAGGGAGTACCCCCCCGGGCTCCATCAATTCTTATACAAAATTATTAACGCTGACAAGGTCACGAAGAGTACTACAATATTGCTGCCAAAGCGATTGGAGTTCACTGATTTACTGACTGAGAGACAGATAGCTGCTGTAACAATCCTGGCCAGTTGGTTTAGGGACACGACGTTTTTGTAAACATTTTTTTTTATTTTTGGGGGGAAATTAGACAATTGCCGATAGTTTAAGGTCCCCAAAAGAATCTTAGAAACGTATTTCTCCCGCCCCCCTAAACAATGTTAAAGCCAATGAAATGACAAGATTTTCGAGACATGTTTGACTCTCTCAACATTGTTTAAGGGCGGGGGGGGGGGGGGGGGTGAGAGGGAAAAAGAATTCTCATGTTTTAAAGTAAAAAAATTAAAGTGCAATTGTCCCGAACGTTTTGGCCAGGAATGTAGATAGACATGTAAGCAGACAGACAGGGCAAACGTACCTTTATTTCTTCCCTGCACTCAGGGCATTTGACCTTCTGAACACGGCCAACGCTAGTCACAATTCCCTCCAGACACTTTCTGCAGTAGGAATGTTGGCATTTCAGCATTCTTGGATCATCATATGTGTCCAAACAAATTGCACACTCGAGGTTTTTAGCCAGCCTATCCTCTAACGTAGAAACCGCCATTTGCTTTAACTCTGTGTTGAAAATAAATTGAAATATACTTCATGTATGACTCTTCCTCATTTACCCTCTCGCCCTACAACCGGGAGCCAGTGAACGGTCAGCTCGCTGCGTTCTAATTATTATTTAGAGCATTAAAATTAATCACGTGGCAATATTTGTTTTAGGAACATCAAATTTCAGCGATAGTACTTCGACAAAAATACTCTGTTCTTTAACTAGTACAAACACTTTGCGTCTCTTGCCAAAAATATCAATTCCTCTAGAATGGCACCCAATGATAAGTGACTTCTGCTGGGTGAGTGGGAAGTGGCTCCGTCTATCCGACAGACTGTACCACTGTCTGCTCCTATCGTACTGCTTATGTGAGTTTTGTCTTCTAAACTGATATCCAACCTGAATCTTTGGAGCAAAGTGTACGGAAATTAAGGGTTATTTTGGAAAGAAATAGACATAAAAATTATACAAAATAAAATGGGAATTTATAAAAGCATATCCACAGAGTGGCCTTTCATCCACTTTCGTAAACAGGAGATCGCATCCGTGAAGCGATGCATGCTCCTCTACTTAATTCCAATACTTTCCCAAGAAAGCTTGATGAGTGTCGTTTCCACGGATTCTCGAAAACACTTCGCATAATCAAAACAGTATAAATACAAATTTGATCAATTACACAAGATTCAACAGATTTGGATTGCAACAGACAGCAATCCAAGCGAACCGCTGAAATAACGGAATAACTGTATGCTTGACTTCCTCGTCGATCAAAACAATTAGTGGGCAAAATGGAGCAAGCAAAAGTCTCTACTTTTCTTATATATCTCCAGGATTTTGACAAGTATGAAAACATTTTCCACCAGGTGCGACGTTCCGCATAATTTTTGACATCGTGTGACATGTCGCGTATTTGAATGTTAAGAGAGTACGACGAAATGGAAAATGTAAACCATTCTGTAAACATTAGCTGTAAACAACTTTGCCAAGTTCAAGCGGAAAGCCGAAGCTGACAATGGTCGAGAGTTGAGGTTGTATTAAAGATTATGACATTAATAATTTGTTGAACAGGTCTGAGGCGTTAAAATAGACTTCTTGTGCATGCTCCAAACAAAAGAAACAGTGACAAGCTACTACAAGTATTTTCAGTTGAACTTTAGACCCCGGTTATAGACTAAGACAGATACTTTATGCATAGATGGAAATCTATATCTAGATCGGATGAGACTGCCTTTTGAAAACAATAGGCCTCATCGGTTTTCGACGCCATTTTGACGAGTAGGCAAACACGTCTGAAATAACAGTGTTTGTATGGAAATCCGATGTCAAATAATTTTTATAAAACATCGCTTCTGAAAAATTCATGAATTGGAAACTTTTAGCACTAGGAAAAGGAGTTTAAGAAAAAAATTGGAGGGATATAGCTTTGCCAGAAAGCGTCCAGTCGTGTCTTGAACTTTCCATACATTTCCCTGTTTTTTTTTTCCCGCGAACTATTTTTAGTAGCAGTTCACGGCTGGTTCGCTATACAGACAAATGTATGGAAAGTTCGAAACACGACTGGACGCTTTCTGCCACAGCTACATCCCTCCATTTTTTTTTTTCTTCAAATCCTTTTCCTAGTGCCAAAAGTTTCCAATTCATGAATTTTTCAGAAGCGATGTCTTATAAAAATTATTTGACATCGGATTTCCATACAAACACTTTTATTTCAAGACTGTTTGCCTACTCGTCAAAATGGCGTCGAAAACCGTGATAAGGCATATTCATGCAGTTAATAATGTAAGCCCACTACCCTAATGTTTAGTTTTATCTAATAAATCCAGTGGTCTCTACTTTGCACTGAGAATGCTATCAGGTGTAGGGTACAAATTATAAAACCTATATTTATGTGGTAATCATGGGGGTTTTTTATCGATTTAACCATTATATTTATCGAACAGACACGGCGATAAACATTGACAGCTGAGCAGAAATAAAATCTTGAATATTAATGCAGCACAGAATGTATTGTGGTTCCCTTTAGTTCTTTTGATTGCTATACGTAGATGCTGACGGAAAAAGATGGGATCAAACGCGAGCATCTACTATCGGCGACATTAACAATTCCATCGATGGAAACAATTCTCATTCCTCAATGTCGGGCTAGATCAAAATCTTACAAAGTTTTATGAGCGAAAAACAGAAAACTTCCAACTTCCCGCTCCCGCTGTCGGCAAACTCACGCTCGTACCGAATTTTAAACTCTCGATAATCGCCATTAACTTTCAATCCCGTTAACTTCATCTTCATATAAAGAATCAAGGGAGAATCCAGACTGCCTGCAATGAACCCAGGTTAAACGTATTTGTGGTATCAATTTTGTTATAAGCCATACAACATGTTTCTCGCTTACCGTGCTAGATTCTTGTTGTGAAGTTTCGACCAACAGTGAAGTTCCACTGAGAACTAGCGTACCCGGTCGAGCTATTGACTTTTACAGGACGAAGCAAACCGAGGGACAATCGCACAGACTTACAGGGAACGCTCTACGGTTCTCTGTAGAACGCGATGGCCTTAAAGGCTCAAGTTTCCAATTGTTCCGTGACAGTGTTCACATGGTTACAATGGGTCACGGAAAGCTACAGTAGTAGTGCACTACGGGAATGAATCTTTACATCCTGGGTAATGATTTGCGTCGAGAAATGAAAAAGTTGGTCAGATGACGCGCGTTACCTAGAATTTCAAAATACAATCACGAGAAGAAGAAATTAAAACGCTGATCTGATATTCATGAATTTGTAGCATTAAAATAGTCATAATGATGATGATGATGACGACGACGACGACAACGAGGACAACGACAACAATAACAACAACGAAGTTTCAACAATGAAAATTTATCAAACCGAGTCGTAATTTCCCTAATGATTATCATGGCGGTCAGTTTATTTGCTTAGGCGATTATAAGTGTTTGTATTTCCTACCCTTTATTGCGAAGCTAGCTAGTTTATGGACACGTACTTCCAAGAAATAAAGTCAAATTTTGTTCGGATCTTGATCTTCAGGGATCATTCCATTCAAGAAATAAGCCTACGCAAAAAGTAGACGGAGGTGATAAATGCTTTGCAAAGGGATAGCCTGTATATTTCTCGTGATTTCGCAGGATATAAGAGGGCCAATTATCACTACAGATCCGAAGTTGGCAGAGGAATACTCAGAAAAAGGAAATTAATCCAATAAAAGTAAAAATACTTCAAAGGAACAGTGTCGCCACTTCCAACTTTGAATGGTCCCCAAAAAAAACATCAAAGAAAACGTTAAAATGTTTTGGTTTTGCTAACAATAACCTATATAGTGCACAGAAACTAATGTTATCTTTGGTTGAGGATGGCTTCGATGGAAATGGATTGCAACTTGAAAAAAGAGGCCAATTTTTCCTTTTTTTTCTGTGTAATTTTCCGGGTTGACTAAGGTGTAATTTTCAAACTCAATTTCCCCATGTTCACTGCGATTATAACTCGCGTTCCTCTCAAAAGACATCCGTCTTCCACTGTGAACTGATTTCGTTTATTTATTTTGCCACACCACAAATATAATGAAAACAAAAAAAAAATAGAAATAGATTTAACAATGGTGAGGAGACCTAAAGGAAACTATGAAGCTTATATTAATTAGGCCGCCCAGTTATTGTTTTACAAGATGAAATCAAAAAAGAAGATAAGAAAATGACGAAGGATGCAATTACAATTTCATACAATTGCAATGTCAAACGGAAGGATACAATACGAAAAGAAAAGCTACAAAAAAAGTTAATGCTTAAACGAACTGATATTGTCTGAGGTAGTAGCGTTTCAACATTCCTGCTTGCCAGGTCAGCCATGAAGAATCAGGAAATGTCCCACTTGATTCTACTGGATCTCGCGCAGTGCCCTCACCGACAAGCTTAGCATTGGTGGGAAGGGAGGTAAAGCTTAATTACAAAAAGTGCTATTGCTAGTAGATTTTAGGAGGGGGTGGGTTATTTTGTGACGCGAAGCCTGTGTGCAAAGAAGTAAAAACAGTATCTGGCTCTTGAACTAGATGGTTGTCAATGTTTGGTTTTATTTCCCATCTACGGTATCTGACCACCCTGACTGCAACATCACATGTGACAACAAAGCCCTACAATAAGGTAGATGATGAATCAAGACATTCGGATTGTTTAACCAGGTAACTGCATGTGTCAGAAAGAGAATAGCCGCATTGTGCTTTTGCGACTGTATCAAATATACCTGTTATAGCAATTACAACTAAAGTTAGAATGAGAATGATATAATATTCAAAGTGACGCAGGCACATTCGAAAAAAGGAAATTTTAAATCCGAGTGCTCCTATCAGGAGTCGAGCCTAGGACCTTCCGATTACTAGTTCAGATGCTCTACCACTGAGCTACAGGAGACTCGTGGAAGCTAAGGCCATTACACTAGGTTCATGGGACAAACATCTTGCATACTGCTAGGATTTGAATGTCAATTTGTGGCATATGCGCAGTGGACTAAATGTGATGGAATATTTTAAGCCTGGTGATTAAATGATAATCATGTATTATTTAAAGTGACACAGGCATACTCAGGAAAAGGAAATCCGAGTGCTCCTATGAGGAGAAGAAACTAAGACCTTCCGATGACTAGTTTGGATGCTCTACTACTGGGCTACAGGAGCCTCGTGGGAGCTAAGGCCATATGAGCAAGAATATGTGTTCTTGGTTATAATTTTAATTTGCGTTAGGGCACTCCTTGCCGAAACCTTATGATACCCCATCATCAGAAGAAAATAATTACCTCTTTACATTCTCATCCAAATTCCCATGCACTCAGCCAGTGTGATCACTGTAACACAAATGGAAGGTGGGTCACGCCGAACTCACAGATAACAAATTCTGTCCTCATTTCTCTCCTAACTCTAGCTCTCTGGCCTTTGTTAGTCTCGTGCTGAATATTATATAGGAATAATGGAAAAACTTTCCGGTCTTGCCAAAAGCCATTGTACAGTGGTTCCCCTTGATAATGTTTTACCGCTCGAAAGGAGTACATGATTTTCACTCACTTTCGTAGTATGTGAAAGGGTAGCGAAATTTAAAATACAATTTGTTTTTCAGTGTTACGAGATTTTGACCTGACATTTTTCCGAAGAAAACTTAGATTTTCTTTATCATCAACTCCGAATTTTTGAGATCTGTGATATTAGTCATATTCTATGGTCGTCCAAATGTTTCAATATTCGCTAAGTTGTATTCGCTGTCGCTAAATTGCATTCGCTATCGCTAAATTACATTCGCTGTCGCTAAATTGTTCATTCGCTGTCGCTAATACTTATTCGCTATCGCTAAATTGTACATTCGCTGTCGCTAATACTCATTTTCTATCGCTAAATTTTATTCGCTGTCGCTAAATTACATTCGCTGTCGCTAATACTTATTCGCTATCGCTAAATTGTACATTCGCTGTCGCTAATACTCATTTGCTATCGCTAAATTTCATTCGCTGTCGCTAAATTACATTCGCTGTCGCTAATACTTATTCGCTATCGCTGATATTCATTCGCTCACGCTAAATTTCATTCGCTGTCGCTGAGTGTTTCCATTTCATGCGCTAAAAATTAACTCAGGGTATCCCCACACGGGAAAGTTTGTGGAAAGCCGCTAACCGCAGATTTGCATTCAAAAGCATGTGCCGGATCTCACGATGGCCGACGAAAAGGTATGGAAATGCTCTTCTGAAATTAAAATTTCAGATTTAGTTCGCTTCTAAGCCGTTCCTCAGTGAAAAGCTGGGGCAAGTATACGAAAAGGCTTTCTCCGGGGCTTTGTATGAGCTTAAAGTTTGGTTCATGGCACCATCGTGCTTCGTCGAGGCGGGAAAATACGTTCAGGCGAATGCAGCGGGACTCTGTAAAGGGAGGATACGGACGGGCGGATGCGGACGGCGGATGGCGGATGGGGCTTTAAAAAAAAAACAAAAAAAATGAAAATAGCTAGGATGTTGATACCGTTAAATTTTTTGGTTAATTTCCACCTTCTAAGAAATGCTTGCTTTGGCAATTTTTTTTTAACTTGAATTAATTTAAATCTTACTGTCAGTCAAACAGCGAAAACGCTATAGAATGTTTCTTCTCGTTTTTCAACCAAATCAGTCTGAGTTTGCAGAGGAACTCCGTACATTAGTACGACACACCATCCGGCAAAACAACACTTTCATATTCATGAACAGTTACGGGATAATCTAGCCTCCCACTAAAAACGACTGCGTGGGAGGCTAGGGATAATCTGATAAACGGGAAAAGTAATGTATGAGCTCTTGTTAGGCATTATAGATTGGAAATCGTGGTTATTGTTCGAACAGACACATCGATACAAGTTATTAAAGATTATTTTAAGATGTCCAAAGATTTCCCTGCGTAGGATTTGCGAACGTGTCATTTTCCTCCCAGGACATGAAATCTGCACACAAGCGACGTTTCCTTTCAAGTTATAATTTAGAGCAGAGCATGTCTTGAACAATCGAGACGAATTAAAGATCGCGATTTTTTTGGTGGTCCCTCGCTGAAAGAAACATAAACTTCTCGTGCTTGAAAAAATGTCACTTTTTTTCTCTGGGAAAATTTTATGGGTTCCATATTTGAACGTTTGCGGTCGCGAAAAAGTTATGTTTTGCCAAGATGTCTGATGTAGAGGAACACGAGTTAGAAAAGACAGTATTCCTCGGTTTATTCAGCAGTGGAACACCAATTTCAGGTCCGCTTCTTAAGGAGAAAGCGAAACATTTCTCAGCGCAGTTGAAAGCGGAGTCGACCGATCGCGAAAGCTTCAAAGCATCAACCGGTTGGTTAGACAAGTTTAAAAGTCTATTCACAATTAAATTCTGTTTACTTTATTTCGTTCCTTTACATTACTGTCTCATTAATATTCATATTTTCGATTATCCGGACTATTTATTCAAGTCCCAACGAGTCCGGATAATCGAGGTTCGACTGTACCAAGTTCACGGAGAAGACGACCCCTGACAACTAGGGACTGAAGGCCGCCGCCGAGGCAACTGGGGGAAACCAGAAACTGACCGAAAAAACCTGTTTTTTCTGTCAGGTAAAAAAACTGAATGTTCAAAAAAGGGAAAAACCAAAATCCGCAATGAATATCAAAACCGAAAAGACGCAAAACCCGATCAAAAAAGTCCCCCTATTGTAAGGAAAACTTTGCTTGTGTGCAAATTTAAAGGGAAGAAAATGATACGTTCGCAAATCCTACGCATATAAATCTTTGGACATCATAAAATGGCTTAAAATAATCAATCTGTCTGTTGCCTAACAAGAGCTCGTACAGTACTTTTCCCGTTAATCAGATTATCCCGTATACTAACTCTTCATGAATGTGAATGTGTTGTTTTGCTGGATGGTGTGTCGTACTAATGTACGGAGTTCCACTGCAAACTGATTTGGTTGAAAAACGAGAAGAAACATTCTACGGCGTTTTCGCTTTTTGACTTACAATAAGATATAAATTAATTCAAATTAAAAAAAAAATAGCCAAAGCTAGCATTTCTTAAAAGGTGACATTTAACCAATAAATTTAACAGTATCAACATCCTATTTCTTCTTCTTCTTCTTCTTTTTTTTTTTTTAAAGCCCCCTCCGCCGTCCGCCGTCCGCCGTCCGCCGTCCGCATCCGCCCGTCCGTATCCATGTTTTACAGAGTCCCGTATTTTCCCGCCTCGACGAAGCACGATGGTGCCATGAGCCAAACTTTTTAAAAAAGCTCATACAAAGCCCCGGAGAAAGCCTTTTCGTATACTAGCTCCAGCTTTTCACTGAGGAACGGCTTAGAAGCGAACTAAATCTGAAATTTTAATTTCAGAAGAGCATTTCCATACCTTTTCGTCGGCCATCGTGAGATCTCACATGCTTTTGAATGCAAATCTGCGGTTAGCGGCTTTCCACAAACTTTCCCGTGTGGGGATACCCTGAGTTAATTTTTAGCGCATGAAATGGAAACACTCAGCGACATTTAGCGAGAGCGAATGAACATCAGCGATAGCGAATAAGTATTAGCGACAGCGAATGTAATTTAGCGACAGCGAATGAAATTTAGCGATAGCAAATGAGTATTAGCGACAGCGAATGTACAATTTAGCGATAGCGAATAAGTATTAGCGACAGCGAATGTAATTTAGCGAAAGCGAATGAAATTTAGCGATAGCAAATGAGTATTAGCGACAGCGAATGTACAATTTAGCGATAGCGAATAAGTATTAGCGACAGCGAATGAACAATTTAGCGACAGCGAATGTAATTTAGCGATAGCGAATGTAATTTAGCGACAGCGAATACAACTTAGCGAATATTGAAACATTTGGACGACCATAATATTCTGTGTCTGTCTGACGTCGCACTGCCGCTATTAACCATAAAATACAAAAACAGTTAAATGTGGACATGTTTTCCATAAGAAATTTTCAAGCTTTACACGACCCTTACGGCAAAGATACCGGCCACTTTCATCAGGTATCATTAAAATTTCATCAAACTCCAGACTACCTGTCACGCATAGAAACCACTCGAGCGACGTGACTTTGAAAGCCATGGAAACCAACTGATATGTATAAATGCATTCAGGTCCACAAGCATGCCGTAAAATATACTTTTAGTTGCATTCGATTGGCCTCATCCCGCTATGTGTAAACAGCGCTACTCTTGCCAAAGTCAAAATTAATCGCTCACAATAGCCCTTTTCACGGTTAACTCTGCTCATTTGAATTACAATGAAATCTAGCCTGTATGCGAGGCAATTTCGGGCTATTTTGTAGTTTTAGCCCGAAATTGCCTCGCATGCACGTTGGATAACATTGTAATGCAAATGAGAAAGATCAACTGTGGAAAGGGCTATTGTGTCACATAGAAGGGTGATTGTTAAAGTTACCCACGTACACAACTTCGTCCCCAGTCTACACCAAGTTCGTCACGGCATGCACAGCTTCTCTGGCGACATCTGAAACACTGGTCCATATGACGTGTCTTTGGTGGTCAAAGATGGAAAAGAGTTTAAGGCTCACAGACGAGCTCTTTCAGAAGCGAGTCCTTTCTTTGAAAAGCTTCTAAGCTGCGACATGAAGGAAAAGAACGAAGGAGTCATTCGACTGGAAATATTAACCGACTCGCAGATGGCGGATGTTCTAGAGTTTATTTACTCTGGTAAAGTTGAGATTTTGACGGAAGAAAATGCGGCGAGCCTGATCGAAGCGGCCGATTATCTGTGCTTTTCAAGCCTCAAACAGAAAGCTGGAAATTTTCTGGAGCAGAATTTGTCCACTTCGAGCTGCCTTTGCGTTCACCGCATGGCTGTTAATTATCTATGCGAAGAGCTTATCGCCAGCAGCCAGAAATTCATCTGTTCAAACTTTTCCACTGTCGCGGGAACAGAACACTTTTTGAACTTGTCGTGTGATGAAATTGAAAAATGGATTTCAAGTGATGACATTGTTATCGACACAGAGGAAGACGTTTTCAAAATCGTGCTTAGATGGATCGATCACGACAAGAGCGAGCGAAGCGTGAAATTCAGCGAATTGTTTCGTCACGTACGACTGACTTTTGTACCCCGTGACTTTTTAATAAACGATGTCGTGACCAATGATCTCGTGGCAAGAAATAAAGACTGCATGGATGGTGTGACTAGTGCATTAGCGTGGATTGACCGGGTGACCAATTGTGATGTTCCAAGACCCCACACAGCACGGAAGGATTTTGAGACATCAGTGATTGCAGTTACTGCCGGAGGTGAGGAGCCTTTCCACACTTCTTTCTATTCTCCTCATAATGATGCGTTGTATCGTTTGCCCCAAAGAACTGTTCCCGAGCGACCACCAGAGCACATAATTTCATGTCGAGGAAAACTTTTTGCTGTTTCTCAAGATATCGATAAATCGCAATGCTATGATCCTGATTTAAATCGCTGGTATCCAGCACCATGGGCGACTTCATTTTCCAAGCTCGAATCGCTGACTGACGAACATAAACTTACAGCGGTTTTGGTTGTCAAAAGCGAAATTTGTTTCATTGTTGAAAGTAGCGGCGCGAATTTTACTTGGCTTTGGAAGTATGACCTTGATGCTAATTCGACGGTTCTACCGATCCGCTGGCTACACAAAAGATCTGCTTGTCTTGTCGCTGAAGGCAGGTTCATATACGTTCTCGGAGGATTTATAGAATATGATTTCTCAATTTCAATCGTCCCACATTGTGCGAGGTATGACACAAAAGAAAAGAAATGGCAGGACATAGCGAGTTTGAAACTAGCACGGTACCAAGCTTGTGGTGTTGCTACAAACGAAAAGATTTACATTTCCGGAGGGCACGGTGACCTTACTGTTTCAACAACGTGTGAAATGTACAACGTAGATGCAGATGAATGGCATTTCATAGCCCCTTCATCATGGTTGTTTTTTTACCCTGGAAGCTTGGTGTTATTGGATGGTACTTTGCACGCAATTTCTCAAGGCACATCCGATGAATGGACAGTCGAGTGCTATGACCTTGGGAAAGACAAGTGGAACATTAAGACGCGCATTCCTGTTTCCGCAAATAGGACGTTCATGTGGGAACAAATGAATGCTTGTTCATTAACACTTTACAAAGGAGTGTTAGCTAACCTTCAGCCCGCATACATTGAAGAAATGGAGAAGCCGCAGCCAAAAGAACCTGCGCTGACACAGTATGCAGAGTTGTGACAACCCTGATAATTATGTAATGTTTAAAAAACGAGCAGGAGTGTTTTATCGGGTTTAAAACCACGAGGCACAGCCGAATGGTTTTAGACCCGATAACACACCTGCTGCGAGTTTTTTTCAAACGGCTTCAAAAACAGGCCTGGAAAAGCGTGTGTCAATAGAGTTCATAACAATTATGCTTTTGTGAACGTTCGAAATTAGTATGCGAGAAAAACACCGCATACTAACGAAGAGTGTTTTATCAGCTGATAAAACACCACATACTAATAAGGAGAAATTAATTGTTATTAAGTCACTGCGCGTGATGTTTTGTCGACCATATGCATTTGATAGGTCAATGGGCTTATGAATTATCATTGAGTTTCTGAATTTTTTATTATTCTTTGCCACCAGAGTGTTTACAATGATATAATAAATTATTTAAATGTAGTTATGGGGGAAGTTACCAGTAAATAGTATGAATAATTTGCTTAAAATATGGGAATAAGTAGGAGATTAAAACGAATTTGGGTGAAAATAAACTGTGGCGAGGAGGTCCCCAGAAACCATAAGGTTTATAGCGAAGAGACCTCCTCATGGTAGCTCAGCGTAAACACAATTAGTTTAAGAACGGAATAAGATAATCAATGATACAAATGTTAGCAAGAGTACAATAGATAGTTTAAAAGACTTTTCCTAAAACAAGGTTGGTTTTCTGACTTAGTAATGTTTGTGGGCAAAGAATTCCATAAAGAAGGAACTAAAAAGAGAAAAGTGAATTTTTTTTAAACAATGAACAGTATAAAACTCGCGTTGTGATTGTTGGAGCCGAGTTTGTGATTAGGTTATAGACCCACGATTGAAGTCATGGAGTGTTGTATCAGTGCACGTGATCAGAGTGTAGAGTCTAGCCAGAGTGACTGGTTCAGCAATGTTTTGCAAACTGTTTTTGCGAGTAGCGGACAAACATAGGCAAATTTTTGCAAGAAAGGAAAACTGCCGAACAAAGACCGTTGAGAGTGACCTCAACCAGGTTAAAAAAAAAACTAGAACTTTGTTGTGATGTGAAAAGGAAGGAAATATTTGCCCAAATTTGTCGCCGATAGAAATCACGTAATGGCAAGTAATCGATCACAGATCGCAGTGAAGCAACTGGCATGCTGTAATATTTTGGGGTCAGAAATTCCTACTGGAATAAAGGTTAGTTTTGAAATTATTGTTAGTGAAATTCGTTCGGATTATACTCTAATTTAGAGGATCTCAACTGCGTATGTGTATAAATGGTCTTAAGTTTGCTTGAGAGTTTTTGACTCGGCTCTGTCAACGTGATGCTCGCTCACGAAATGTGGTCAAAAGTCTTGGTTATTGTATAAAACAAATAGATTCCATTTTGCCGTGGGTCTGTACTCTGATAACGCACAGAGGACGTCAAAACGTGGTAAGAACATCAGTCACGCTACTCACCCTGTGCGTTATCAGAGTAAAGACGCACGGCAAAATGAAATCTATTTGTTAAGTGTTGGTTCGGCAGGTATGGGATCGGTAGTCACACACAGATCTAGTGAAGTGATTATGAACTTGGTTATTAAAGAGAAATAAATTGGAAAATAGGACAGGAAGTGTTTGGTGGTGGTAACAGAACAAATATCGCACAGACTTCCCACAGGTAGCCAATGTACTATATTCTGGTAAGGCCTGTGTGCTATATTGCTATCATTCCTTGTGGGATCTACTACACTACCCTCGTAATGTGATGATTTGATATAACAGATCGAACGACAAAGAAGATCCTGGGGTGAGGTCGGTTTCTCAAAAAAGTCTCGATAAGTCCCGATACTTACCGGGTCCGATAAACAGCTTTGGAATCTGTTTTCTATCGATTGGTTGAAATTTTTCAGCCCAATATTCCCCTTCAGGAGCTTATGATAACCTCCTGTCCCCTTAAAATTGTGAACATTTTAAACTTCAGCTTTCATTTGCAAAAGAAAAAAATTCCATTGAGGACCACTGCGCCCGTAATATAGTTTTCGGGCCCGAAAGGTTATTGGGGATTTCTAGAATCGTTCCTCTGGTGCTTTTATCGTTTCTGTTGCAGGCAGTCGACTACTTACTTTACGTCTACATCAGGAAATGAGATTTACTGCTGGTTATATTACACATTACACTAACATTTCTAGCACAGTGACCAGCTGTGATTGGTGGATTTTGATCTTCAGTTCTTGTGGAACTCAAAGTTACACAGAGGATACTACGCGGCGACGAGAATACATCAATTTTATTTTCGAGTAGTGAAGACAATATGGTACCCCACTTTTATCGGGCGACGTGTTTCAATGGGCGCGATTTCGTAATGATGAACGAACGCAGCGGGTGAGTAGAATATTTGTTTTAGCACGATAAAATAAAATTCATATCTTCGAACCGCTGTGTAATTTTCTTTTTATTTCATAGACAAATCTATCACTCGCCATTTTTTCACTGACTGTTTGCACAAACAACCATGAAAAAGCGGGAAATGACGTCATCAATATCCTGACTAGTGAGAATAAGGAATATACGCTACTCGTGTCCCGGATGTAGTTTCGTATGAATTTTTCCAGTGGTGTATTTTCCAGTAAAACACTCGTGTCTATATAATAAAAAGAGATTACTGGTCACTTGAAGTATTTTATGAAGAAGGGAGTGAGTCTATTGCTATTAGTAAAAAAGTGAGTTATAATCGGAAATCTAATACTACACTGTAATGTGTAGAAAACTTTCAAGAAAGCTGATGGTTACAGCCAAATCCGTTGTATCGCGCTGCGCGTTTTGCAAACTTCGAAGACATTTTAGATTACTAAAATATCTCGAGATGTTGATAAAATGTCGTGTCTTAGCTCAGATAACACACTTGAAAACAGTAAATGAAAACGAGCAGACATGACCAAAGGCAGTAATTACGATCTATAACGGAAAAAATAGCAAGTATTTATGCTTAAACAGTTCAGGCAATAAGTCGAAGTAAACACTAATCACCGCTGAGGCGTTTCAAATTCCCTGCCTCGGGCGATACTCAATCGACTGGTTTGCTTCGAAAATTCTCTTGATCTTTCTTACGAAGGTCTCCCCAACTTGCAAGAATAAAGCAATGGCTGTTACCCTCCACCATTCCCTCAACAAAAATACCACTCTCCACCGCAATTCCCTTGGATTTTGTCGAGTCATTTTCAGTTCTGTTTTCCCTCGTCTCGTGAGGATCGTAAGCGGGCAAAGCTGGGCGAGCGGATTGCGTTGTTAGTTGCATAACCCCGCCCTGATTTCTCAGCTGATACGAAGATTCCTTAACCCTATTTTACAAATGGTACCAAGGACAAACTGTCATTTTATCGATTTTGTATAAAACGTAGCCCTCACCGTGTTCTCTAAACTCCCTATGTTAAAAACAACTAATGAAAAAAAAATACTGTAGTTAATTACGGTAGTCATTCTCCTGTTGAGTGTTACTATCAATAAGAAAGAAAGAAAGAGAAAGCTCCTTCACAAAGTGGTTTTTTAGTAGGTTCTGGGTTGAATATTAATAACAAGAAGAGGCTGGAGCTAGGCCTTACTTGTGCCATTGGATTTACAGCTTCAGTCCGGCTAAAGTAGCAAAGAACGAAAAAAAACATCTCACTCCCTCCTCTAATACAAAGACTATTTTCAAAAACTCATAGAGCTTGGGGTACGTGTGGAAATTCGCGACACAATAAAAAATTTATCAAACCGAGTCGTAATTGTCCTTATGATTATCATGGTGGTCAGTTTTATTTGCCTAGGCGATTATAAGTGTTTGTATTTCCTTCACTTTATTGCAGAGCTGGTCTATGGACACGTACTTCCAAGAAATAAAATCAAATTTTGTTCGGATCTTGATCCTTAGGGACATTCCATTCAAGACATTAGTCGACGCAAAAAGTAGACTGAGGTGATTAATGCTTCGCAAAGGGATAGCCTGTATATTTCTCGTGATTTCGCAGGATATAGTGGGGTCAATCTTCACTACAGCTTCGAAGTTGGCAGAGGAATACCCGAAAAAAGGAAATTAATCCAAAAACGGAAAAACTACTTCAGAGGGACAGTGCCGCCACTTCTTACTTTGAATGCCCCCCCCCCCCCCCCTAAAAAAAATACATCATAGGAAACGTTAAAATGTTTTGGTTTTGCTAACAATAACCTATATAGTGCACAGAAACTAATGTTATCTTTGGCTGATGATGGCTTGGATGGAAATGGATAGCAACTTGAAAAAAGTGGCCAATTTTTCTTCTTTTTTTTTTCTGTGTAATTTTCCCGGTTGACTAAGGTGTAATTTTCCAACTCAGTGTCCCCATGTTCACTGCGATTATAGCTCGCGTTCCTCTCAACAGACATCCGTCTTCCACTGTGAACTGATTTCGTTTGAGGTAGTAGCGTTTCAACCTACCAGTACATTCCTGCTTGTCAGGTCAGCCATGAAGAATGAAATGTTTCACTTGATTCTACTGGATCTTGCGCAGTTCCCTCTCCGACAAGCTTAGCATTGGGGGGAAAGGGTGACTAGCTTAATTACAAAAAGCGCTATTGCTAGTAGATTTTAGGAGGGGGTGGGTTATTTTGTGACGCGAAGCCTGTGTACAAAGAAGTAAAAACAGTATCTGGCTCTTGAACTAGATGGTTCTCAATGTTTGGTTTTATTTCCCATCTACGGTATCTGACTACCCTGACTGCAACATCACAGGTGACAACAAAGCCCTACAATAAAGTGGATGATGAGTCAAGACATTCGGATTGTTTAACCAGGTAACTGCATGTGTCAGAAAAAAAAAAAAGAGAATAGCCGCATTGTGCCTTTGCGACTGTAACAAATATACCTGTTATAGCAATTACAAAAAAGGTTAAATTGAGAATGATGTATTATTTAAAGTGACGCAGGCATATTCAAGAAAAGGAAATTTAAAATCTGAGTGCTCCTATCAGGAGTCGAACCTAGGACCTTCCGATTACTAGTTCGGATGCTCTACCACTGAGCTACAGGAGACTCGTGGGAGCTAAGGCCATTAAACTAGGTTTATGGCCCCTAACAAACATCCTGCATGCTGCTAGGATGTAAAATGTCAATTTGTGGCATATGCGCAGTGGACTAAATGTGATGGAATATTTTAAGCCTGGTGAATGAATGAGAATGATGTATTTATTCAAAGTGACACAGGCAATTACTCGGAAAAAGGAAATCCGAGTGCTCCTATGAGGAGACGAACCTAAGACCTTCGATTACTAGTTCGGATGCTCTACCACTGGGGTACAGGAGACTCGTGGAAGCTAAGGCCATAAGAGCAAGAATTTGTGTTCTTGGTTGTAATTTTAATTTGCGTTAGGGCACTCCTTGCCGAAACCTTATGATACCCCTTCATCAGAAAAACATAATTACCTCTTTACATTCTCATCCAAATTCTCATGCACTCAGCCAGTGTGATCACTGTAACAAAAATGGAAGGTGGGTCACGTCGAGCTCACAGATAACAAATTCTGTCCTCATTTCTCCCCTATCTCTACAAGTGAATACTTGGTCTTTGTTAGTCTCGTGCTGAATATTATATAGGAATAATGGAAAAACTTTCCGTGTCTTGCCAAAAGCCATTGTACAGTGGTTCCCCTTGATAATGTTTTACCGCTCGAAAGGAGTACATGATTTTCACTCACTTTCGTAGTATGTGAAAGGGTAGCGAAATTTAAAATACAATTTGTTTTTCAGTGTTACGAGATTTTGACCTGACATTTTCCCGAAAAAAACACTAACTTTATCACTAACTCCGAATTTCTGAGATCTGTAATATTAGTCATATTCTGTGTCTGTGTGCTGTCGCACTGCGCTATTAACCATAAAATACAAAAACAGTTAAATGTGGACATGTTTTCCATTAGAAATTTTCAAGCTTTACACGACTCTTACGGCAAAGATACCAGCCACTTTCATCAGGTATCATTAAAATTTCATCAAACTCCAGACTATCTGTCACGCATTAAAACACGTACTCGAACGACGTGACTTTGAAAGGCGTGGAAACGAACTGATATGTAATGCATTCAGTTCCACAAGCATGCCGTAAAATATAGTTGCATTCAATTTGCCTCACCCCGCTAAACAGCGCTACTCTTGCCAGGAAATGTGGCTCAAAATTAATCGCTCACAATTGTGTCACATAGGGCATGGATTACCCACGTACACAACTTCGTCCCCAGTCTACAGCACGTTCGTCACGCCATGTACAGCTTCGACCGAAATCTGGCGCTAGTTCAAAGATGGATTTTCCCGCAAACACTGGTCCATATGACGTGTCTTTGGTGGTCAAAGATGGAAAAGAGTTTAAGGCTCACAGACGAGCTCTTTCAGAAGCGAGTCCTTTCTTTGAAAAGCTTCTAAGCTGCGACATGAAGGAAAAGAACGAAGGAGTCATTCGACTGGAAATATTAACCGACTCGCAGATGGCGGATGTTCTAGCGTTTATTTACTCTGGTAAAGTTGAGATTTTGACGGAAGAAAATGCGGCGAGCCTGATCGAAGTGGCCGATTATCTGTGCCTTTCAAGCCTTAAACAGAAAGCTGGAAATTTTCTGGAGCAGAATTTGTCCACTTCGAGCTGCCTTTGCGTTCACCGCATGGCTGTTAATTATCTATGCGAAGAGCTCATCGCTAGCAGCCAGAAATTCATCTGTTCAAACTTTTCCACTGTCGCGGGAACAGAACACTTTATGAACTTGCCGTGTAATGAAGTTGAAAAATGGATTTCAAGTGATGACATTGTTATCAACGCAGAGGAAGACGTTTTCAACATCGTGCTTAGATGGATCGATCACAACAAGAGCGAGCGAAGCGTGAAATTCAGCGAATTGTTTCGTCACGTACGACTGACTTTTGTACCGCGTGACTTTTTAATAAACGATGTCGTGACCAATGATCTTGTGACAAGAAATAAAGACTGCATGGATGGCGTGACTACTGCATTAGCATGGATTGATCGAGTGACCGATTGTGATGTTCCACGGCCTCACTCAGCACGGAAGGCTTTTGAGACATCAGTGATTGCAGTTACTACCGGAGGTGAGGAGCCTTTCCACACTTCTTTCTATTCTCCTCATTATGATATGTTGTATCGTTTGCCCCAAAGAACTGTTCCCGAGCGACCACCAGAGCACATTATTTCATGTCGAGGAAAACTTTTCGCTGTTTCTCAAGATATCGATAAATCGCAATGCTATGATCCAGATTTAAATCGCTGGTATCCGGCACCATGGACGACGTCAGGTTCCAAGCTAGAATCGCTCACTGACGAACAAGAACTTACAGCGGTATTGGTTTTCAAAAGCGAAATTTGTTTCATTGTTGAAAGTAGCGACGAGAATTCTACTTGGCTTTGGAAGTATGACCTTGATGCTAATTCGACGGTTCCACCGACCCTCTGGCTACACAAAACATCTGCTTGTCTTGTCGCTGAAGGCAGGTTCATATACGTTCTCGGGGGATGCATAGAGAATGATGACTCGTTTTCAGTCGTCCCATATTCTGCGAGGTATGACACAAAAGAAACGAAATGGCAGGGCATAGCGAGTTTGAAAGAAGCACGGTACGAAGCTAGTGGTGTTGCCACAAACGAAAAGATTTACATTGCCGGAGGTTGTGATAAGTATACTATTTTAAAAACGTGTGAAATGTACAACAAAGGTGCAGATGAATGGCATCTCATAGCCCCCTTAACATCGTTTCTTTTCTCTAGAAGCTTGGTGTTATTCGATGGTACTTTGCACGCGTTTTCTCGCAGCACATCCCATGAATGGACAGTCGAGTGCTATGATCTAGCGAAAGACAAGTGGAAAGTTAAGACACGCATTCCAATCAGTTCCAAATCCTATTTCCAAATGCAAATGAATGCCTGTTCATTTACACTTTACAAAGGAGTGTTAGATAACCTTCAGCCCGCATACATTGAAGAAATGGAGAAGCCGCAGCCAAAAGAACCCGCGCTGACACAATATGCAGTGTTGTGACAACCCCCATATTTATTTATTTATTTATTTATTTATTTATTTATTATTCTTTGCCACCAGAGAGTTTACAATGATATACAAATTATTTAGATATAGTTAAGGGGGAAGTTGCTGGTAATATGGGAATTAGGATGTAAATAAACTGTCAGTGGCCAGGAGGTCCCCAGAAACCATAAGACTCATAGCGAATGGACCTCCTCATGGTTGCTCTGTGTAAATACAATTAAGTTAAGAACGGCAATAAGATAATTGATTATACAAATGTTAACAAGAATACCATAGATAGTTAAATTGACCATTTCGAATAAACGTTTGTATGAAGGTGCAATGGATTGTGTGTCTCTATGCAAATTACGTTATTGTATGTCTCTAATACGCCATTGATTGTCATACTATGCCATTGATTTTTCTATTGGTGTTAATGATTAACCATTGCGCGAGATTGAAAGTGTATTTGTTATCTTTGATTGTCTAAAGGTGAAATTGTTCATCCGTTGATGCTATTGAATGTTAATACATATGCAAATAGCGTTATTGAAAGTTCGTTCGCGTTAAAGAAGTTCATGGAAGTGCTAATGAACGTATATTTGCAGTATAGTTTCAACTGTTGACGTAAATGAATGTGTATTTTGCGTAAATGAACAGCAATGGTGTAAATGTCACGTAAAATGCGTGAAAAGTGTGAAATATGTGAAATGTATGAGAAGTATAAATAAAATAAAGGCTAAAACGATCTAATGAGCGAGTGTCACCGATGTATACTGAAAATAGTCATTAAAACAAAAGGCGAGTTCGCTGCATTCCTTTCGGGAGTTGATGGTAGGTTTGTACTTTTTTGTGTAAAATGCTTCGAATAGGCGAAGATTTGCGGGATCGCTTTCTTGGACAATGATCTTGATTTCAATGTCTTTATAGTCTTTATTTTGGCATACAGAGATGTGTTTCTTTAATACTATTATTCTAAAATGCTGCAGAAGGACAACATACAAAGATTGTCATTTTATCGATTTTGTATAAAACAAAGCCCTCCCCGTGTTCTCTAAACTTTCTATGTTTAAAGCAACTAAAGGAAAAAATAAATTACTGTAGTTAATTACGGTAGTCAATCTCCTATTGAGTGTTTATAATATCAATGAATATTTTACCAGAAAGCTCCTTTACAAAGTGGTTTTCAAGGAGGTTCTGAGTTGAATGTTAACAACAACAAGAGGCTAGAGCTAGGCCTTACTTGTGCCGTTGGATTTGAAGCCTGCCAAAGTGCCAAAGAAAGAAAGAAAAAATCTCACTCCCTCCCCTAATACAAAGTACTATTTTCAAAGACTCAGAGCTTGGGGTACGTGTGGAAATTCGCGACACGATAAAAAATTCGAATTCGAAAGCTTATTGGCAAGTTGCATTTTCAAATTTTAAATTGTAACGTTAGATATTTTGCCCATACCTATTGGCAAGTTGCGTTTTCAAATTTCAAATTGTAACGTTTTTGTTTTGTTACTTTAGCCTATAAAATTATGGTATCTAATTGGATCCCTTCCATTTTTTTTTTTATTGTAACGTCTTTTGCCAGAGAGTCAGTTTTTAAAATAACGTGAAGAAGAAAGGCCGTGCCTTTTCCTGACCGTGAAATCAGCCTTGCTCTTTTTTGCATTATAAGAGCAATTAAAGCCAATTGGGTATGCGAACTGCTTTGAGCTCAGTATCTCCTCTACAAATCTCTAGAGGATAAAGAACATCCATCCCTAAAACTACAATAATATCCCTGATGGGCTAGATACACCACCAAGACAAGACAAAGATATACCAATAACCAATTACTCTTGGCTGGGAATCATTTCTGTGGTTGATATGCGTAATAATGATAAACACTTTCCTACAGTTGGCTTATTGCGGCTAGCATCAATTGCTGTACTTGTCAACTGAAGAAACATTGACAAAATGGTAGTCGTTGACTGATACTCTTCGACTTGCGTCTAATTTCGCATTTATTCTCGACTCAGTTCTTTAACATACTTTGGTTGAGGACGGTGCTTCCTAATACCGAAGTATCTTTTCACGCTTTATGACTATGTGGGAAAAGAAGATCTTAGTATGGGCTATTAAAATACAGAAAGAACATTGGGGGTAACGACACAGTTTTAGGAATAGTTTTGGTCGAAAAAAATAGGTTTGCATAAGCGCATAGAGTCATCTTGACACATTACTGAAAATTTAGTGCTAGAAATGTCTTGAAGGCAGTAAAGAAGTTTTGTCTTTTCGCTAGCGCCTGTTAGTTTCTGTTTAGAAAGTTTTTGTTTTTGTTGTCTTATTTTATTTTTTTGGCAGTAAAAAACTTCGAACTTTCTTGTCGAGACAATTGGCAACCGCACGACCATCGAACGGCAAGGCTCTGTGGCTATAACAGTGCGTCGCATTCTTTCTGTTGAATCCTCAGAACAACTCGCTCTGATCTTTATGAACACTTATGATGATGGGAGTGAGGTTACCAAGAGCATAGAAAGGCGGCTAATTTAATTATTTCTTTTACATACCAAAATCCCTGAGTTTTTGATTGTAGCTAGTACGGTTGTCAGGCATGTATGTTTTGTATACACTTGCAGAAATGTTTTTATTCTTGTACTGGGAAGTAGTCTAAGTACATTGTAACAGGTTTTATAATGTACCTGCTTACGTCTTTGTCATTATTATTATATAATTTTGGTTTACCAGATTTTCCCACCTGGTGTGAAAACCCACGCGTACATCCCCGTAATAAGGGATGAAAGCCAAAAGCTTGCTTTATTTTGAACCGCCGGCTTTTAGTAAAAGTTGCTGAAAGAATATATTTAATAGATATCGTTACTTTGATTGCGTAAACCTTTACAAGGACAAAGAAAACGAGGTAAATTTATTATTATTTTTTAAAGCCAGCGAGGAAGTTGGCGGAAGAATTGACGAATTAAATGTTTCGCGACTCACTGGCGACGGGTAAGTACTCATCTTAAGCAGTTCCTCCTGATACAGAGGTATTTTGGCAATTTATGACTATGCTAGAAAAGAAGATCTTAGCAAGGACTATTGAAATGCTAAAAGAAAATTGGTGCTAACCGTACAGTTTTCAGAGGTAATTAAACAACTAACAATAAATCTAAAAAAATTTAACATACATATTAATGTAGGGATTTTGTTTCCCAATTTCCATATATTAAACTTCCAGCTTGGCTACGAGTATGCAGTCATGGGGTTTTTGATATCTTTTGTTAAAAATGATGAAATAAGACCTTCAATCACCTGCCAAATAATTCTAGAATGACGAGAGGAACGAAATCAACACAAACTTGTGATCTGTTCTAGCGCATTTTGGAAACAAAAATGCGAGAACTTGAAAAACATTAGCCTAATAGTTCAAGTTTCAATCGAAACCGGCCTACCGGTACCCTGTCTCTGGCCAGAGGCACTAATCGACAGTTTTATTGTACTGGGGTGATAATTTTTAACAAACTTGACAATTATTTTGTTGTTTCTGCTAACAGTCAAACATTTTTGGGTTTTGAAATGACAGCAAATTTTCGTGGTACTTCCCCTTTAATGGCCTTAGCTCTCACTATTCTCCTGTTGCTCAGTGGTAGAGAATCCGAACTAGTAATCGGAAGGTCTTAGGTTCGGTTCCCGATAGGAGCACTCGGATTTCCTTTTTCCGAGTATGCCTACATTAATCATTGAATAATTCATCACTCTCATTTATTCACCAGGCTTTAAAAACTCCATCACATTTATTTCCATAGTTTCTTTTAATTCGACGTAGTGTTTTAATCATCATGGGTGTAACGCCTTTGAACTAAGGTCGCTTTAAGAGAGATTAAGTTTTGTTGTGCAACTTTCGTACTGGATTTGTAATTAATGCCAACATTTACACAACAGTAATTTATAGTAAAGGGGCGGTACTTTAAGTCCGTCCCTTCTTCTCCTAATTTAATATTTACCTTGTTGTTATGTAATAATAGCGGAGCTCCGCACGCCGGAGGCGTGCGTGCGGAGCCCCATAGCTAAGAGAATTTGGTAACCCGTGAATGCGAGAAATTTTGGTTTGGTGCCGGTTTGGTTATGACGGCACTTTTGTCCATCCGTACGCCCGTACGTACGCCCGTACGCACGACCGTACGCAGCCACAGGAAAACTTAGATGTGTGAAGCCGTGTTGCGACCCGCGTTTGTTTGGCGGGAAGTTGCATCGCCAACTGCTTTAATTAAGAAAACAAAACGATCTTTTGAAGAGAACAAAATGCAAAGTCAATTTATGTGACCGACAGCGGGAGAAACAGCAAGACGTCTAGCGGCGGGAGAAACAAATCGACTGGCAGAATCTTGAAGTGAAACCATTTTACTCCGATCCTGCGTGACGAAACTTGGATTTTTGCTCTTTACGTGAAACGTTTCGCTCACTTGACGTTGTAAAACAAACGAAAAAAGTTAGCTATGGAATAAATAGGACTTGTTATTGTCCGGAGAGGCGAGTATATTCATGTAATTTTGTTGACAAAACTTTGCTGGTTTGCTCTCTTGCAAGATCTTGATTTCTTGCCCCTGATTTCTTGCAGTGTTAACACGCCGTTTAATTTAAGCTGAAGCTGCTAAATACCGCTAACTTCAGAGGAGTCTTTTGAGATCATTTTTTTCGGTCCATGTTGATTATTTCCCTGGGAGTTTTATTTTCTAATGGGGTGATTTTACGCCTTTCCTTGCTTTAGAATTTGGGGTGATTTTCCGCCATTCCCAATTTCGCCGTTCCACCCTTCCAGCTTTTAGCGTCACCGGCAGCCGAACATTTTTACTCCGATCTGGCGCGCCGAAACGTTGGATTTTTCCTCTTGGAGTGGAGCGTTTCGGTCACTTAACGTTGTAAAACAAACGAAAAAATCAGCAATGGAATAGAAGCACTGGTTATTCTCAGATGAGGCGAGTATATTCGTGTGATTTTGTTGACAAAACTTTGCTGGTTTGCTGTTTTGCAAGATATTGATTTCTTGCAGTGTTGACACGCAGTTTATAAGCTTATAAACTATAAAATAAGTTACTGCTAACTCCAGAGTAGTCTTTTGAGGTAATTTTATTGGTCCATGTTCATTATTTCCCTTGGAGTTATATTCTAATCTGGTCCAATTTTGCCTTCCATCAGTGGGAAAAAGAGCAAGGCGACTAGCGGCGGAAACGCCACATCATGAAGAGCGGCCGAAGAGAAATCATTTTTATACTCTGTTCCAACACGACGAAACGTTGGATGGTCTTGGATTTTTCCTCTTGAAGTGAAACGTTTCGCTCACTTAACGTTTTAACACGAACGAAAAAATCAGCAATGGAACAAAAGGACTGTTTATTCTCCAAAGAGGCGAGTATATTTATATCTATTTATGTGACAGTATATTTTTGTTGACAAAACTTTGCCGTTTAGCAAGATATTGTTTTTCTTGCAGTGTTGACCATGCATGCAACTCTTATAGCTACTGCTAACTTTACAGCAGTCTTTTGAGCTCGTTTTTTCGGTCCATGTTTGTTATTTTCCTTGGAGTTTTATTTTCTAATCTCATCCCATTTTGCTTCATTTAAGAAATTTTATTCTCAGGTAAAATAGTCAGTCAAACCATAGTTAGTACTACTAACTATGGTCAAACAAACGTGTCGTTGACATAAACTTACAGTTTATATAAACTGTCAAGTTTTTCTGGCATAAGCTTATATATTTCTAATTTTAGCATTTATTTGTGACAATCTTTACAGAAAACAAACACAAATACTTAAAATAATAGGGTATAACGGCAACGATTTAGACGTGGGAGTATTTTTGACTGAGCTGCAATTACACAATGTAAAACTAGTACGTGTGATTTCATTTTCATCAAAACATGATTTCATTTTCATCAAAAACATGTCCCTTTGCTTCTTGTAGGTGACTGGTGATTAGCCCATTCTTTTCATTTTTCAACTTTTTCTCAGTGTGTGGAAGGGAGTGTTTTTTCAAGTAACTCAACTGAAGGGTCAAGTTCAAAAACACAAAGAGATTTTAAAACTCCAGATAGAAGTAAGGTCTAGTAACTCTTGCCAATAATATATTGGGTCTCGGTTTCGTCGCTTCTCGACGGTTGCTTGATTTCGCAAATCTAATTGGAGATCGAAATGGAGATGTTTTAAATTGTCTAGGTATATTTTAACTAGCTCCTCAGAAACCACAAAGGTACACTGTTGAAGAAAAGTCTGTCATTTTTTTCACTGTGTTCAGCTTTCCTTCTTTGAAGGATTTTTTTTTTTGCGCTCTAGGCATTAAGTCATCAACTGGTTGTGCTGTTCCATCTAAAGAAGTAGCCGGAGATTCAAAAACACTTTAATTTGTACGCGTACCTTAATTTTTCTTTATCCGAGAAAGGGCGTGGAATTCTGCCCATTGTGGAGCCAGCCAACCATTTTTACATGAAGCGCATTGCTGCTCTTTCTTAACCTTGCAGGTGTCTTTGTCAAATTCCTGTTATAACTCTCCGACATCATAGTGATAGTCACAAATTTTAGAAAAATAATTATAGCCGGGGACATGTTTTTCTAAACTTTTGGATGCTTTCATGTAATCATGATTAGCCGGGTCCTGTTAACAAAAGAAGAAAAAAATAATGGCTGCTCTTCCCCCTCTGTTACAAATTCCCTTTAAAATGTAATCTGACAGAACAGGTGCATCGTCAGTGCGCAATGCTTTGTCATGAGCAACCGGCATTGTTGTTGTGACTCCACCATATAAATTTCTTGTTTCTAACTCGTTGTAAAACCTAGCATTGTGCTTGAACAAATTATGATTCAAAGCATTGCTGATCTTTTTTTCAATATGTGCTTGAGGGAGTGTGGTTTTTATCCTCCTCAGCCGACACTAGATTGCATTAATTTGTTGTCTTAATCCCATATATGGGATTTAGCATGGACACCAGGTGATCGGCAATGTAGTGATCATGGGTACATCTGCCATATAAATTCCACATATGACATAACTATAGTTATCATTCATATTATATCCATGTAACTGTTATATACATTGTATCTCAAAATGAAAGATAATGTGGTTATTACATGGGGAATCAGTCAACCATGTTATTCCCACATTATTGATGTCTTTAATTTTGTGTCCATATAAACACCATACTTGGAGTAAGTTGAAAGTACATGCTTGACATAAAACCCATATTTTGATTTAATATACCCAGTTACTTTCCATATATGGGCCATATATGGCTCTCATTTTCCCCATATTATTACCATATCATTGGTTTGGTAAGGGCCTCTGGACATGCATAATGCTCTCCATTCTTAATGTTTGTGATTTTCATAGTCAGCTAGTCACAGTTATCTTCTAAATTCCTTTGTCTGTTTTCTCATGGAATCTTAGAACATATAAATTCCCATTTTATAGAATTGCCATAGATAATAGCATCTCCAACTGTAGAATTAGTCCTTTCAGCTCCCCCCTGGCCACTGTCTTTGTGTGCTCGATGAATCCTGATGCAATTTGGCATCTCTGAACCTGACTTGACAACAGCATTATCTTAAAAAATTAGTAATTACTGCATCATAAATATTGTCCATGCATGCAGTATTTATGATAAAGACCACATTAAAAAATGTTCGTTATTGGATTTCATCTCCAAAAGAATTGAATTTTAAAAAGAATCTATTGATATCTTGTTACAATCAAATTTGTATGATGTGAAATTTTTTTTTCAAAAAAGGAGGTTATATGGGGCTAGATCGATGTAAGTATTTGCATGAAGGAATATTAGAATGATTCCTTAATTGGCAAAGCAAACAGCTATTTATATTATGTGGTTTACAACATAACACCACTGCATTCTCTAGAGTCATGCAGTGTGTATCTGAGCCTTATCCTTTTAATTTTTAGTAAAGGATTTTTGAAAGTGAAATTTATTAGTTAATTATAAGTTTGCAAATGTAATAAAATTTTAATACTCCAGAAATGCTTGTATCAGCCATTTTAGAGGAGGTTTTAAAGTTAAAAAGGGCGATAGAGGGAGTGGGCAAGGTATTTTACAATGGCTTACAGGATATCTCATGAGGGGGGTGCCAGAAAAAAATATTTAGAACATCATCAGGTGGGGGAGGGGGAGGGGGGCCTTAAATCAAAACATGAAAGGGAAAAAATAAAAATCATCATAGACCCTCATCTGCATAAATTATGTACCCTCCCTCTAGATTGTTTTAGAATCTGCCACTGCCTTAATTGGCACAAAAGCCACACACAGCGGGTGTAGCCTTTTCTGGTAGAGTTCAAGACCTGTTGTTTAAATTGTAACAAAAAAGAAATTGATGTAAGCTTTTTATTTACCATCACAGATCCATACCTGTAGATGTGATGAAAACACTGTATGCCTCAAGAATCACTTTGTTAATGGACGTTCTTGTTGAAGCAGTTCATAAACTTGTAAATTATGCATTCTTGTGTGAACGTTTCTGTGCACTTTCCCAATCGATAGATCCAGTTGTGTACTAAATTTCTTACCGTTTCGAAAATGTTTATGATGGCAGAAGCCAGATAGAATGGGCATCTCATTATTACTCAAAAGAAAATTCACTGAGTAAAGATTTGATTAGTTGGCCAGGTAGGGCTATTGCTCTAGCATGGTGAGTACAACAGAGATTGGCTACAGGATGCCTGGGCCTAGCTGTGTTTATAAGCAACAGAGCGCTGTACTCAATCATTCTTATAGCTGTTCAATTGAGAGGAGAGGAGGTGCCTGATATTCAGGCCATGTTTAATGCAACCAAACCCTGGCTTCTGTTGATAACTGTGATTAAAGATAAAACATCAAACTTCCTATCAGCCATCTCTTTTAATTAAAAGAAAACTTTAAAACTTGGTAGTGAGTAATGAATTATGAAATATGTACAGGTATTAATTTTTACAGTGCAATCTCAGTTATTTGAAACTCCCAATTCTTTGAACAAATTAATAGTTGTTTTAAATTCTCTTGGATTGCTTCAGTCAGATTTTTCCTCCTATTTTTGGAACAAAATTATGTTTCCCTTTGAGGTTAAAAGCAATTATTGGTATTCCACTGTAGTGATTTACATATCATTATAACAAATGTTATACCCCAAGTCAATTGTTTTCTTTTACTTACTTTTGATCACCCTATAATAACTGTTTATTTTTCATGGGTTTTGTAACGTCAGTAACCAGTGCTACAGTTTTCTACATCTTATAACATAGTCTGGTTTACCTTTTTCAGAAACAATTAAGGAAAACACTAATATTATTTTCCTTTTCTATTCTGTCCACTGGGTTTATGCAAACTCTTCTTTATTTGTATAAGAACAGTTTAAACCACTGATTTTTTTGAAGAATGAAGTAATAAAATGCTTTCAATTTGCAATATTTCAAGCAAAGTATTAGTTGTTCATCATTTTGTGAATTCAGAAGACGACTGTTATATGCACACTGAACTCTCTATACCTACATTCTCTTCTACCTACCATTTTTTTTTCTCGGAAAAACCAGAAGACGAAAAGTAAAGTAAGGAATATTTTTACAGAATGCTTATTAAATGATACATGGTAGGTATCTTGCTGTGTAAAAATGAATGGGACTTCTCAGATGAGGTGCTATCCATAAGCTGGATTGAGTGATGAGGCTGCAGCAGTTTAGTGTTTAATGACTTCTTCAATTGGGATTTTGCTTTTAAGGACAGCAAGGTCTGTACCTAAATTGAGAAACCAGAGAATAAAATCTGCGGTGTAAATTTTGTGGTGATGGAAACCGTTAAATTTTCTTCTCAGTATTACCTCAGTAAGGAAATGTGGTCCATGCAAGGTATATAAAGAAAACCTCTTTGATCTTGGCAGGATTCAAACCCACTACCCCAGGATTTTGATCGCTGATTGACCAAATGTACTCACTAGGGCAATGCAAAATTTATTAAGTGGTTTCCTTCACACACAGAAATTTACACTCCAGAGATAATTCTCTAATTCCCCAGTTGCATCAGCACTGCACAGCACAAAATTTCATTATCCCTTAATTGTTGTGTTTTTTTTTTTTACTTTACTCCAAGTGAATTCTCATGTAGCAACGTGTAAAAAAACTGCTGGGGATAACTGACCCCTTAACTGCATGATGGATTATTTTGGTAAAGATTTTGACAGGGACAGTTGAGGATTTTATTACCCAAGTGTTATTGTGCAGTTCCAGAAAAAATCCACACCCACCCCACAGAAGGTCATCGGAAATTCCTAGGGGGAGGGGGGTCTTAAAAGTCAAAATTTTAGAAGCAAAGTATGAAGCTAAACTGGAATTTCCTAGGGGGAGCAGGGGTGCAAAACAAAAGACCTTCCGTGGGGGGAGTATGGATATTTTCTGGAACTGCACATTTGATTTTATGTCAAGCAATTTACTAACTTTAAAAACCAGCTACAGATGGCTAGGGACTGCAAAAACATTTTTTTTTTCTGTTGAATAAATTTATTGCATTCAACAATTACATCAAAAGAACGCACTCCTTACACAGATAATTTGGAGTCAACCTTGATTGCCATGAATGAAAGGATCTTGGGACATGTATATGGCACCCCCTGCAGATTTTGCAGGGGCAGATGATATCATCACTAACTTGGCAAAGGAGAGAGAACCTAAGGATTGAGGTCAACAAATGTACTCTCTAATCCAGTTTTGATCATTACTAGTTTTCATATACAGCTATTTCAATTAACGTTGTCGGATCAAAATAAAAAAGCTAAAAGACAAGACTGCAATGTTTTGTGGGATTATTTTTATGAATAATTTCATCAAAATCATCCCTGCACATGCAGGTCATTGTACTGCTAATTACAACCTATTGTTTTCTCTAGGCATGACTGATTTTGATGAATTATTTATTCATGAAAATCCCACGTAAACTTTCGGTCTTGTCTTTTAGCTTTATGCTTTGAACCGACAACGTTAGTTGAAATGACCGTATATAAAGTAGCAAAAGGCACAAGTGATTGTCATGTTGACTTTGCAATATCAAGAATAAGAACCAGACCATTATGCACAAGTCAACGAAAACCCTGACCCCCCCACCCCCCACCCCAGAACAAGGTGGGGATTACAAGGGAATAGTAGGGGATTTGATACAAAATCATGCCCGAGATGGTGGGGCATTGGAAGCGTTTAGTAGATTTAGCTGCCCCGAGGGGGTGGGGATTTGTGAACAGACTGCAATGTCAAAGAATTTTTTAAGATAAAACTAGTGAGCAGCACGTCTGCAAACTCTTACAGTTGTAAAACGACTTATTTTGTCCTACACGTTTCGTGCGACAAACGCACACTTCGTCAGGGAGTTTTACAATACAACATAAGTGACCTGTATATATACCTACATAAAAGACTAAAATAAATTTTACATTACGTAAAACCGCACCTGTGCTAGCGGATTTACAAGTAGGAAACAGGTAAAAAGGTGTGCAAGGTGTTACATATTTTGTGCTTGACATAATTTTGGGGCCCACAGTTTTAGCTAAAACTCCAGGGGTGGGGTATTAGGTAATGCTTTGAGTTTATGAAGGATCCCGAGGGGTGCGGATATTATTCAAGATTTGAGCAAGGTTTTTTCCAGATCCCTACCTTGTCCCGGAGTGGGGGGGGGGGGGGGGGGGGGGGGGCTACAAGTACAGTATTAGAAAATAGAAAAATGACCCAAAGCTAACTTGACTTGAAATATTTCTCCTGTATTCAAACATCTCCAATGTGCATCTCCCTCAAATAGAACCTGAACATCAAAAAAAAAAAAAATCACTCAATTTGAGTAGAAATTAAACGATGAAATCTAAAATATTTTGTAAATCCCCATTAATGACTCGATTTTCAATTGGCCCGCAGTTTGAAACGATCTCTTAGTATTGTGCATATCATGTTACTGACCACATCAATTCATATAACAACACTGGCCTACTATTGTCCGTATTAGCTTGCCATTTTAACATTATCTTGATTAAAGATCAAAGATTTTTTTAGAAAATTGCTCTTCCTTCAGAAAAAAAAAACACACACATCCAACAGTACAAAGATGAGCATCCATACATAAAGATTTGAAGTTATCTTACCTCCTTGATTGACAGAACCGTCGGACCTTTCGCCTTCCACCGACACAGCAAAACCCCATCTACTTTTGACATTCATCAAACTAAAAATTTTCCTTCAGCCCAACAAATTTGCTGTAGAACGGAACATTTTTCACACAGTCACGCAGGAAAAATAACATGAGGCGTAGGAAAACTTCGATCGCTTCCAAACTAGAAAACTTCTTCTTCTTCTTCTTCAACTTAGCAAAGAGCCAAAGAAAACTAAATTCGCCCCTTCCTCCGCCATGTTTGACGCGCTGGGGCTCTGGGGACGAGACTGCGGCACAAGCGCAACCTTACCGCGGTGAAAGGAACTGATTAAGGAAAAAATGCCTTCTGTTACAACAAATCAGCATTAAATAATTTTGCCTTCTGTATGACATTATTATTGTTATTGTCGATGGGAAGTTTGCTTCATATGCACTAAAAATATATATAACTGCAGAAAGAATGAGAAACTGGTAAGGTTACTACGCTCATACGAAAAGCAGATTTCTATAAATGCTATGGAAAAAATTGGAGCTCCGCTTTTAGGCTTGGCTAAATATATATATTATTTAAACGTTATTTTCTTTGAAATTTCGTCATTAACTATAGTTTTAACTCTGCAAAAGTGTTCTTTACAATTTTTATATATTCCTCGTATCGTTTTAATTTGACCAGATCCAAACCAGACCAGAACTCTAACAATATTTGGCATAATTGTCATTTCAGGTTAGTGGCAAGAAGCAAGCTGTAAGCTATGTGTGGTATCTGGGCTGTATTTGGCTTGCATGCAGACCTCACAAAATGTGCTAGTTGTGCTATGAAAATTTGTCATAGGGGCCCCGATGCGTTCCGCATGGAGACAATCCCACACTTCCAAAACTGCTGTCTCGCCTTCCATCGCCTCGCCATTCTTGATGATCTTCACGGAATGCAGCCGATGAGAGTCAAAACTCTGCCGCATTTGTACCTCATCTACAACGGTGAGATTTATAACTATGAACGAGTGGCGAAGCGGTTTGACTTTAACCTCGTCACGACAGGAGTGCTCAACGACTTCTTTTTCTAAAAATGATTTTTATCCATCCACGCAGCAAATTAACATTAGCGCAGTCGCAACCGATCAATAATTAACTTTCGTGGGAAAAACAAAGCCGATCCTCACTTCCAGCAAGCTTCACTCTCTAGGATTCTTAGCCAGCAAGGAAATTTGCACAAGACTTAACTCCCAGCCAGGAGAGTTTTCAAATATTTACCTTTTTCCCAGCAAATCGGATTCAAAAAAGATGTTTTGTCAGCCAGCAACGTTTAACAGTGAGTAAATGTCCCGGTTCCAGTCAAAACGGTAATTTAAGTCCAATTTAGTTTAAATAAGTGGAACGTAGGCTTTGTAATTAAAGAATTTACAATACTGACTTTATTTCTATCTTTTCTGACCTTACAAAAGCTAGTCTCAAGGCAAATAGACTGTCATGGCACGCTTAGTTGTGTAAATAAATTGGCAGTTGCTGCTACATCAACTTTGTTATAATGAAAATTCCTTACTTGACATCAAATCCTGACAGTGAACATCCATCTCCCTTGTTGAAGCGCAAGGCTGCAAATTTAACCACTCATATCGCCTCTTCTTGTGATGCATCTGAAAACTCCATCTCTTCTGGTTCTCCTTTAGGTGGTCTTTGTTGATGTCTGCGTTTTTTTTTAATACGAGCAAGTAGGAAGCATCCACCAAAAGGCAAGCTTGGGTATCATATTTTTCAGGTATCTTTGTGACATGGCCAAGCCATTCCAGATTCTGCTTGAAAGTATCGATCTCTAAGAATTTTCCAAAAACGATTTCGGTAGCAACTGTCGATTACATCGAAATCGTGTCTTCTAGTTAAAAAAAGGCCCTTAAATCGATTTTTTACAGGTATATTGCAATACAACCTTGTAATCATAGTGTACTTTCTTATTTTGTCCTTTTTATCAAACATCTTGTAACTCTAATGTAGCAGCAATCTAAATGAAATACGAGTAGATAGTACTGTACACGACCTCCAGGGACAATCTGGCTTCATTTTAATATTAGAAAAAAATTTCATTGTCTACATAGATCCTACTAAAACGCAAAAAAAATTTCCTTTTTCTCTCAAATGCAATAGTACCAGCTCGAAATATCTACTCTTTTACACGGTGCTGAATTTGATTAAGCTTTAAATTGAACAGTAAAATCTGTTTACGTCCTCAAAATCAACACAATGGTTTCGCCATGGGACTTCAGTGAAAGAGCACGACTGCGTTTTGTGGGGGACTCCCCAGGGATTGGTTACCCCAGCTCGCCTTTGTTCCCTAACAAATCACAGAGGCACACATTACCATCAAAGCACCATGGCGTTCCTGATTTGGAAAATTCTTTCCTCTGAATCACATCTTTTTCTTATTTTCTGTTTTTGGGCAGCACAGTTAATATACCGAAGAATATCCTGGACTAGCTAGCTCCTCAGTAATTCAATCATGAGCTGTGCTCTCAGCTTTGGAGATTCCTTATAAGTCCATGCGAGTTTTTCTAAATGAAATACGAGTATATAGTATTGTAAACGACTTCCAGGGACAATCTGGCTTCATTCTAATACAAGAAAAAAATTTCATTATCTACATAGGTCCTACTAAAACTCGAAAAAATTTCCTTTTCCCTCTCAAATGCAATAGTGCTAGCTCGAAATATCTACTCTTTTACACGGTGCTGAATTTAATTAAACTTTAAATTGAACTGTAAAATCTGTTTACTTCCTCAAAATCAACGCAATGGTTTCGCCATAAGACTTCAGTGAAAGAGCACGACTGCGTTTTGTGGGGGACTCCCCAGGGATTGGTTACCCCAGCTCGCCTTTGTTCCCTAACAAATCACAGAGGCACACATTACCATCAAAGCACCATGGCGTTCCTGATTTGGAAAATTCTTTCCTCTGAATCACATCTTTTCTTATTTTCTGTTTTTGGGCAGCACAGCTAATAAACCGAAGAATATCCTGGACTAGCTAGCTCCTCAGTAATTCAATCATGAGCTGTGCTCTCAGCTTTGGAGATTCCTGATAAGTCCATGCGAATGTTTCTAACTCGAGTATATAGTACTGTACACGACCTCCAGGGATAATCTGGCTTCATTCTAATATAAGAAAAAAATTTCATTATCTACATAGGTCCTACTAAAACTGGAAAAAAATTTCCTTTTCCCTCTCAAATGCAATAGTACTAGCTCGAAATATCTACTCTTTTACACGGTGCTGAATTTGATTAAGCTTTTAATTTGAACAGTTAAATCGGTTTACTTCCTCAAAATCAACACAATGGTTTTGCCATGGGACTTCAGTGAAAGAGCACGACTGCGTTTTGTGGGGGACTCCCCAGGGATTGGTTACCCCAGCTCGCCTTTGTTCCCTAACAAATCACAGAGGCACACATTACCATCAAAGCACCACGGCGTTCCTGATTTGAAAAATTCTTTCCTCTGAATCACATCTTCTTATTACTTTCTGTTTTTGGGCAGCACAATTAATATACCGAAGAATATCTTGAAATAGCTAGCTCCTCAGTAATTCAATCATGAGCTGTGCTCTCAGCTTTGGAGATTCCTTATAAGTCCATGTGAATTTTTCCTGGATGCCATGGCTTAAGTCGCGAACACAGTAAATGACACCCACTCCGCAACTGCCTGAGCCGTTTGGTTGATCCGGCATAGGCACCGTGAACCTCTGTACTTTGCTCCAGGTCCTTGGCAGAAAGTGTTGCAGAGTCGTGATCTCGTACAAGTTTGCTAATGTCTTGTCAGCAAGTTCCTGAATGGACAAAGTCACAGGGTAGTGAAACCCATCGTCGTACTCCACACAGCGTTTATTTACATTGAATACAAGGAGTCCCCAGTGGTTGCCATCGCGGTGAATGGGAATAAATATGGTTTCAACTGTACTCAGTTCGACATTGGCGTTTAAATTGTGGACTGCACTTGTTCGAAACTGTGTCGAGACATCGCTTGGAAGCATGGCAAAGATTGATCTGCCAAAACGTTCATTAGCAGCATCACAGTACTTTCTTATCAGCAAGTTTATGATTTCATCGGTCAAGTAGCGTTCGCAGCACAAAGCAGACAATTCTTGTGATGTTATCGTGTAACCTTTGCTCTGCACGAGATACTGACCCTTCGCATTCCAGTTGTCTAGAAGCGCTTCAGTCACTAACGTTTTCTGTTGTTGAGGACACCCTTTGAATGCCAGCTTTAGCCACTTTTCTTCTTGGCGGACTTCCCGTGCCACTGTTCGTAATATGTCATACCTGCTCAAAATTCTGACACCATCGAACGTGAAACAGCCATAGGATGGATACTCGACAACTAAATTCTGGCTGTTTCCTTCTTCCTTTCTTTTAGCTTTGAGGAGAGCATCCATGGATTCAGTAATTACAGATAGGGCGGGAACTCGGTCTACTGTTAACGGATCCTGTGTAATCACATCCACTTGATCACTCTTTAAAGATTTGATGGCAGAAAACTGGATTTTATGGTCAACAATGGGGAGTCTAGCATCGGCCAATAATCTGCGTGGTGTTGCAAATTTAACATCTCTGCGGCAAAGGTCCCTAACTATAGAGGTCTTAACATCTTGCTCATCAAGGGTGCCAGCAACATCAAGCTCACCGTCATCGCTGGATAAAGTGACAACTCCTTCCGTTTGTTTTGCGTCGATACCAGCCTTGGTTGTTTGTTGCAGAATCTCTTTCTGGGTTAATGAAGGAAGACTCGATCGAAAAGATTTTCCCTTCCCACTGACTTGGAACGTTTTGTAGAAAAACGGCGAGATACCAATGTTTCCTTTTTTTGTTTTGACTGCGTTTTTTCTCCTGTCCTTCGGGTTTCCTTTCCTCTTTCATCTTTTTTACCCTGAGAACCTTGGTGTTCTTGTCTCGCTTTCTTTGGTGATGTGGTTGCTTTTCTTCTTTTAGGTTCTGTAAAGGCGAAATCGTTGTCATCTGTTTTGTGTGTTCTCTTTCGTCCGAAGCGAGATGTGGTTTGAAAGGACACTGTTCTGTTAAACGACGAAGCAGGCAGCCACATATCGTCATCTGGTCCATAGCCTTTAAATCGAACTTTAAATTCGTACGTCATGTCATTACGTAGACGTCGTTCTAAGACCTCTTCAACTTCATAGTACCCTTCATCGAGTTCTTCTGCAAATGACATGTGTGCGCTTTTTTGTGGACTAATAGCAGCTTTTTTCTCACCAATTGGAACATGTCCTAATTCCTGCAACCGCTTCTTGGATTCTTCATGCAAGACATAATGGCCGGGACAGTCTGGTACTGGAAGTAATTCAACAGGACCCAAAACGCCTGAAGGAGACCTCCAAGGGGTCAAAATTATTTCTTCTCCTACTTTATATCGCTCGTTGATGTCACAGTCATAGGGTGCACACCTTAATCTCACCGGCGGGTTTTCCTTTAGCTTGAAGCTCAAGACCTCGGTTCCATCCTTGGTTGATTCAATTCTCTCTACACGTGAGACCAAGTAGGTTTTAACTCCTTCCGTGATTCTCTTTAGAGCAACGTAGCCAAAAACAAATATGTCATGATCGGGGTTAAGGGGTTCTTTTCCAGGTAAATACTTGGACGCCCAATGTCTTTTCTGGCGGCATCTTGCGATATACTCCCTCGGTAACAAAAGTCGTATTGCCTGGCTTATGTGAATATAGTTGAGCCTTCCCTCCTCCATCTTCGAGATCATCCACTTTTCCCTTTTCGGTAATGCTGCTTGCTCTTCATCTTGGTTAGAATCTTCAAGGTCACGGTGGTTGTTGCTAATCTCTTCATTGTCAGCCAGGCATCCACACTCCTTTTCATCGTCTTCCTCTCTTAAGTCCTTTTCAGTGTCATCTACAAGAGATCCGGAGGTGACATCTACATCAAGTTTGTTGTAATTGGGTGGGAGTTGCCCATCAACAATTTGCAAGCCAGAGGGGTGTTCAAATTTGTATGGGACGTTCCAACAGCCGTTTTCCTGAAGAAGAGTTAAACAAGCGCGAGGCATGTATTTTTCAAACAGTACTTGCCCATCCTGTACCCCTTTACGGTGAGCCTCTTTTTGCTGTTCTCTGAAAGAGGTATATGTCATGCATTTCTTAGGTTGTGCACCTTCGAATAATCTTTCTCGGGACAGGTAAGCGAATGCCCGTTGCTTCCTCTTTGAAGACGACTTGACATCAACACCGGCAGCTGCAATTCTTCTTTTTGCACTCAAATTGAACTGAACTTTTCCACTTTTATCTAGCATGTCTCCAAACGTCGGCTGTGAGTCAAGGGACTGTAATTCGGTGGTTTTACCTTGCAACTCACTGATTATTCTTTCAGTACTTTTCGTTCCCGAGTTATGGGGTGACGCCCAGGCTGCAGCTTCATCTGGAAAGTGGAGGAACATGGCGAGTTGGTGCAAAGTGGCAGCCGCAAACAAGACTTCGGCTGTCAAATAGCATCCGCGTGTGATGAAATGTCCCCTATTTGCTGGTGTCTTTTTGGCTCCAGGCTTCGAGTGGAGTGATAGTTTCTGAAGCTCAAGGACTTTTCTCCACAAACGTAAGATGGTAATACCACATGAGACGGACTTTTGCACTTCGAAAGGTGAGCCAAAGTCAGGCTTTCTGAAGGGTTCAATCAAGTGAAAGACAGCATGGACATAAAGGCTTGTACCCTGAGAACCAGGAACATAGGCATCGAGGAGATCAGCAATTTGTTTGGTGAATAACCTTTCACATGCGTCTGAATTCTGGTCGCAAAAATAGATCAGAATAAGATCTGTTGCTTTGAGGCCTTGTTCTTGGCATCGCTGTCGTAGATCTTTCAAATGCTGAATGGACACTATCCTGGTGGTCAGACTTTCTTGTTTCCAAAAGACAAGCTCCCTCGTTTCATACTTGAGATTCTTTAAGAAAAGCCTTTGTTCATGATCGTAATCGAGGTAACAAATCGCTGGAAGAAACCAGTAATATGGAGCTAGAAATTTTTCATCTTCTACACCAAGACCAAGATGATGAATGCCATTCTCAATATCTTCTGTGCGAGGTGTCATCATATGTACAGCAGCTGATAGTGAGAAACCAGCTGAGTCGGTCGAGTAACCCAATAGATGGATCGGATCCTTTCGAGCCACCCCGTTCTCATCGTAATAACACAGTCTCCGCAATTGTTGCCAGTAATTAAGAAGATGCTTTCCCGTGTATCCCTTGTCAATGGTTGGCCACAGGCAATAAATGATGGAAGACTTTTCCAAGGATGTGATGCAGTTTAGATTATGTATCGACACCGTCTTTGCGAGGGAATCTTTTTCAACAACTTTGTCGATGTAGCGTTTAAGTGCTGTGAAGTCATCTTTATCGCCTTTTTCTTCATCTTTTCTAGGGAGCATGACTTCCTCTAAATGCCAGCGCTTTACATTTGGATCCCAGCCCTCGCCGACCAAAATGACGTTTCCATCAGCTTTCTTTCTTGCTTCTAAGTATCTAAGTGCACGTGCACCATCGCTCGCTTCATTTACAGGCGAGTTCTTGAACAACTTGCCTGCCGTCATAAGGGCTTGACTGTTGATACCAGGATTCAGGCGCATCTCGCGGCCATGTTGAGATGCAGTTGTTGACTTCGCTAAACCGAAAACTTCTGATAGCAGTGCGTAATTTGTTGGTCCCAGTTCGTTCTTGAAAAGTCCGCTTAAATCCTTGATCAAAGATGCATAATGATGATTGTTGTTTTTGAGAAGTTTTGAGACTATGTTTTGCAAGACAAGAATTTGTACTGGCTTTTTCTTTGCAATATCTGATTTCAGCAGGCGGATGAGGTCAATTACGAGTTTTTGCTCGTCCCCAGCAATGCAAGAGTCTAGCAAACAGTCTTCCAACTCTCTTGGGGCGAGTTGAACCTTTGCCAATTCTTTAAAATGATTTTCTGTTGATCTCCGACGATTTTCTGCTTTCTCGAGTGCGTCTTCAAATTCGCCTTTTTGAGCATACCGTTTGTTAAATCCACAAAGGCCTAGACGATTCTTGGTACCTTGGAGACTTCCTTTTTGTCGATGTCGAAGTGTATTCTTCAAATCTCTGTCTTGTTTAGCACAATTAGAACAGGTAAATGGGTGCACACCGTGTGATTTGGCTTCCTCTAAACAAGGCGGATCTAGGCTTTTAATGCCACCGATTAACGTCATTTCAATCCCATGAACTTGAATGTTTTTGTTCAGTGGGATGTAAACTGACTTGGGTTTCTTGCTAGCTTCTTCAACAAGCAGTTTGTGTTCTCCAGGATGTCGCTTCTTCCATCCCTCATACCCACAGCACCGTTTATGATGGCTAGAGAATTTATAGCATCTGATGATGTTTTCATGTAGCCTTTTCCTGAAGAGCGACTTAGAAGTGGTTCGCCTTATTTGGTTGTCCTTTTCAAAATGTTTTACGACCTCTGGATCCCAGTAGTAAAGGCATCGTACTTTGCGGGAGCGGTTATCTTCTTTTGTGGGACCAGAGGTCGAAGTCAGTTTAAAGGAATCTTTGGTGCGAAGAAATTGGTAATAGTTGACTTCTGACTCGCCGGCTTACTATTATTCACCTTTGTCACCTTTTCTGTGGCCTCAGATTTGAAAAAATCGATGGCTTCTTGATGAGCTTTGGAAATGAAGTGTTCACGGGCCTGCACCACTCCTGAGAAATGAAGTACGGCTGTACCTCTCATGATGTCATCGATGCTCACAGACTTGCTCTTCAACGCCGCATGCTTTAGACCTTCTTTCTTTGCCCACCTTTGATATGGAACACATAACTCGCAATGGTATAAGCTTTTTTGGTGATGAGTGAACTGTGGAAACATATCACCAGGAAAGGTATGAGCTACTTCAGCACCAGCCACTTGACCAACCTTGATGGGAGGAAAGGCTGTAGCCACAAATGATCGGTAACGCGCTGAGTCGCGTTTTACTGTATCTCCTGAATGACTGTGTACATCTATTCTTCTTTCATTATGAGAATTTGGCACCTTTAAAACCCTGGACAAGTAATCGTGAAATGACTTTGGACTCCCTGGTAAATGCTTGGGTAGCAGTGACTTCATTTTCTTATGGTGCCGTTTGAAGAATCTCTCTGGAGAATCTCCTTCATCTTCTGAGTATCTTGATTTTTGTTTTTCACTCCTTTGCCGCTTATGATATTTTGGAGAGGCAGGATTCTTTCTTCTGGGACTTGATTTCAACCCATCATTGCTTTGACGTCGTCCTGACCTCTCAGGGGAACATGAGCTGGAGCTACTAATCCGATGGTGTTTCTTGATAGTTTTAGACCGTCTCCAATTTTCTTTTTTGGGCTTAGAGGTTTCATCAGATGTTTCGTCACATTCTTCTCCGCTTGAACTTCCTCTAGATGAGAAACCTTGATCGTAAATCTCTTCTCCCCATTCAGCCTCGTTATTTGAAATGTCTCTGACATCTCTGACACTAGGGGCGACCTGTTCTTCTTCGAACCGCTGTCGACAAATTCCAGGAGAGTTGGATGTATCATTTTCGATTGACATATCGCCATCAAAAGAAGAATTTGAAGGGAAAGCAGCTTCGCTTGTTCCCATTGCTTGTTCGTCTTGGCCCTTTGTATAGCATGTGGTGTCAGGAGAACAGTTTCCGTGAAATGTTTCCTTGGCGTCTCCAGCATCGCCTACCGTCTTCGCAGTGTGACTTTGGTGAATACCGGCAACCTTTGTCGAGATATTATGAATGAAGGAAGAGCTCGAGGAGATTGGCTCGGTGTTGCTTTTCTTCTTAACATCCTCTTTCCCTTTTTCCTGATC